>NC_068334.1:1687587-2021605 GCF_000147395.1 Oryza glaberrima | reverse complement strand
TATCGGCATTAATTGACAAAAGTTCGCCGCGCGAATCACGAAGTGAGTTTTTGCCACGAACGCCCAATACACTCCAATATGTCCAAAAATCTTGTTTTGGTGATTTTTGAACTTTTTCATTTCGGTCCAAAATATCGTACCTTCGTGTGCCAATAATGGCATTAACTAACAAAAGTTCGCCGCGCGAATCACGAAGTGAATTTTTGCCACGAGCGCACCCAATACAATCCAATATGTACAAAAATCATGTTTTGGGCTTTTTGAAATTTTTCATTCCGGTCAAAAAAAACGCACCAGTGTGTGCCAATATATGCCAATAATGGCATTAATTGACAAAAGTTCGCCGCGCGAATCACGAAATGATTTTGTGCCACGAACGCACCCAATACACTCCAATATGTCCAAAAAATCATGTTTTGGTGCTTTCTAAACTTTTTCATTCCGGTCAAAAACATCGCACCCACGTGGGCCAATATATGCGAATATTGCCATTAATTGACAAAAGTTCGCGGCGCGAATCACGAAGTGAGTTTTTGCCACGAATACACCCAATTAACTCCAATATGTCCAAAAATCATGTTTTGGTGTTTTTTAAACTTTTTCATTTCGGTCGAAAATATCATACCCTCGTGCGCCAATAATGGCATTAATTGACAAAAGTTCGCCGCGTGAATCACGAAGTGAGTTTTTGGCACGAACGCACCCAATACACTTCAATATGTCCAAAAATCATGTTTTGGTGGTTTTTGAACTTTTTCATTCCGGTCAAAAACATCATATCCACGTGGCCCAATTGTTAACGACCAAATTTGGTAATATCAACATCGGAGATGAAGATGGGGTCGAAGCGGAATCGAAGATAAGGGTTGTTGCGGAAACAGAGTAAGAATCGGCTGGAGTCCGGATCGGCTACGATTGGGATCGGCTAGGTTTGAGTCAGATTGAGTTAAGTGATACAGCCGATTCCGATAATATGATTTGTATACGACATCGGGTTCGAATTGATGTGCTTCAAGATGATTGCCACGCATGGATAGAGTCCTGGGAAGGCAATTGTATCTATTAATTAGGATATTTGTGTAAATTCCTTAGAGATAAATGTGGGCAAAAGTCTGTCGCAAAGACTTATGGTATCTTAGAGTTTGTTAGGGATAAGAGTCGTGTCCAATATGGACATATCTTATAATTCTCGGGCATAAATAGACCCTGAGCCCTATGTAATTGATAACACACATGTTCAATACAATTTCGGCGCATCGCCACCCTTTTTGCTTTATTTCGACGAGTTCTTGCTTTCGGGTTGAGCTGCATCAGTTTCGATCTTCAACAAGAGGTAAAACTTGTCATGGCGGTTTGTGTTCTCGAGATTAGTGCTTCCATCCTTATGATACTCTAATCTTGTTTATGTAATCTGTCAAGTTATCATATATCTTGTATAATCCTTGACAATATCGTCATCTAACCTACAATCGGCTAACATCTGTTACCAGAAGGCAGCCGATTATGTTAAATAACGACGTTGGCTTAGATTATATGAGATATCCACCACTCTATGAAACGTCCAACGGCTTGATTGTCTAGATATTGTTCTTCTTTTCATACTTAATGCTGTATCAGTTGAGTTTGATCTATTAAGTCGTGCTTAGAATTTCAATCTCTAGCCTGCCTACTGGTTGCCGATTAGGGTAGTATCGGAGTTTCAGCCGATCTTATCTGATCTAACTGCTTTTATCCTATATGATCGATTGACATGTTAGATCTGCCCTTCATGTTAAGATCTTGTTGCATTTAAGTATATTAGGCTTCTGTTTGGTATATTCTATTTGCTTTAATATCTTAACACGAAGCGGTATCGGAGTATTAGCCGATACATGCTAGATCTACTTGATCGGCTATGCTATGAATATATATATAATCTCATTATTAGTATGTATTTCGATCTAAGTGATTTATACTGTCTCGGCAAGGTGACCGATCTATCCCAATCACTTGATTCAAGTATATATCGATATAAAGATTATATATTATTGATATCTACAGCCGATCGAATAGATTTAGTTCTGATTTGTTTACTTAACACTTGCCGATCGATTTATATATGACATCGGCTCAAAGATAAATGATGTGTCATCGGCATTTAGCCGATCGGTTATCATTTATGGGTTTGATCACGGTTTCTTTGTCTTTGTTTCTTGTTGATTGCATGATCAAATCAACTGGTACGCTCATACATCCAAAGGCGAGTTTTGGACCTGCACTGGAGTTAAGCAGATCTCCCAGGCCTCGTGTTTTCTGTCAACACCAATATATGCCAATATTGGTATTAATTGACAAAATTTCGCCGCGCGAATCACGAAGTGAGTTTTTAGCACGAACGCTCCCAATACACTCCAATATGTCCAAAAATCATGTTTTGGTGCTTTGTGAACTTTTTCGTTCCGGTCAAAAACATCGCACCCACGTGGGCCAATATAAGTCAATATTGGCATTAATTGACAAAAGTTCACCGTGCGTGATGCGGACATCACTAACTTGGATACACACAACAATCCTCCAACAGTCATTCAAGGACCGACAACAAGAGCTCGTGCACGACAATTAAATTTAGAGGTGAGCTCGTTCCTATGTTCTTCTTTGTATGAATTCGAGAATAGATTGCTACCTAATGATTATATTGTGATTAGGAACAATGGAGGGGACAAGGAGACACTTGGAGAAGGACTTAGAGCTATGGAGGATCATCGAGGACATCCAAGTCAAGGTGGAGGCCCAAACCAAGTCGACGTCGGGTGCAATTCGGAGTCCAGGACCAGTCTGCACTAAAACGGGCGCCCATGTTCGCATACGTCCTCGGATTGGGGCGTTCTTTATATGTACGGAAAGCTAAGAAGATAACCTTTCCAATGGTTTTGGTCCCACGTCCAAATTCTCTCCAAGTCGATAGGAATTGACCGAACAAGTTGACGTCCAGAATCTGTTCCGGTGCTGCGTTACCGTATTTGGGCCTTTGGCCCGTGTATCGTGTTGGAAACCATTAGGGTTGCGTCGAGAGAGGGTTGCATGACCCTAAACTCTATATATCAGTACCCGCCGCCATCTTTAGGTTTTTGGGTTTTGCTTAGATTAATCAGTCGAGAACAGTTTCACCGCTAGATCGGTTTGTAAGACCCCAACTCATGAGCTTAATCATTCATCTGCAATTTTGGTTGTTTTCTATCTCGTTCTTGTTTGTGTTCTTCAATTGGCAAACAGGGATTAGCCTTCTCGGCGAGGTCATCCGTGTCTCGATACGGGTGATAACTAGAGGAGACGTGGTGCTGCGATTGCGGGACTCAAGAGCGTGCGTGTTCAAGAAGCCGGATCAATTTGTGCCGCGACTCCGCCCAAATCGTTGTTTATCAGAACCTTTCGGAAGATCGGGAAGCCTAGTGCACATCAAGTGGTATCAGAGCTCTAGGTTCACCGTCAGGTTCGCTTAGTTTCTTTGCTCTAGATTAGTTTTTGTTTTTCGCATTTATCCTAGAGTCTACAGAAAAGCCAAAAAAAAATTAGTTGATAGTTTCCTTAACCTAGACCGTGTTTAGCCTTTGCATGATTCTTTTTCAGAGTCCTTAGTATTGAGTTTGAGTCCTAGTTTAAGTTCCTGTTGCTGGTCTAGTGCGTGTTTTAGTCTAGTCGTGTGTTTGTCCTTTGTAACCCTAGCCGCTACCTTTCACCGTGTGTTAGGGTTCATCCTTTGAGAGCCATTTCCGCCATCATAAACACCCATCCAAATCACCATGCATCACCAGAACACCCTACAACTCCGCTGCCACCATATCCTAATTCCACCGCATAATAGACTAGGTTATATCCCCTCTGGAAAACCTAGCCGGAAGCCGAAACTTCAAACAGACAACTTTTGCATACGGACTCGGAATCAGGCAAAATTTAACTTTGGCGGGTTTGGCGAATCCAAAATTCCGAAATTTGGCTTGCAAAATTGTCTGCTCGAGCTCACAAGTTCCTACACCTTGTTTATAGTGGTTTCAGAAAAATCCATAGGCCACATATCTACTCCGATTGAGCTGTAACTTGGAGGTGTGCCTATTTTCGTGTTCTGGAAAAAGAAAAAAATATCAAAAAAATAAAAGAAAAAAAAAGAAAAGTTGATTTCCACTAGTGCATTGAGCTCACGACGCGCTCCGTTGAGCTTATGTACCAGTTCGGTTTTGTAGTTTTTGCTGAAACTCGCCGAAGCTTGCCTGCAAGTCCTTCTTTGCTGCTTACTAGTGTCATTTTTTTTCTTGAGCCATAATTGTTACCACTACTGTCTAGGACACGAGTAGACCAGCAACTAAGGGCAAGTGAATTGGGATTTTTATTCAGCATTACTATCTGTCATCAGATTGTGTACCACTCATATACATATATTTGGCCTTCCTAGCTCTACATATTACTTCTGGACAGCACAGGTTCTTGATCCCAGCAATCGCTGACTACGCCTTCCAGGTATCATTTGCTTTGCTGGTAAGAACCTTATAAGAGCTTGGTTAGGAACTCCATATTGCTGAGAATCGTTGAGAGGCACCACTACACCTGTGTAGTAGATTATTAGGGATAACCTTCACCGTTTTGTTTCTGTTTTGGTGTTTCAATGTCAGGTAACGAAGGTGAGAAGAGTCCCCAGGATTTTGCTGACTGTGTCAGTCAAGAGCAACTACGAACTCTCCAAGAAAATACTCAAAAG
This sequence comes from Oryza glaberrima, assembly GCF_000147395.1. Classification (NCBI taxonomy): domain Eukaryota; kingdom Viridiplantae; phylum Streptophyta; class Magnoliopsida; order Poales; family Poaceae; genus Oryza; species Oryza glaberrima. The sequence continues at coordinate 2,016,876 of NC_068334.1, read as the reverse complement.
GACATCACGGAGGCCGTTGCAAAGTCTGTCCAAGATGCCTTCAATAAAATCGGCTTCCTGAACCACATGGAGAGGTTGGACAAGCAGATATCCACGCTAACTGATCGGGTCGCCGTGTTGGAGACACCTTCCAATGAGGAAGTGGTGAGTGGTGACGACGATGCTCATCCTGAAGACATGGTGTATGATTCCAGTGGCTATATTGACGCACCGGCTACAAGGCAAGCACGGCTACGACGTCGCCTACGCACAAACCGCACAGGTATGGGTGGCACTCGCCACCAACAAGGTAATAATAATAATCGTGTGCCCGATGATCCTTATGCTAAGGTTAAGTTTAAAATACCATCTTTTTGGGGATATTATGATGCTGAGAAAAACCTTGATTGGGAGATGACAGTAGAACAAAAGTTTAATGCCCACCTTGTACCCGAGCAACATAGAGTTAGACAAGCCAGTAGTGAGTTCAAGGATTTTGCTATTATGTAGTGGGCTGGGTTATCTGATGAGGGGGTACTACCTATTACTTGCGAAGAACTTTAAGGTAGCTATGCGCGATAGGTTTGTTCCTCCATCTTATCATAGAGATTTACGCAAGAAACTGATGCGTTTGGAACAAGGGAATAAATCTGTACAGGATTACTATGGTGAGCTACAAAAAGGGGTGAGACGCTGTGGCGTAGTGGAGGGGGTCGAGGATGCTATTTGTCGTTTTTATTCTGGTTTGAGAGAGGAAATTCAGAACATTGTTGATTATAAGGAATTTAACTCTGTCAACCAGTTGTTTCGGTTTGCTATGCTTGCAGAGAAGGAATTACAGGGGCGCGACCATCAGGGCAAGAGCAAGGCAAGCACATACACTCCGTGCACGACGCCATCTGTGAGATTGCCCAAGGCCGTCTCTTTTCGAGCGTCCTCCCAGCTAGCAAGCAAGCGACCAGCTGCATCCGGAGCTTCTGCGGCACCAAAACCTTCTCCATGACCAGCAGAGTCAGGTAAAGGTTCCTCGCAGGTACCCGCCGAGAGTGCCTCATCTGTCGCCTCGACGGGACGTATTCAGTGCCACCGTTGCCAAGGATTTGGGCATGTGCAGAAAGATTGCCCTAGTCAACAGGCCTATGTTGCTACAGAAGGGGAAGAAGAAGTTAAGGATGAGGATGGCGAAGTCTTTGGTCGTGATGACACAACGGACTACAGGACCATCATTGTGCAGCGGGTGCTCAGCACGCAGGTACAGCAGCATGATAGGTTGCAATGCCATAATTTGTTTCAGATTTTCTTCGTCATCAACAACCGTCGTGCACGTGTGATCATTGATGGAGGTAGCTGCAACAACTTGGTGAGTTCTGATTTGGTCAAGAAGCTTGGCTTGACTACACGTACACATCCACACCCTTACCATATTCAGTGGTTAAACGATTCCGGAAGAGCAAAGGTAACACAGGTTTGTAGGGTTACGTTTTCCATTGGCTCATATACAGATTCTGTTGATTGTGATGTGGTTCCTATGCAAGCTTGTTCACTTTTGTTGGGCCATCCTTGGGAACATGATAATGATACTACACACCATGGTAGGAGTAATAAATACACTTTTCTGCATAATGGGAAGAAAATTACTTTGCTACCTTTGACTCCTGCTGAAATTGTAGAAGCTGATAAAGAGCAAGCTGCTAGTTTGAAACTTGATGAATCTGAAAATCAGCAAGTGGCTAAATCTGTCTTTCCACCTAAAAAGGATAAGCTTTCACCTAGTTCTAAGGTTGAGGGAATTAAGTTGAAGGGTGGAATTATGCTTGCAACGAAATGTGACATTGCTAATATTTCAGATGATGATATGTGCTATTTCTTGATATGCAAACAAGCCTTGGTTTCTTTAGATGATATTGCTAGTTCGGTACCTCCTATTGTTACTAACCTTTTGCAGGAGTCTGAGGATGTCTTTCCAGCAGAGATACCCCCAAGATTGCCACCCATGAGAGGGATAGAGCATCAAATTGATTTGATTCCCGGAGCATCATTGCCAAACCGTGCTGCTTATCGAACCAACCCAGAGGAGACTAAGGAAATTCAGCGGCAAGTTCAAGACCTTTTGGACCGCGGGTATGTACGTCAAAGCCTTAGTCCCTATGTAGTTCCTGTAATTTTGGTTCCTAAGAAAGATGGTTCTTGGCGAATGTGTGTTGATTGTAGAGCCATTAATAATATTACTATCCGATATCATCATCCTATTCCTAGGTTAGACGACATGCTTGATGAGTTGTGTGGCTCTATAATTTTCACAAAGATTGACTTGCGTAGTGGCTATCAACAAATTATTATGAAACTTGGAGATGAATGGAAAACAGCTTTTAAAACTAAATTTGGTTTGTATGAGTGGTTAGTAATGACTTTTGGTTTGACTAATGCACCTAGTACTTTCATGCGCTTAATGAATGAGGTTTTAAGGCCTTTTATCGGACGATTTGTGGTAGTGTACTTTGATGACATATTGATTTACAGCAAGTCTTTGGATGAACACATGGACCATTTACGTGCTGTTTTTAATGCTCTACGCGATGCACGTCTGTTTGCTAACCTTGAAAAATGCATCTTTTGCACGGAACGAGTCTCTTTTCTTGGATATGTTGTTACTCCATAGGGACTTGAGGTGGATGAGTCAAAAATTGAAGCCATAAAGAGTTGGCCGGTTCCCCAAACCATCACACAGGTGAGGAGTTTTCTTGGTCTTGCAGGATTCTATCGCTGTTTCGTCAAAGATTTCAGTACCTTTGCTGCACCATTGAACGAGTTTACAAAGAAAGGAGTAGTCTTCCATTGGGGAAAGACACTGGAGAAAGTCTAAGTTGATGCCTCGTGCTGATGGTCCTTTTAAAATTGTTGAGAAGATTAATGATAATGCATATAAACTTGAGTTGCCTCGCGAGTTTGGGGTTAGCCCCACGTTTAACATTTCAGATTTGAAGCCATACTTGGAGAAGAGGATGAGCTTGAGTCGAGGACGACTTCAATTCAAGAGGGGGAGGATGATGCGGACATCACTAACTCGGATACACACAACAATCCTCTAACGGTCATTCAAGGACCGATAACAAGAGCTCGTGCGCGACAATTAAATTTAGAGGTGAGCTCGTTCCTATGTTCTTCTTTGTATGAATTCGAGAATAGATTGCTACCTAATGATTATATTGTGATTAGGAACAATGGAGGGGACAAGGAGACACTTGGAGAAGGACTTAGAGCCATGGAGGATCATCGAGGACGTCCAAGTCAAGGAGGAGGCCCAAACCAAGACGACGTCGGGTGCAATTCGGAGTCCAGGACTAGTCTGCACTAAAACGGGCGCCTAGGTCGCATACGTCCTCGGATTGGGGCGTTCTTTATATGTATGGAAAGCTAAGAAGATAACTTTCCAATGGTTTTGGTCCCACATCAAAATTCTTTCCGAGTCGATGCAAATTGACCGAACAAGTTGATGTCCAGAATTTGTTCCGGTGCTGCATCATCGTATTTGGGCCTTTGGCCCGTGTATCGTGTTGGAAACCATTAGGGTTGCGTCGAGAGGGGGTTGCATGACCCTAAACTCTGTATATCAGTACCCGCCGCCATCTTTAGGTTTTTGGGTTTTGCTTAGATTAATCTGTTGAGAACAGTTTCGCCGCTAGATCGGTTTGTAACACCCCAACTCGTGAGCTTAATCATTCATCTGCAGTTTTGGTTGTTTTCTATCTCGTTCTTGTTTGTGTTCTTCGATTGGCAAACAAGGATTAGCCTTCTCGGCGAGGTCATCCGTGTCTCGATACGGGTGATAACCAGAGGAGACGTGGTGCTGTGATTGCAGGACTCAAGAGCGTGCGTGTTCAAGAAGCCAGATCGATTTATATCGCGACTCCGCCATAATCGTTGTTTATCAGAATCTTTCGGAAGATCGGGAACCCTAGTGCACATCAGTGCGAATCACAAAGTGAGTTTTTGCCACGAACGCACCCAATACACTCCAATATGTCCAAAAATCATGTTTTAGCGTTTTTTGAACTTTTTCATTTCGGTCGAAAATATCGTATCCTCGTGTGCCAACAATGGCATTAATTGACAAAAGTTCGCCGCGCGAATCACGAAGTGAGTTTTTGGCACGAACGCACCCAATACACTCCAATATGTCCAAAAATCATGTTTCGGTGCTTTTTGGACTTTTTCATTCTGGTCAAAAATATCGCACCCACGTGGGCCAATATATGCCAATATTGGCGTTGATTGACAAAAGTTCGCCGCGCGAATGACGAAGTTAGTTTTTGGCACGAACGCACCCAATACACTCCAATATGTCCAAAAATCATGTTTTGGTGCTTTTTAAACTTTTTCGTTGCGGTCAAAAATATCGCACCCACGTGGGCCAATATATGCCAATATTGGCGTTAATTGACAAAAGTTCGCGCGCGAATCACGAAGTGAATTTTTGCCACGAGCGCACCCAATACAGTCCAATATGTAAAAAAGCATGTTTTGGGGCTTTTTGAAATTTTTCATTGCGGTCAAAAACAACGCACCAGTGTGTGCCAATATATGCCAATATTGGCCTTAATTGAGAAAAGTTCGCCGCGCGAATCACGAAGTTAGTTTTTGGCACAAACGCACCCACTACACTCCAATATGTCCAAAAATCATGTTTTGACGTTTTTTGAACTTTTTCATTTCGGTCGAAAATATCGTACCCTTGTGTGCCAATAATGGCATTAATTGACAAAAGTTCGCCGCGCGAATCACGAAGTGAGTTTTTGGCACGAACGCACCGAATACACTCTAATATGTTCAAAACTCATGTTTTGGTGCTTTTTGAACTTTTTCATTCCGGTCAAAAACATCGCACCCACGTGGGCCAATATATGCCAATATTTACATTAATTGACAAAAGTTCGCCGCGCGAATCACGAAGTTTGTTTTTGGCACGAACGGACCCAATACACTCCAATATGCCAAAAATCATGTTTTGGTGCTTTTTGAACATTTTTCGTTCCGGTCAAAAACATCGCACCAATGTGTGCCAATATATGCCAATATTGGCATTAATTGAGAAAAGTTCGCCATGCGAATCACGAAGTGAGTTTTTGCCACGAACGCACTCAATACACTGTAGTACGTCCAAAAATCATGTTTTGGTGCTTTCTGAAATTTTTCATTCCGGTCAAAAACATCGCACCGACGTGGGCCAATATAAGCCAATATTGGCATTAATTGACAAAAGTTCGCCACGCGAATCACGAAGTGAGTTTTTGCCACGAACGCACCCAATGCACTACAATATGTCCAAAAATCATGCTTTGGCGTTTTTTTAACTTTTTCATTCCGGTGAAAAACATCGCACCCACGTGGGCCAATATATGCCAATATTGACATTAATTGATAAAAGTTCGCCGCGCGAATAACGAAGTTAGTTTTTGGCACGAACGGACCCAATACACTCCAATATGCCAAAAATCATGTTTTGGTGCTTTTTGAACATTTTTGTTCCGGTCAAAAACATCGCACCCATGTGTGCTAATATATGCCAATATTGGCATTAATTGACAAAAGTTCACCGCAAGAATCACGAAGTGAGTTTTTAGCACGAACGCACCCAATACACTCGAATATGTTCAAAAATCATGTTTTGGTGCTTTCTGAACTTTTTCATTCCGGTCAAAAACATCGCACCCACGTGGGCCAATATATGCCAATTTCGGCATTAATTGACAAAAGTTCGCCGCGCGAATCACAAAGTGAGTTTTTGACACGAACGCACCCAATACACTCCAATTTGCCAAAAATTATGTTTTGGTGCTTTTCGAACATTTTCATTCCAGTCAAAAATACACGCACCCGTCCGTGCGAATATATGCCAATATTGGCATTAATTGACAAAAGTTCGCCGCGCGAATCACGAAGTTAATTTTTGCCACGAACGCACCCAATAAACTGCAATATGTCCAAAAATCATGTTCTGGTGCTTTTTGAACTTTTTCATTCCGGTGGAAATCATCGCACCCACATGGGCCAATATATGCCAATATCGGCTTTAAATAACAAAAGTTCGCCGCGCGTATCACGAAGTTAGTTTTTGGCATGAACGCACCCAATACACTCCAATATACCCATAAATCACGTTTTGGTGATTTTTGAACTTTTTCATTTCGGTCGAAAATATCGTACCCTCGTATGCCAATAATGGCATTAATTGACAAAAGTTCGCCGTGCTAATTACGAAGTGAGTTTTTGCCACGAACGCACCCAATACACTCCAATATGTCCAAAAATCATGTTTTGATGCTTTTTCAACTTTTTCATTCCGGTCAAAGACATTGCACCCACGTGGGCCAATATATGCCAATATTGGCATTAATTGACAAAAGTTCGCTGCGCGAATCACGAAGTTAGTTTTTGCCACAAACGCACCCAATACACTGTAATACGTCCAAAAATCATGTTTTGATGCATTTTGAACTTTTTAATTCCTGTCAAAAACATCGCACCCACCTGGGCCAACATAAGTAAATATTGGCATTAATTGACAAAAGTTCACCGTGCGAATCACAAAGTGAGTTTTTGCCACGAACGCACCCAATACACTCCAATATGTCCAAAAATCATGTTTTGGCGTTTTTTGAACTTTTTCATTTTGGTCGAAAATATCGAACCCTCGTGTGCCAATAATGTAATTAATTGACAAAAGTTCGCCGCACGAATCACGAAGTGAGTTTTTGCCACAAACGCACCCAATACACTGCAATACGTCCAAAAATCATGTTTTGATGCTTTCTGAACTTTTTAATTCCTATCAAAAACATCGCACCCACGTGGGCCAACATAAGTCAATATTGGCATTAATTGACAAAAGTTCACCGTGCGAATCACAAAGTGAGTTTTTGCCACGAACGCACCCAATACACTCCAATATGTGCAAAAATCTTGTTTTGTTGTTTTTTTGAACTTTTTCAGTTCGGTCGTAAATATCGTACCCTCGTGTGCCAATAATGGCATTAATTCACAAAAGTTCGCCGCGCGAATCACGAAGTGAGTTTTTGGCACGAATGCACCCTATACACTCCAATATGTCCAAAAATCATGTTTTGGTGCTTTCTGAACTTTTTAATGCCTGTCAAAAACATCGCACCCAGTGGGCCAATTTATGCCAATATTGACATTAATTGACAAAAGTTCGCCGCGCGAATCACGAAGTGAGTTTTTGACACAAATACACCCAATACACTGCAATACATCCAAAAATCATGTTTTGGTGCTTTCTGAACTTTTTAATTCCTGTCAAGAACATCGCACCCACGTGGGCCAATATAAGTCAATATTGGCATTAATTGACAAAAGTTCACCGTGCGAATCACAAAGTGAGTTTTTGCCACGAACGCACCAAATACACTCCAATATGTCCAAAAATCTTGTTTTGGTGTTTTTTTGAACTTTTTCAATTCGGTCGTAAATATCGTACCCTCGTGTGCCAATAATGGCAATAATTCACAAAAGTTTGCCGCGCGAATCACGAAGTGAGTTTTTGGCACGAATGCACCCTATACACTCCAATATGTCCAAAAATCATGTTTTGGTGCTTTCTGAACTTTTTAATGCCTGACAAAAACATCACACCCAGTGGGCCAATTTATGCCAATATTGGCATTAATTGACAAAAGTTCGCCGCGCAAATCACGAAGTGAGTTTTTGCCACAAACGCACACAATACATTGCAATACGTCCAAAAATCATGTTTTGGTGCTTTCTAAACTTTTTAATTCCTGTCAAAAACATCGCACCCACGTGGGCCAATATAAGTCAATATTAGCATTAATTGACAAAAGTTCACAGTGCGAATCACAAAGTGAGTTTTTGCCACGAACGCACCCAATACACTCTAATATGTCCAAAAATCATGTTTTGGTGCTTTCTGAACTTTTTCATTCCGATGAAAAACATCGCACCCACGTGGGCCAACATAAGCCAATATTGGCTTTAATTGACAAAAGTTCACCGTGCGAATCATAAAGTGAGTTTTTTCCACGAACGCACCCAATACACTCCAATATGTCCAAAAATCATGTTTTGGCATTTTTTGAACTTTTTCATTTCGGTCGAAAATATCGTACCCTCGTGTGCCAATAATGGCATTAATTGACAAAGTTTGCCGCGCGATTCACAAAGTGAGTTTTTGGCACGAACGCACCTAATACACTCCAATATGTCCAAAAATCATGTTTTGGTGCTTTTTGAACTTTTTCATTCCGGTCAAAAACATCGCACCCACGTGGGCCAATTTATGCCAATACTGGCATTAATTGACAAAACTTCGCCGCGTGAATCACGAAGTTAGTTTTTGGCACGAACGCACCCAATACACTCCAATATGTCCAAAAATCATGTTTTGGTGCTTTTTGAACTTTTTCGTTCCGGTCAAAAACTTCGCACCCATGTGTTCAAGTTGCTAGGTGCGGTAGGATGATTGGTTGTCATTGTCGACGGTCCTTAAATCATAATAACTGACCATCAATTCCTGCATATAATGAAATAAAATATGTTATCCAACTTAGTGGTAGGGATTATTACTAATCAATTCTAGTAGTGTTGGTGAAATATGTGTATGCAGGTATTTTAATAAGAAAACACACCCGACATGCAAGGAAACACATTTCCGGCCAATCAGATGCAAGTACACGGATTGAAGGACCCAAAAGTCAGGTGAAACCGCCCTGGAATGGGTCATAACTGTCATAACCACCATCAGGACTCACAAGTCAGTGTCCCTACCAAAGGGGAGGCCTGGATGTGGGGGTTCGGCAGAACCACCACAGGCGCCCCTTATCCTAGCCTTACACGTGTGCATTCTTGATGAAGTCCATATGACGGTTGTGGACGTTTCTACTGGAATTAACCGCCATGGAGGACACTTGGCAGCTCAAGAGTGAAGATGCTCCTTGGATGCTTAGCATCTCCACATTCCCCAGGCACCTCTAGGCCTATAAATAGAGCTCTCATCCTTCACTTCAGTCACACACAACTTTGAGCTGAATTACAAGAGGCTCTATTGTATCTTTTGTGCATTAGAATAAGGTTGAGAGCGAGGGGAAGTTCTGGAGGAGTGCCCGGAAGTATGGTGCTCATCCAACTTCTACCTCGACGAGTGTAACTTCCTAGGAGGAATTCGGGAGGAGTACCGGAGCTGTCGGTACACTCTGCTCTAGGTTTAGGGTTTAGGCATTCATGTTCCTTTCTTTTGTTATTTAATTACTTTGTTTAAATAAGATAGATTTCCATCTTTGCGGGTTCATTGTTTAGTATTCGTACTAAGTACTCTAGTACTAGGACTCCGGATAGAGAAGGAAGTTCCTGCGCAAGTATTAGAGTAGTAATTAATAACTTAGACGTGGTGTCTAGGTTAGAGATTACCTTTGTTTGTTGTGTATCCCACGGATTTGTCAGAGGTAGACGACAGGTGGTGACAGCCTTGAATCCCGTCCTAATAATCCTCCATGTTCGGATATATCATAGAGCTATGGACGGAACCACGCTGGCAGACCAGCAGGGGTCGGTGCCCGAAGCAACAGATAGGGAATTACCTTGCTTAGCATAGATAATTAAAACACATAGAAAATCCTCTCTAGCCTAGCCTACCTACCATTAGTTGTTGTCCTTGGATAGTCCTAGCCTAAGGTAGATTACACACGTTTCCTGAGTTCGATATCCTTTTGGGGTCACCCTAAGGTGAAGTGCTACAGCGGTATTCCATACGCTTGCGGATTTATCTGTGGACGTAAGAAATACAAACAGTCACCACCGTGGGTTTCCATCGCAATGAGGTAGCTCCTTTGGGTTGCTGGGATGCAACTTGACGCGGGCGGTTCATAGCGAGCCTCCTCTTACGGTTGTGTTCCGCAATATTCCAGTCGTTCTCCAGCCTAACAAACTTGTTGCTCAGACTCTGGAAACTGTCATGATCCTGTCTGATCATGGGTCCACGTGTTGATGATCGTTAACGATCAGTTTCGACCGTCAATATTACCAGAATAGAGGAGAACTAGTTATGCTTGCAATGCATATCCATGTTAGATTAATAATATTCCACTAGTATTTGGTTCACTAACGTTTTGCAGAGAATAATCATTAAATGGAGGAGAATCAACATCAAATCAGACGATCGATCAATCGGACGATGTCGAGAATCAGACATATCAATGAACGGGCCAAGAACGCAGAAAGGACACGACTAATTTGGCCAAAGTTCAGAAGTCTATGGAGTGGAGAAGTCCAGGAGGCCACCAGCCAAATTATGGGCTGGTTGGGCCGGCCCCTGGTTCGGCCGAACCCCCCCTCATCACCGTTGGATGCAGGGCTTCTTCTAGCGGTGTAGATTGGCTCCCATTGACCGTTGGAGGGTATTTCCGACCATTCCAACCGTCACAACCGTCATTGGGAGGCTATACAAACCCCTTACTCTCTCCATTTCAATACACACCTCAAGCAAGAGCTCTCTCATATTCTCTCAAGTTTAGTTTAGTGTTCTCAAGCTAGTGGAATAGGAATAGAGTACAAATCGGAGTTCGGAAGCCTTCGGAAGAGTTCGGGTATGGCTCTAGTAGCTCTCCTCTTCTCTTTTGTAAGCTTTGTACTTTTATTAGAATACTCTTCTATATATATTTATGGTATTGAAATACTTTCCGAGTATATGAATGCTAACTTTACTTTATGTTCATGTTATACTGATTATACTGCTAGCTTATCTAGGAGATGCGGTATGGGTATAGTGTTTGCTTATGCAATTACTCTATGTCATGACGATGATACTAGAGTAGTATTTGGTAGTTTAGGCGTGGTGTCTAGATTACGGGATATCATTATTTGGGGTTATATGCTGCAGATGACAAATGGGCCGCTAATGGTGACAGCTCAGTACGGGTATTCCTCCGCGCGTGTATATAGTCTTAAGTTAATTTCCTAGGGAGGGTACTCCTCCGTATTTAGCGCCGGTTGTATGGTCATGACGAGCTGTCGTAAGGAACTCGGCAGTCAGGGGTGGCTTCTCGAAGTATCAGGAGCGCATCGGATAGAGGGTATTACCTAGTATGGCAGATAACTAGGATGTATGTATATTATGTACACTAGAAGTATAGGAATAGATTCTGTCACGCCCAGAAATTCACTAGTAATTTCCGAACTTAGTTGTGCATAAAATTCCCGTCCAGGAATCTACCGAGATACACAAACTGACAATTTAATATACAGATTCATCAAAATAACTAAAGCAATAAATACTTACACAAGAGGCACTTAGTCCTCACCATGAAGAAAACTGCAACGGAAAATAAAATCTATCGAAGCTTCAGCTCCACTCCCACAAGCATCTCAACTAGGGTATAAGCCAAACTTCTTCTCCTTCGCAACTTTTCTTCAACTGAGATTTGATTGATTATTGCAAGGTGAGTACATGGAATACTCCGCAAGCCACACAACAAATATGCAAGTGCACAAGGATACCAAAGAATGGCATAATATAGGGCTCATTTGCAAAAGCAGCATTTAGCAAACATTTGAGAATTGTAAAACAGTAGAGTAATTAATCATCAATATTAATCAACACTGAACAGCATACCCATGCTGCACAGGCCCAACCAAATCTTAACAACCATACCCAGCTGTACAGATTTATTCCCAAACAGGAATGTACCATTCCAAACCAGGAGCTAATCAAATTATTAACAGTTATATCATCATTTATTATGGTGAGAAGTGTGAGACTAATCACGAAAGACATTGTTAGACCCGCCCATGACCGCGGGCACGGCTATTCGAATAGTTTTACTCTAGCCAGAGATGTACCACTGTATCCACAAGACACAGCCCCACAACATGTCACCATGCGCCTCAATACCACCATGGTACCTCGGAAAGTAGCTGTGACAGTACCCCTCGCATAACACAATCCACCACACCACAGCACACCGTTCCTGGATCATAATCACCCCCTTATAAACAAGGCATGGACTCTCCAGCGACCCATCACCCCCTTATAAACAAGGCATGGACTCCCCAGCGACCCCCATGGGCTTATCTCCGCCACTTCTCAGTCTGGTGCCCCGCAATGAACCATGCTATAAAAAAGGTAAAGCCGTTGCCCATGCTAGCTTGTGGTTGGCACCGTTAATGTTTCACAACCGAAACTCGTGAACCGGTCAGCACTTGCTTGCCACCAAAGGACGCCGGAGCTCCGATTCCCTCGCCTCGCCGGTGAGCGCACCATTTTTGCCCCTTTTCGGCCGGTGATGTAAGCCACCGTGGTTGTCCTCTCCACCCTAACTTCTCTCCTCCCCTCATCTAGGTGCCGCCGCCGCCTGACCGCGCCTCCGCATCGCCGGGTCGTCGTCGCCGCCTTCGCCTCCCGCTCCGGCCGCCGTGTCGCCGGTGAGGACTCCCACCCACCCCCGCCCCCCCCTTTTTCTTCCCCTTCCCGCGTGCGCCGCCGCTCCCCATGGCCATTCCAAGAAAAATCTTCAACATACTTGAACACTCAAAGTATTTAACAATATTAAAACCAGACCATTTAATGTTTAAATTAATAATTAAATAATTACTGAAATGTTGTTTGTATTATTAAATTTACGAACTGAGCTCTGAAAAATCCGAGAAAATTCCAGAGAGTATAATTAATCATGGAGAATTTAACACAAATTTAATCCTGCCATGCTTTATGTTTAGGAAATTTTATTTCCCACATTTAACTTCACTTGTAAATTAATAAATATTTAATATAAATTCTATAAATAATTTATAAATCCTGAAACGGAAATTCAAGTTGTGACATTCTCTTTCTCTTTTCTTTCCACTTAGCTTAGATAATATGTATGAGAATGAGTAGCTTCCATCTTGAATGTCACTCTACCCTTGGATTAAGTAACATATAATTATTAGATGAACTCTGTAACCATAACATACCAGGAGTATTTCTGCACCATTGCTAGGAATTATATTTCTTGTAATGTCGTTAAGAAATACCAACACCACGCAGCTCATCGTTCAAGCCGTCAATGAACTTGTCGATCTTCTCTTCTTCGTCTGTGAGATCTCCAGTGGCGTAACGGGCCAGTTGGGTGAAACGATTCAGATCCTCTTGTGCAGTGGCGTAACTTGATGGAGATGATTGGAGCTACACATTCGGCTTACACGAGCTGATGGAGGCGTGTGTAGTTTTGGCGGAGAGTGCCCCGGATCGACTCCAGGTGCTCCCCCAGGTCTGACATTCGCGCCTCCAAGCCCTGGCATTGTCGCTCATGCCCGGCCACAAGTTCCTTCGTCTTTTAAAGGTCCTCGCGCGTCACCTCGAGGTCATTCTCGAGTTGGGCCACCCGCCTATCAGAAGACGTGGCGCGAGCGCCTGCACGAGCGATCTCGGCCAACACCTCTTGAGTGTCGGCCTCGAGGAGACGCCGAGCTTCGGTCAGCATCTCGGTCCCTATCATAGGAGTTGGGGCTGGCATTGGAGTCGGGGAAGGGACGACAACTGTGGGAGCCACGCGAGTCGCCACGGCCAGATGAGCCGCACTTGCGACGACGCGATTGTCACACCCGGAGTTTTCCCCTTTTCCGTAATTTCTAATTCATTAATAAATCATCTATAGAAAACATTCTGTTAACCAGGAGAAAACCCTAATTAACAACGTGTCTAATAATCTGAATTGTCAGTGAAATTTTTTTTCGAATTATCTTTGCTTAAAACCATTAACAGGACTTTCAATGGAATTTTCAGAGCAGAGGAAATAACCCTGTTAATTTAAAATGTCAGGATTTAAAACATTAATTCTTTCCTCTCCCTCCTTTGGTCGTGATCCGTTTTTGGTTCACTCCACGTCCGCGGTTCGTTGTATCCGCTGTTGGTATTTCTTAGCGACATGTCACGCCCTGAAGTTCCCCTCCCTTTCTTTAAATTCATAAAATAAATCGTCCGTAGAAGTGATTTAATTTAACCTAGAGATGAATCCCTAATTAATAAATGCAAATAATAATCGGAATCGGCATGTGGAATTTTCTTGGATTCTACATGTCAAAATATGCTAACAGGATTTTTAGTGGAATTTTCAAAGCCCAAGAAATATTTTTAACCAATTAAAAATGAGCGTGTGCTTTATTTAATTCCCTGGAAATCAATTTCCCTTTTCCTTCTCTTTCCTTTCTCCCTTTTTCTTCTTGTTGGGCCGTCAGCCCACTCCTCCCACACAGGCCTTCCATCGGTTGGGCCGGCCCAAACCGCCCCCTCCCCTCTCGGGCGCTGACAGTTCGGGCCCACCTGTCAGTCCTTTCCCGAACCTCCAGCCGCTCCCCCAAGCCGGCAACCGCCGCCGCGCCCACGCCGCCTGCCTTCCCCGCGCCTCAGTGCCCCCATTCCCGCACGCCCCCGCCTTCCCCACGCCCACGCCCCCACTCCCGCTCGTGCCCGCACCACGAGATGGCCGGGATTCAAAATTGAATCCCACTTCTCTCTCTCCTCCTCCACCACCCCCACTACTTCGGCGAAATTGAGCCGTTCCCGGCCACGACTCTCTGCCCCCGCTCCTATTTAAGCACCCCCGCACCTCCCTCTCTCTTTTTCCTTTTTCGTCCGAGCTCTCCCGTGCCCTCCTTCGTTCCCGCGCCGCTTCACCCATCACCGCCGCCCTCCGTCCGCGCTCCAGCCGCCGCTAGCCGTCGCTAGCTGCCGCGCCGAGCCTCACCGTCGACGCCGCCATGTTCGCCATCCCGCCCGGCCAAACCCGCCATCGGAGCCCGTCCCTCCTCGCACTCCGGTGAGGTTCCACCATTGCTGCCGCCTTCGGCCATGGTTTCCGCTTGCCGTGGACCACCCTTCTCCCTCTAATCCCTCCCATTGTGTTCCCTAGGTGGTTCCAGAGTCCGTCCGCCCCTCGCCGCCGTCTCCTGCTCATTGTCGCCATTTGTCGTCGCCCCCTCCGGCCGGCCGAACCTCTCGGTGAGAACCCCCTCCCCCTTTCCTTCCTCTCGCTAGCACCGCCGCTCCTCGCATCCGCGCCACCGCGATGAGCCGCTGCCCGCGTCGCTGGTCGCCCGGGTCACCGGCGCCGCCACCGTGCGCCATGCCCGGGCAGGCTTGGCGACGCCTATCCCCAACCGCCTGATCTGCCTTTCGGCGGATCATGGCTGTCACTCCCAAAAGTTTCCCCCTTTTCCTTGCTTTAAAAATTTGTTAAATAAATCGTCCGAAGAAATTGTTTTAATTAACCTAGAGCTAATTCCCTAATTAATAAATGCATTTGATAGTCGAATTCGGCGTGGTGGAATTTTTCTTGAGTTCCCCATGCTCCAATACATTAACGGGATTTTTAGTGGAATTTTTAGAGCCCTATAAATAATTTTAACCAATTAAAATTCATAAACCGCAATATTTAATCCCAGGAAATCCCTTTCTCTTTTTCCTCCTTTTCTTTTCCTTCTTTTTCTCTTTTGGGCCGCCAGCCCATCTCCTTCCGCGCCCTCTCCCTCCTTACTGGGCCGGCCCGCTCCTCCCTTCCCCTCCTTGAAGTCCTCTCTCCCTCCCTCTCTCTCTCGGGCGCCGATAGGTGGGCCCCACCTGTCGGTCGTCCCTAACCTCCCGCCGCCCATGCCGACCACGCCGTCGCGCCCACGCCGCTCCTCCCGCGCCCACTCCGCACCCCGCGCCCACGTAGCCGCCCCTCCCCCGCTCCTCCCGCCCTCACGCGCGCCCGAGAATGGGCGGGATTCAATTTGAATCCCCCTCTCTCTCTCCCTCACCACCTTCCCACGTCGCCGGCCAAATCGGGAGGGTTCCCGGCCACGTCCTCCCTTCCTTCACCCATAAAAGCATTCTCCCGAGCCCCCTCTCTCATTTCCCCCATTCGCCGTCCTCTCCCACGTCCCCTACTGCGCCCGCGCCGTCACACCCGAGCTCCGTCGCCGCCGCTGCCCATCTCCGGCCGCGCGCCGCCGCCACCGCTAGAGCCGCCACCGCGCCGCCTTCGTGCTCACCGAGTCCGCCCGCACCTCGGTCACCACTTGCTTGCCGCCGAATGACGCCGGAGCTCCGATTCCCTCGCCTCGCCGGTGAAACCACCATTTTTGCCCCTTTTCGGCCGGCGATGTAAGCCACCGTGGTTGTCCTCTCCACATTAACTTCTCTCCTCCCCTCCTCTAGGTGTCGCCGCCACCCATCCGTGCCTCCGAATCGCCGGGTCCTCGTCGCCGCCTTCGCCTCCCGCTCCGGCCGCCATGTCACCGGTGAGGACTCCCCCCCCTTTTTCCTCCCCTTCCCGCGTGCGCCGCTGCATCGGCCATGCGCCGTCGCTTCCACGCCGCCGCTTGCCGTCGCCGGCGACCGCTCGCCGCCGCCGCTCCCCATGGCCGGCCAGCCGGCTTTGTGCTGAGCCGAGCTGTGCCTAGCCACCGCCACGCCGTCCGATCGGCTCCCGGCCGATCTGGACCGTCGGTCCCGTGGACCGGCGGTGGACCACCTGCGTGGTCCCGGTCCACGGTAGACCAGCGCCCTTTGAGCCGCTACCAAGTGGGGCCCGCTTGCCGGTGCCGCCCCCCTGCTGACATCATCTGGGAATATATATTGCGCAATAAACCAATAAGGCTTTTCTTTTTATAGTAAAAACACAGATAATCTTCTAAAAATCATAACTAATTCATCCGAGCTCCGTTTAAGTCCATTCAAGTCTCAGTAAATTCATAAAAATCCCTAGAATCCATTAAAAATGGTTTTGTTTCCTATTTCAGTAGTCTTATAGTGTGTTTTGCTTGTGTGCTTTGTTTGTCGTGTAGATTTCGGCCGTTTCGTCGATCCGCGGTTCCTCGAAGACGTTGTTGTGGTCTTATCAGTGCGAGAGCAAGGCAAGTCATGCAATACAATTGATCATATTGTACCCAATTTACAAATATCCCGCATTTCTATTAAATGTTGTATTCTTTTACAATGTCGTGTGGGATGGGTCCTACTACTCACCATATATTGTTTACCTTATGCCATTGATAACTTGGGTATCAAAATGACTAGATGTTGGTTTAGGAAATGCTTAGCCATGCCTAGCTCAACTAGTACACAAATGGGGATCACATTATTGCATAGACTTTGACTATTAGCATAGCTTTGGATTGGTGCCGCCGCAATGGTGTTAGTTAATTAAAATACACTGAATGGTGGGCTGTGGGTGCATGGTTTTGCTGGTCGCACCCATGGCAGTTAAGGACCGGTTCACAGGAAACCCTGGGAGGCTTACCGTGCTTACGATAAGCGGGAGTGGGTAACTGCTTGATCTGTCGGCACCACCCCCCCTCTGCTGACGTCATCCGGGATGCTTTATTGCGCAATAAAACTCATTAAGGCTTTTCTTTTTATAGTAAAAGCACATTTAATCTGCTAAAAATCATAACTAATTCATCCGAGCTCCGATTAAGTCCATTCAAATCTCAGTAAATTCATAAAAATGCATAGAATCCATTAAAAATGGTTTTGTTCTCTATTTCAGTAGTCTTATAGCCTGTTTTGCTTGTGTGCTTTGTTTGTCGCGTAAATTTCGGTCGTTTCGTCGATCCACGGTTTTCTCGAAGACGTTGTTGTGGTCTCATCAGTGCGAAAGCAAGGCAAGTCATACATTACAATTGATCATATTGTACCCAATTTACAAATGTCCCGCATTTCTATTAAATGTTGCATTGTTTTACAATATCATGTGAGATAGGTCCTACTACTCAGCCATATATTGTTTACCTTATGCCATTGATAACTTGGGTATTAAAATGATTAGATGTTGGTTTAGGGAATGCTTAATATTGTTTACCTTATGCCATTGATAACTTGGGTATTAAAATGATTAGATATTGGTTTAGGGAATGCTTAGCCATGCTTAGTTCAACCAGTACAAAAAGGGGGAATCACATTAATGCATAGACTTCGATTATTGGCATAGCTTTGGAATAGAGCCACCGCAATGGTGTTAGTTAAATAAAATACACTATATGGTGGGCCGTGGGTGCATGGTTTTGCTAGTCGTGCCCATGGCGATTAAGGACCGGTTCGCGGGATGCCCTGGAAGAACTTATCGTACTTACCACAAGCCAGCATGGGCAACTGCTGGGCTTGTAGTGTAGCTCTCCTCTAGCCGACGTACCTAGGTTAGGGTGGGCGTGATGGAGTTGGATTGGCCGAGGTGTTCAGTTGATCAGCTTCCGGATTCACCGTGGCATGAGAGGGGGGCTGCCCGTTGCCTGCTGGGGACGGGGGCGAACCCTGAGGTGTGGTGCGATCGGTTAGAGGGGGTTATGCGAAGGGTCCTATCATGGCCTCTTTCCGGTATGTGGTGGTGGCATGTCGGCGCACAGAAACGTGTCGTAGGGCTGTGTCTTGTGGCTACAGTTGTACACCTCTGATCAGAGTAAAACTATTCGAATAGCTGTGTCCGCGGTTATGGGCGGTCGACCAGATTCACTGTGATTAGTCCCACCCCTAGTTAGCTATTGAACTGGTGCAGTTCAGGTGATTGGTTGGGCTTGTTGCAACGTGGTGTAGCGTTGGACAGTGATTGGTTAATATTGATTAATTACTGCAATTGTTTTACTGCTTTCAACTACTGCTTTTAAATGCTAGCTTTATGCAAAAGGACCTTTAGCCTCCCTTGGATATATCTTGCATCATACCTCCTCTTCCGGTATGACTTGCTGAGTACAGTGGGTAGTACTCAGTCTTGCTCTCTTTTCCCCCACACCAGAGCTGAAGATCTTCCTAGTTGGAGCTATCTCGTTGAGGTTGGTTTCGTCGCTGCCGTCAAGGATTGCCTGTGGAGAGGAGTCGCCCCGCTGCAAAAGTCAAGCTTCCAAGTCTAGCTCGTTTTACCTTTTCCGCTGCATTTGTATCTTTTATATTTTTGTAAGACATGGATCTGTATGTCAACAATTGTCGTTTGTGTACCCTGGCTGGTCCTGGACAGGGGTTTAACACACATTCGCTTAGAAATTCTGGTTCGTGAATTTTTGGGCGTGACACGACACTACTGGAAATATAATTCCCAGCAATAGCACTAGAAATAATCTTGGTATATTATGGTTACAGATATGATCCGCAAACGCATGGATATACCATTGTAGCATTTCACCCGGAAGTATTCCAAGGTATCGTATTTATTTTCTCCTAAGAGAAGATATGATAAGAGAGAACTATGGTAACAAATCATATATTACTTATATACATCGAAGTCTATGCATGGGTTAGTTCAGTTCAAAGGCTAGGGTGACACACAGCTTATGGCTAAGTGGTAGTAGTTTAGATATGTTCTATTCCTGTACTTCTAATATACACCATCTTATTATATTCTAACTAGTATACACTATATAGTATAACCCCTTTAACAATGCAGCATAGCTAAGCCTAAGCATAGCTATGCCCTCCCGATGCATCGCAAGATTACCCCGGGTTGCCGAGTTCCTTACGACAACCTGTCATAGCCATCCAACCAAAGCGGGATACGGAGGAGTATCCAACCCCAGGAAATTGTATGTAGGGATATAAACTGCGGGGGAGACGCCCGTACTGAGCTGTCACCATCAGCGGCCCGCATATCACCCAGAGAATATACCCCCAAATAATGATAAGCGGTAACCTAAGCTCCATGCTTAAATTACTACTTACTACTCTACAACCTTGCAATCGGTGTAGAGCAACTAAGTCCTGAAGCCATAGCTCTTGGCTTAGCCTAAGCAGACTAATGTCCCAGTAGTTAGACATTATACCAGCATCAATGCAAATCCCAGAAGGTTTAACCACACAGATTATACTACTCATGAATAAACTGACTGGTACTCATATTCTATGATTGGAATAAAGCACCGAACTTGTATAAAGAAGAATATTATATTGATAAATGGAAGTCTTACAAAGAAGAAATGAAAACGCTATAAAACTTTTACCAAACTCCCTGAAGCCTTCGCGGACTTGGAACTATTCTAACTCTATTCCACTAACACTAATACTAACTTTGTAGAGAGCTTTGATCCTTGCTTGAGTGTTTGAGGGAATGAATGAGAGGAGAGGTATTTATAGGCCATGAGGTGCCTTGGGAGTGTGGAGATGCTCAAGGTATCCAATGAGCATTTTCCCTCTTATTCCACCTCCTTGTGACATGTGTCCACGGCGGTTGCTTCAGGTAGAAACGGTCACAACCGCCTTTGGATGTCGATAACTACCGGCCTGTGGAATTTCTAGGCCATCTACGCTGCTTTGGTTCGGCCGAACCGAACCCTGGTCTGGTCCATTTGGCCCAAAACTTGGCAGCTATACTCCTCTTCTGTTTCTCACTTCAGATATATGAATTTTGGGCTTATTTGATGGTGTCATTTCTGAGTTCTCAGCCCATTTACTCATAAGTCTGATTCTCGACAGCGTCTGATTGATTGATCGATTGTTGTACTATCGATTCTCCTCCAATTTGATAGCTTCTCCTGCATGGTCTGTTTTCCTAGCATACAGTGGAATAGAATATTTTATTTGAGAAATAATGCATTGCAAACATAGTTAGTTTTCATATATTGGGTAATAATGACGGTCGAAACTAGTCGATAACGATTGTCAACATCCGCACCTTCCCCTCCTCCCCTCTGTTGCGCGCCGCCTTCCCTCTCCCTACCATGCGCGTCAACTCCCCCTCCCCTTCCCTAGCTGCTGGCCCCACCTAATTCCCCACCACCTATATAAGCCCCATACCCCCTTCTTTACTATTTTCCATCTCGCCACAAGCCCTAGCAGCCCCTCTCCCCTAGCGACGCCGCCCTAGCCCTAGCTGCTGGCCGCTGCAACCCTAGCCGCCGCTAGCCAACGCCGCCGCTCCTCGCCACCTCGAGTGTCGTCGTCGTCGTCTTCTCTCGTGAGCTATCCCCTCTCCCACGCTCTTCACCGATATAGTTATCCCTAGGGTGTTAATCTAATCTAATCTAATCCATTGTTGTCAAGCGACGTCGTCGTCTCCGCGCGTTGCCGCCGTTCCTTCCTCTTCGGTCGCCGTCGTTCCCCAGTGAGGCCTTCTTTCCTTTCCCTAGGTGTAGGTGTTTGTGTTGCCGTGCCACCATCGTGCCATGTTGTGCCGCCGCTACCACTGGCGTCGCTGCCATGCGCCACGCCGCTCGCTGTTGTGCGCTGCGCCGCTCGCTGCCATGTGCCGTGCCACTTGTCGTCGTACCATAGCCCTAGCGCCTAGCCGATGCCGCGTGCCGCCCTAGCCGCTATGCCGCGCCGCCGCCGCATGCCACTGCCTCTGTCGCGCGTGCCATGTTGCTGCCGCGTGTTGGTGGCTGTTAAATGCCGATTCTATACCGCCAACATCTGCATAAAGTCCAGATAATAAAACATCCAACATAGTGATAGGTGTTTTATCTCACATATTCCACAAGTGTTGGTGTATATTTGTATGCAGGTGTTAAACTCCGAAGTTGGGAGGAAATCTAGACTAAAGTGAGAAGAAACGTGCATCCACACAAGGATGGGTTGTGAACTTCATCGAAATATCAAAGACTCAGCACAAAACTCTGAGAAATGGGCAAAGGAAAGTCAGGGAAGTTGACAGGCCGAAGGCCAGGCCAGGAGGGCCCAGCCCAGGTTCAGCCGAACCCCCCTGATCACCGTTGGTTCTAGGGTTTGGCGTGGACGCTCCAGATGCTCTCCTAATGGCGGTTGTGGGGCAGTTCGGACATTTCCCCCCGTCACAACCGTCATAACTGCCCTATAAAAGGAGCTTCCCTCCTTCACTCTCACACACACTTCCAAGCTTGAGCTGAATCATAAGAGGCTCTATGTCACGCCCAAAAATTGCCGAATAGAATTCCAAGCAAAATGTGCATTAAAGCCCCTGTCCAGGACCGGCCAGGGTACATAAACGACAAAGTTGACATACAGATCCACGTCTTACAAACATTATAAAAGTTTTACATAAATGCAGCGGAAATTAAAAGATAACTGGAGCTAAGCCTTGACTTGAATAGCAGCAGGAACACCACTCCACAGGCATTCCTCGACGGCACGGATGAAGCCTACTCCTCGGAGAAACCACCATCGGACACATACTCGAACTCTGAGGGTTGGGAGATAAAGCAAGACTGAGTACTACCCACTGTCCTCAGCAAGCCATACCGGAACGGAGGGTATGATGCAATATATAACCAAAGGAAGGCTGAAGAGGATCATTTGCATAAAGCTAGCATTTGTAAACAGTAGTTGAAAACAGTAAAACAATTGTAATAATTAATCAATATTAATCATACACTGTCCAATGCTACACCACGTTGCAATAGGCCCAACCAACCACCTGAACTAATCCATTCCATTAGACTAATCTAAGGTGAGACTAATCACGGTGAATCTGGTTGACCACCCATAACCGCAGGCACGGCTATTCGAATAGTTTTACTCTGATCAGAGGTGTACAACTGTACCCACAAGACACAGCCCCACGACACGTTACCGTGCCGGCATGCCACTACGACATACCGGAAAGAGGCCGTGACAAGACCCTTCACATAACCCCCTCTAACCAAACACACAACACCTCAGGTTTCCCCTCTCGTGCCTAGTTGAATCCGGAAGCCGCATAGGCCATCGCAGGGCCCATCCAAACTCCATCACACCCACTCTTACCTGGATGCGTCAGCTAGAGGAAAGCTACACTACAAGCCCAGCCATTGCCCACGCTGGCTTGTGGAAAGTACGACGAATTCTTCCAGGGTTCCCGCGAACCAGTCCTTAATTGCTATGGACGCGACCATCAAAACCATGCACCCACAGCCTACCATTTAATACATTTTAATTAACCAACACCAGAGCGGTGCCGCTAATCCAACATCAATACTAGAACATGAAGTCTATGCATTAATGTAAATTCCCCATTGTGTGCTAGTTGAGCTAAGCATGGCTAAGCAATCTCTAACCCAACATCTAGTCATGTTATATCCCCAAGCTAACAAAGGAACAAGGTAACCAATAGCATGGCTGAGACAGTATGTAATCATCCCATGGTATCATTATAAAACAATGCAGTATTTAAAGGAAAACAATAGAGCATTTGCAAAATGGGATCAACATGTTCAAATGACAAGCATGACTTGCCTTGCTCTGCGTCTGGAGGGACCTCGGCGACTATCTCGAAGTACACCAGAGCGTCGGGAGAGCCGGAATCTATGCGACATACAAAGCAAACAGTACAAACAGGCTATGAGACTACTGAAACAGGGAACAAAACCATTTTTAATGGATTCTTTGCATTTTTCTTGATTTACTGAGACTTGAATGGGCTTAAACGGAGCACGGATGAATTTTAGAAGATTCACTGTGTTTTTACTATAAAAGAAAAACCTTAAATCGAATTATTGCGCATTAATAATCCCCGGATGAAGTCAGCGAAGGGGGGCGCGCCGACATGCGGGCCCCACATGTCATCGGCTCGGAGGCGCCGGTCCACGGTGGACCGAGTCCACGGGACCGGGGTCGGGTGTACCACGCGACACCGACGTGGCGCCGACGGGGCACTGACGTGGCGGCCACGCGGGCGACGAACGTTCGGCCCCGATCTACCCTGCGGAGGCGGCGCGCGGCCGGCGCACACCCGGGCGGCTTAAGCCGGCCCGGCGGCCTAGCGCGCGGCGGCGCGGCCTGCGGCGGTGTGGGGCTAGCGGCGGCGGCGCAAGGCGGCACACGACGGCGACGCAACGGCGACACAGCTAGGTGGTGGCGCGACTTCTCCCCTTCGTTCCAAGATTTTGCATAGTCCCACAAAGCGTGGTGCCAAGTTGCCCTTCATCTAGAAACGGTGTACTCCCCTGAGCGGGGTAACATGAAGGTACACATAGTCGCCTACTTCAAAGGTGAGCTCCCTTCGACGGTTATCGGCGTAAGTCTTTTGCCGAGATTGAGCGATCCTCAACCTTTCCCTGACTGTTCTGACTTTCTCCTCTGCTTCCGTTAACACTTCTGTTCCGAACAATTGACGTTCACCTGTTTGATCCCAGAAGAGAGGTGTGCGGCACTTCCGACCATACAATGCTTCAAATGGTGCCATTTGCAAACTAGCCTGATAGCTGTTGTTGTAAGATTACTCAGCATAAGGCAAACTTTTATCCCAAGCTCCGCCAAAATCAAGTGCACAGGATTGCAGCACATCTTCCAAGATCTGATTGACCCTCTCGGTTTGACCATCTGTCTGCGGACGGTAGGCTATGCTGAAATTCAAACGGGTCCCGAATTCTTCTTGCAGCTTCTGCCAAAACTTTGAAGTAAACTAACTCCCTCGATCAGACACAATCTTCCTAGGTACCCCATGCAGACATATGATCCTTGCTAAGTACAGCTCTGCCAATTTCTTCCCTGTATACGTGGTTTTAACCGGGATGAAGTGAGCAACCTTGGTGAGGCGATCAACCACCACCCATATCGAATCGTGTCCTGACGATGTCCTAGGCAAACCAGTGATGAAATCCATTCCGATTTCTTCCAATTTCCATTCCGGGATCTGGAGGGGTTGAAGCAATCCTGCGGGTCTCTGATGTTCTGCCTTAACTCGCTGACAAACATCCCAGAGCGCGACAAACTTCGCTATCTCTCTTCTCATGCTAGCCCACCATAATTTTTCTTTGAGGTCCTGGTACATCTTAGTACTGCCGGGATGGATGGAGTATTGGGTCTGATGAGCCTCAGTGAGTATCAGGTCTTTCAACTCCTTGTCTTCAGGCACACACAATCTTTCTCCCAACCAGATTGTGCCATGCTCATCCTCATGGAAATCCCGGGCTTTTCCAACTCTCATATTCTTTTTCAGCTCAGTTATTTCAGGATCATTTACCTGAGCTGCTCGGACTTGATCCACAAGCGTAGGTCGTGCCTCTAGGGCAGCCACGTACCCGTGTTCTACAATTCCCAAGTTGAGATGTTCAAGCTCTTGTTGCAACTTGTCACTCATGCCTTCAATACCTAAGGCGTTGCAATAGCTCTTTCTGCTTAGGGCATCTGCCACCAAATTAGCTTTGCCTGGATGGTAGTGTATCCCCATGTCATAATCTTTTATCAACTCCAACCATCTTCACTGCCGAAGGTTCAGGTCAGACTGAGTGAAGATATACCTCAAACTCTTGTGGTCCGTGTAAACTTCACAACGGTTACCGATGAGGTAGTGCTGCCAGATTTTTAGAGCGTGAACCACTGCTGCCAACTCTAGATCATGAGTAGGATAGTTGCTTTCATGTGGACGCAACTTCCGCGAAGCGTATGCAACCACTTGGCCTTCTTGCATCAGAACACATCCTAGCCCTTGGCGGGATGCATCACAGTAGACTTGGAAATCTTTCGTCTGATCAGACAGAATCAGAATTGGAGCAGACACTAACTTCCTCTTGAGTTCCTTAAAACTCTTATCACACTCAGCAGTCCACTTGAATTTCTCGTCTTTCTTAAGTAACTGAGTCATAGGCCTGGCAATCCTGGAGAAATTCTCAATGGACCGACGGTAATAACCCGCAAGTCCAAGGAAACTCCGAATCTGGGTCACTGTCTTAGGTGGGGTCCACTTCGTAATTGTCTCCACATTCGATGGGTCCACTGCCACTCCCTGAGCAATAATGACGTGACCAAGGAATTTGACTTCCGACAACCAGAAGTCACATTTGCTGAACTTGGCATAGAGCTGGTGCTCTTGCAACTTCGCGAGTGCCAGACGAAGATGTTGCTCATGCTCTTCTTCCGACTTGGAATAAATAAGAATGTCATCGTGAATTCCACCACAAACTTGTCCAAAAATTCCATGAACACTTTGTTCACTAGGTTCATGAAGAAAGCTGATGCATTGGTAAGTCCAAAGGACATAACAGTGAAACAACCCATACCGAGTGGTGAAGGCTGTCTTGGGAATATCCTCTTCCCGGATTCTCAACTGGTGATAGCCTGATCGCAGGTCTATCTTGGAAAACACTTTAGCTCCTTTCAACTGATCGAACAGGTCATCAATTCTCGGCAACGGATACTTGTTCTTGATCGTGACCTCATTGAGTGCACGATAATCGACACACATCCTCTTCGTCTTGTCCTTTTTTTCCACAAAAATGACCGGACAAACCCCAAGGTGAAGTACTCGGTCGGATATATCCTTTCCGCAGCTGTTCATCAACTTGCTTCTTGACCTCTGCTAGCTCATTGGCTGCCATTCTGTACGGCCTCTTGTAGATTGGAGTAGTTCCTGGTGCCAAATCAATCCGAAACTCAATCTCTCTCTTGGGTGGCATGGTAGTGAGGTCCTCAGGAAACACTTCTGGATACTCGCGGACGATGGGAATATCTTCCAATTTCCCCAAACTCGTCTCCTCGGTGACCACCGGATTTTCCACCTCGATTTAATTCAAGGAGACTCCCTGCTTCGGTGAGGCTGGGGACTTGTACACCACTGTTTCTCCTTTCTCATTAATCAAGGTGACTGTGCGATTCGCACAATCAATGACGCCCTTGAACTTAGTCAACCAATCCATCCCAAGAATAACATCTAGGTCTTTGGATTCGAGAAGGATGAGGTTGGCTAGAAATTGTGATATGAGGATTTCTATTAGTACTGAAGGGCTATAACTGACCGAGGTTGAACTATTTCCCGGGGTATGAACCCTCATTGGCGTACTAAGCTCTTCTTTTCTTAACCTATGTATCCCAACAAACTTCTTGGAAATGAATGAATGCGTTGCACCGGAATCGAAATGTACTGTAGCAGGGATCGAGTTCACAGGAAACGTACCCAGTACGACCTATGGTGCTGCTTGGGCCTCCTCTGCGGACGCATGGTTGACGCGGGCTTGAACAAACCTTGGCCCAACACGCCTCGGCTTTGGGCACTTGTCAGCAAAGTGGCCATGCTCGCCATAGTTGCAGTAGGACCCTGGCTTTGCTCCGGTCTTCTTCTTGGCTTGAGTTGGTGGAGCTAGCTGTGCGGGTGCCATTGGCGGGCGCGGAGTCGCACTGCGGTTGGGCTGCCCTCCCTGGTGGTTCTGACTGCCACTGGTGCCCTGGTGGAAGTTGTCGGAAGGGTCGGGGCGGTGTTGTCGGACAATCATGGTGGTGGGTCCACCCTGCTGTCCGGGAGTGAAGCACGGCCTCTGGTGACTTCCCTAATGTGCCCTGAACTGTGCAGCCTTCCTCTTCCTGTCCATCTTGTTGCGCTGATCCTCCTGGCGGATTGCCTTGTCTACCAGCTTCTCGAAGTCAGCGTAGTCCCCAGAGATTAGCTGGTTGGTCAGCTCATCATCTAGGCCTGCTAGGAACTTCTCCTACTTCTCTGCGTTGGTGCAGACATCCTCCGGTACGTATCGCGCTAGGCGATTGAACTCATGCAGGTACTCAGTCACTGTCCTGTTGCCCTGGTTGAGTGCCCGGAATTCTCTCTTCTTCTGTGCGATGACCCCGTCTGGTACCTGCGCCTTCCTGAAGCTGCGACAGAACTCCGCCCACGTGACTTCTATGCTTGGTGGACGGGTAGCCAGGTGGTTGTCCCACCAAGCTGATGCGGGACCATGGAGCTGGTGTGTGGCAAAGGCAACCTTCTCCTGATCATTGCACTGCAGAATGTTGAGTTTCTTCTCTGTGGCATGGAGCCAGTCATTTGCCTCCATAGGGTTGGTGGTGCTAGAGAAGGTGTGTGGCCTGACGCGTAGAAACTCTGGCAGCTTGGACTGAGGGGGAGGGGGACCAAACTGCTGCAGCTCAGCCTGCTGCTGCATCCTCTGGTGCATCTGCTGGTGCTGCTACTGCATCATGGCCGCCATCATCTGGGTCTGATGGGCCATTACTTGAGCAAGCGTCAGATTCTCGGGGAGCGGTGGCGGACCATTGCTAGAGGCGCTGTTGGGGTGCCCACCATCGGCGCGTTCTTCACTGCTACTGCCCTCACCTGCTGCACGACTGCCATTCCTGGTGTTGACCATCTGAAGGAAGAACAGACGGAGGGGATGGAAAAGAAGAAAAACAGATGCTCAAGAACTAAGCTTTATTATATAGGATTTTAAACTGCAATTGTTTTGATCTGAATTAAAATACTTAAGATACAAGCAAATCCTTATTAAGACAGCCATATCATAGGCACATGATATCAACCGTCAACTGACCCACAAGCGAACAAACCTAAACACACAAACTAACAGACAATTACTAAGCAGTCGATAGGCTAAGGGAAAGCGAGCCTAATGCTCGGAACGGCTCCTGCGGTCGGTGGAGTCGAAGGCGTCGTCCTGCTCGTTGCCTGGTCCATCTAAGCGGCTCCTGGAGTACTCTGGCTGGAAGGTGTCGCCACTGCCTACCTCAGAGCTGGAACTACTGATGATCACACGACCACCACTGGGAGAAGCTAGCAGCCATCCTCCACTGCCACCTGCTGGACCCCTGTAAGCTGAAGCTGGCACGAAGGAGAGGGCGGACGCTGGACCTGGCACCGGAGCAGGAGCTGGGGTTGGCGCTGGAGCTGCGGGAGGTGCTGGAGGTGGAGGCGGCGGTGGGTTCCTGGGCGCAAGCTGGATGCGCACGGGAGCTATGGTCGACTTCCTCGGCATGGTGCGGATACGGACTCCTCCTGGCGGTGGACGTCCCTGAAGCCTGGCAACCTCCTTCTTGAGGCGAGCGTTCTCATCCTGCAACTCGGCGATCCTCACTAGCTTCTGATCGTTGAGCCTCTTGGTCGCCTTGTGGAGCATGGCGTGTAGCTTGTCGTAGCCTTCCATCACCTCACTCATGTGGCCAAAGGTGACGTCGTTCTCTCCCCAAGCTGACTTGAAGGTGCTGGTGTTGGAGCTGGAACCGCGGCGAGGGTGGAAGCGGTAGGCAGTGGTGTTCAGGGTTTCGTCGTGCAGCTCCCTCAAATGGGCCATCATTCTGAGGGCGGCCTCCTCACAAGCATGCTCGAATGTGCCCCCACAGGCTGTCACCTCCATGTTGGGCAGGTAGGAGGGGATGCCGTGAAGCTCCAAGCGGACCTGGTGCGGGAACTCGCCATTGAGAGGGTGGATGCTAGTGTACTGCGGCTCCCTTGGAAAACCGATCACAAACGCCATGCGGGATAGCTCTGCGACGAATCCTCCCATAGTCTGACCTTGGTGTGTTAGGGGACAGCCGGCCATCTATAGAAGACAAAGGGTGGAGAATCAATTCATGCTCAAATCCAATTATAAAATAAACGGTAAAGGACTTAAATAAAATAAGCGAATAAGAGCGGAATTTTGTGCATAGATCGTTTTTGCACGAGAGCAAATAAATAAGACTGACATAAATAGCAATAAAGTAATGAGGAATTAGATACGTAATAATAATAACAATAAGAGCATAAATAACTTGCAACCCATATTCCTTAGTTAGGACCTAACGCATACCTCCCATTAAATCCCGACTGACTGTCAAATAAGTCCCAAATAATTTTACTAAAACCCTAGACTAACCTTATTTGAGCAAATTTCAATTGAACGAGCAATCAAAATTTTTCTCCCATGAACCAAAGAAACAAATCCAACTTTTCCCAAAACAAATCCAATTTGCAAAGACCATATGCAAATGAAAAAGATTCGGAGGGCTCTTAGGGTTTCCATTTGGCTTGTCCTACGTTCAAGGTTGGCTCTGATACCAACTTGTCACGCCCAGAAATTCCCGAAGAGAATTCCAAGCAGAATGTGCATTAAAACCCCTGTCCAGGACCAGCCAGGGTACACAAACGACAAAGTTGACATACAGATCCACGTCTTAAAAACATTATAAAGTCTTACATAAATGCAACGGAAATTAAAAGATAACTGGAGCTAAGCCTGGGAGATAGAGCAAGACTGGGTACTACCCACTGTACTCAGCAAGTCATACCGGAACAGAGGGTATGATGCAATATATAACCAAAGGAAGGCTGAAGAGGATCATTTGCATAAAGCTAGCATTTGTAAACAGTAGTTGAAAACAATAAAACAATTGTAGTAATTAATCAATATTAATCATCCACTGTCCAACGCTACACCACGTTGCAACAGGCCCAACCAACCACCAGAACTAATCAATTCCATTAGACTAAGCTAGGGTGAGACTAATCACGGTGAATCTGGTTGACCACCCGTAACCGCGGGCACGGCTATTCGAATAGTTTTACTCTGATCAGAGGTGTACAACTGTACCCACAAGACACAGCCCCACGACATGTTTCCGTGCGCCGACATGCCACTACGACATATCGGATAGAGGCCGTGATAGGACCCTTCGTATAACCCCCTCTTACAAAGCACACCACACCTCAGGTTTCACCCCCACTCCTCGCAAGGCAGCGGGCAGTCCCCTCTCGTGCCTAGGTGAATCCGGAAGCCGCATAGGCCGTCGCAGGGCCCATCCAAACTCCATCACGTCCACCCTTGCCTAGATGCGTCAGCTAGAGGAAAGCTACACTACAAGCCCAGCCGTTGCCCACGCTGGCTTGTGGTAATTATGATAAGTTCTTCCAGGGTATCCCGCGAACCGGTCCTTAATTGCCATGGGCGCGACCATCGAAACCATGCACCCACAGCCCACCATATGATACATTTTAATTTACCAACACCAGGACGGTGGCTCTAATCCAACATCAACACTAGAACCTGAAGTCTATGCATTAATGTGATTCCCCCATTGTGTGCTAGTTGAACTAAGCATGGCTAAGCAATCCCTAGTCCAATCTCTAGTCATGTTATATCCCAAGCTAACAAAGGAGCATGGTACAAATGGCATAGCTGAAATAGTAGGTGACCATCCCATGATATAATTGTAAAACAATGCAGTATTTAAAGGAAAACAATAGAGCATGTGCAATATAGGATCAACATGTTCAAGTGACAAGCATGACTTGCCTAGCTCTGCTGCTGGAGGAACCTCGGCGACTATTTCAAAGTACACCGGAGCGTCGGGAGAGCCAGAATCTAAGCGACATACAAAGCAAAAAATACAAACAGGCCATAAGACTACTGAAACAGAGAACAAAACCATTTTTAATGGATTCTTTGCATTTTTCTTGATTTACTGAGACTTGAATGGGCTTAAACGGAGCTCGGATGAATTTTCTATGAATTTTAGAAGATTCACTGTGTTTTTACTATAAACAGAAAAACCCTGGAGAGAGAGGGGGCGGCGCCGACATGCGGGCCCCACATGGCAGTGACTCGGGTGGGGGTCCGCGGTGGACCAGGTCCACGGACCGGGGGAGGGGCGGCGCACCACGTGGCGCTGACGTGGCGCCGACACGGCGGCCACGCGGCAGCCACGCGGGCGGCCAAACGGCGGAGGGAGCGCGCAGCCGGCGCGCACGGGCGGCTCAAGCCGGCCTGGCGGCCATGGCGCACGGCGACGCTACCGCGGGCGGCGGCGGCAAACGGTGGCGACCGACAGCGAGCGGTGGATGGGGTCCGGGACGACCTAAGAAACAAAATGGGAGAAGTTAGAGGGGAAGAGAAAGATCACCGAGGGCGGGAACACTGGCCGAAGGCGGCGGCCATGGCCGAACTCACCGCCGCACGGTGCGGAGTGGGTTCCGGCAGCGGAATCCGACGGGAGAGGGGTGGATGGGGTGGCCCGCTCGACGGCGAACGCGACAGCGTCGATGACGCGGCTCGGCACGGCAGCTAGCAGCGGCCGGAGCAACGGCGGAGGCGGCGGAGAGGTAGGCGACGGCGCTAGGGCTAAAGAAAGCACGGGAGCGGGTGATTGCAAAACGAAAAAGAGAGAGGGGAGAACGGGGGTGCTTTATATAGATTCGCAAGGGTCGATCGTGGCTGGGATGGCCGCGATTTCGCCGGCGGAGTGGGAAGAGGTGGAGAGGAGAGAGAGGCGGGATTCAAAAATTGAATCCCGGCCGTCTCGAGCGCGGGCGCGGGCGGGAGAGAGGGAGTGGGCGCGGTGTGAGCGGGAAAGGTAGCGACGTGGGCGACGTGGCCCGTGAGGTGCGCGAGCGAGCGGGGCGGCGGTTGCGGGATGCGGCGGCTGCGGACGGCGGGCGGCCGGAGGTTAGGGATGGGCCCGACAGGTGGGGCCCACCTGTCGGTGACCCTAGGGGAGAGGGGCATGGGCTGCCGGCTTAGCTGGGCCGTGGCCTTCCGCCGGCCCAGCGGGGAGGGGGAGGGGAAGAGAATGGGCCAGCGGCCCATTTGAAAAGAAAAAGGAGGGAAAAAGAAAAGAAAAAGAAACAATTGAATTTCCAAGGATTAAATAATGCTTGTGCTCATTTTTAAATGGTTAAAATTATTTCCAGAGCTCTGAAAATTCCACTAAAAATCTTGTTAGCATATTTCGACATGTAGAACTCACGAAAAATCCCACATGCCAATTCTGATTATTATTTGCATTAATTTATTAGGGTTTCACTCTTACTTTTACACCGGTATTTTCTTGAGACCATTTATAAATTCAATTTAGGCTTGGGAGAAGAACTTCAGGGGATGACAGTTATAAACACTAAAGTAGATATTAATTGCTTAGACGTGGTGTTTAGGTAATTGTTATCCAGTAATTGCTGCGTATCCCACAGTATGTTTGAGGTAGGTGTAGAGGTGATGACAGCCCTCGAGATCACTTAAGTCCTCCCTGTCCGGGTACGTAGTAGAGCGACATCTGGGAACAGCGGGTTGCCAGTGCCTGAAGTATTGCATTAGGATTAAACTTAAGCTTTCCCTAGACACTGTTTCTCAGTAGTAAATCCTCTCTATCCTGGCCTATCCTTTGCTTGGTGTCCTTGGATGAACCGGAGGAAGATATGACCACACACGTTCCCTTGGATTCGATACCCTTTGGAATACTCTGTAGGGGAAGTGCTACATCGGTATATCCGTGCGCTTACGGATTTCTATCTGTGACTGTAAGAATTACCAACACCACGCCGCTGCCCTAGTCGGCGTGCGCCGCCACTGTCGGCCGTGCCGCTGCCAAGCGAAGCCGCGCCACGCGCCGCCGTTGTGCCGCATTGCCGGCTCAGCCGAGATTCTGCCACCTCTCGGTAGCCACTTTGCCGACTCGTGATCATGTCACTACCGCCTTGCCAAGCCGCAGTCGTTCACCTAAGTCATTACCGGCTTACCGTTCGCCGTACCTAGCCACAGCCGCAAGTCGTGTCTAGCTGGCCAAGCTTACCGGCCGATCCACATTCGCTAGCTAGCTACTAACCGTTCGTTCGCACGAAGTATAACCTAAAACCTTGTTCGTTCGGTCGTATCGTGTCGTTTTAAACCCTGGAGTCGTTTTGAGCCGCCAGTTCCATTCGCCGGTTCAGTTGACCATTTGAGTGGTCCCGTGCCACCGTAGGTTGTCTCGTTGAGTCGTTGACCCATGAGGCTCGCCGAGAGGGCCTCGGTGTCTCTATTTGGTATGAGAAACCTACAAAACCATTTTGATCTTCCTTCAATGATATCTATTACTCCATGTCTTCTCGATTGTTATCGAGAACGACCAAGTGAGCACGATGGTGTTGACAAAGAAGTCGCAGACTCGCGGACGACAACGTGAGTTCATTTGAGTTGAAGTCGAGGGCTACTATCATAGTTACGGATAAGGCATACATCTTATCCTATGACTTACGGAATATACAGATACGATATACCTCCGTGTATATGATGTTTTTCCATATGAGATAAGGAAATCTATAAGGTATTATGGAAAATATCCTCACGGGCAAGTGATTACCAGAGTTCTACTTGGAGAGGATTGGGTTTGTTCTATATCGTGCAGGGTTCGTTGTCTCCAAGTTCTACTTGGACAATAAGGCAACTCATGTTATAAAAGGTACACCCCCTATGGGGTTTGGATCATCGAATCATAGTGCCAACACATCTACCATAGTTTACGGAGCCTGAGGACGTGAAGCCTACTCGCCAGAAGATCTCATCGAATTATCTCAACAAGGATATCGCTCAGTAACGCCGGATTCATCTGTTCTCTTTGTATTCTGTGGTTTTCCATATTAATCTCATATAAACTGGATTAGGGCTATTACCTTACGAGGGGCCTGAACCAGTATAATCTCTGTCTTATTGTTTGTTTGATGTCGTATCGTGTAGATCCTCGTACCAACGTACCCCAATACCCTATTTATTCGGTCTACGGGTATCCCCCGTCAACAGATTCTGCTAAACATCATGCTTTGATCAACCATTCTGGTGTGTTGGTCAATACTTTGACAAATATAGTTAAATCAGTAGTGGATGGAACTATAGCTGAGGGAAAGGCCAAAGGGCCAATATTCTTGCCAAATAATAACTTTCCAGCCTATAGGAATGCCAGACTGATTTGAGTAATGGCAAATATAGCTGATGTCCAATATTCCATCAACATCGGCTCAACCAGCAACTGTTGTCCCCATGTTACAAAACAAGGGGGTTGTGTGTTGTGGTTTGCCCGCGGCATGATGTCAACCAAAAGGAGAGAAAGAAGGCGGCGGGGAAGGTTGAACGGAGTTGGCGAAGATGGCGGTGGCGAGATTTGATCGAGGGCAAGAGCGCTAGGGTGTGGAAGGATCGAATGGAGACGAAAAGATGGTTTTTAAAGGAAAAACCCTGAGTAGCTGTTTCGGTCTCCACACCTACGACGCCTCGAAAAATGGGTTGGTAGTGGGAAATTAATGCGGCGTGCAAGCTTGGCCAAACTCCTAACTGGCCCGCAGAATGATGAGACGTGCGACGTGACAAAGCGTTGTCTCGCCCATTGAATCCTGACAAGGTGGGCCCAGGGGCTTGACTTCGGTTTTCCTTCGAAGAGAGGCCGCGGCCTGGCCTAGATTCTTTCTCCAGCCCGGCCCCGGGCTGGGGGCTACTGTCGATGAAATGGGAACTAGGGTACCCATTTCCCTAGCAAAACAATTACAAGTAAAATAAGTGGCATGCTTAAAGCATCCTTAAAAATAAAAAGCTACCCCGTGTCTTTTTGCGGGATAAGAATGTAGCCTAAGGTCTGACTCGGATCCGGTCTTATCCTAAGTCCCGGGCTCACCTGGTTCCATGTAAGTCCTACGCTACTCGGTAAGAGGAGCGTAAAGACATACAAGATCTACATCTTAAGAGAAATAGACTATGATTTGCCACAGATCCGGCCTTACTCTTGGTCTCGGGTTCACCTTAGCTCATCTACGTCACACATTGCTATGTGAAGAGGAGTGTTGATACCTATAAAATCTATATCTTAAGAAAGTAACCTAAGATCTGCCTCGGACCCGGTCTTGTCGTGGGTCCGGGGCTCACCTTAGTCCTTATAAGTCCTACGCTACTCAGTAAGAGGAGCGTAGAGACATATAAGATCTACAAATTAAGAGAAGTAGCCTAAGGACTATCTCAGACCCAGACTTATTCTGCGAAGTAGACTAATGGGACCAGCCGGCATCAACAACACTGCTGACAAGACAAGACAAGAAAGTAGATTGTGAACCCCTCCTTAGTCTATAAAGGGAAGGGGACAAGCTACAAATGAAGGGTTGGATTTTTTAGATCAGTATACTTTACTCTGTAGCCTGGAAAGGCCTCCTTTGTACTTAGCTGATCTAGAGAAGACACCTCTGGGTGGCCTGAACCTGTATAAATTCCCGTGTCTTTTACTTGGTAGGGAGCTCAGGCCCCATAGATCCTTTCTTGTTTGATCCCTTCCTACACCTTGCACAGCTAACCCCCTGGTTGAATCTTCACACTCGGAGAGGGGTCTCCCACTCCCCGCTATCTGAGGAATCGCTCCCTCGACAATAGATGTCGAAGTCACGTCCCCAGCGGAGTCGCCAGAAATCGTGTTAGCAACTTTTTTGGTAAGAAGCCAATCACAATCGGTACACCTAACGCCTTGCGATGATATGTAGTCGCCAATGACCTCAATCTAGCAAAAGCTAGATCAAAATGGGTTTTGGTAGACTAAACCGGCTAACGGAGCCGATTTAGATGAAACAGGTGATAAACACCCGTCTCATTTCAGCCCATTACAAAAGCCCATATAAGCTCAAGATATAACAACCCATATATCATAATATATAAAAGCCCAATTATCATTCAATATAGCACAAGTCCATTTATCATCCCAAACACATACAGGAAAAGCCCGGTCACATACAATCGAAGCCCATTCACATATAACCTCACATCAGTACAGACCATAGCAAAATAACAAGTTTAGTACATCTTCACCAAATCAAGCTACAATTGCAAACTAGGTTCAATTCCACCATATCCTAGATATCAAAATAAGGTCCTAGCCTCCTAGGTTAACTTAACAAATGCAGCCACAACAGCAAACTAGATTCACTAAGTCCACACTAGGTCCACCCACAAATAACTCAGCAAAAAAATCAATGTCCAACTCAGCCAACCATACTCAGCAACAACCTCAGTATAGTCCTCCTAGGCATCTGTGAGACAACAAAATTTAGGAATTAAGCCCCAGTTTGCAGAACATAAATTTAAGTTTAAATCGACACCTGTTAATTGTGCATCACACAACATTCCTGTGTCAACAGCCCTCTTATCCCCTGAGTCGGTTAAACAAGCTTTGCCAAATCATAAGACATGAAATCTCTTCCAAAACATAAGCATAAGTCCAAGGCAGACCTTCCATCCTGTAATCAAATCTGAATTCAGAAAACAATACTAGTCTATAGACTATACTACAAAGCATCAGTCCATGGAAAGACAAGCATTTGAGATGACAAAGCCATAGAAGTCAATTTCTGCGAAGCGGATAAAAATAACATGAAAGTGTATGCCAACTTCCCAAATAAACTCAAGGCTCATGAGTGCAATATATGTCACAAAAGAAAGAGAGCTAAGAGGAACATAATCTGCAATAAAGTTAACAAATGTCATTTTCAAGCTTCATATCAATTGTTTTTTTCTTAATTATTTGATTTTATAGCTTTGTTAGCACCTGAGAGGCAGAATTTCACGTAAGTTTACCATCTTCTCTTGAAATCGGCCTCCGATAATCAGTTACGGGTTAGCTAAAGGTCACTAAACTTGTTGATACTTTCGTTTTCGGAAGGAACAGAAGGGAGAAAGCTCACCTGGGTGCAAAGAATATCGACAGCCATTGGTGTTGCCAATGGAATTCAGTTCTTGCATGGAGGGATCATACCTGGCCTATTTGCGAATAATCTGAAGATCACCAACATTCTTGTAGACCAAAATCATGATGCTTCCATTTAGCTGTATGTGCATAACGTCATTGTCAAGTTATTTGGCACACTTCAAGAAGTGGAAAGAAAAAAAGATGTGCGGAGAAGTCCTTTAGCTATTAGGGTACCTTTACAACTGCAAGTTCGTATAAAGATTATCTCTAACTAGTATCCAACCTGTGCGTTGCACGAGCTTATTATTACCTAATGTAAAATTTCAATTGTATGCTAAAAGCACTGCGTTATAGTAGCCTAGATTAAAATAGATTGTACATTAGTTGGAACTTGCCAATATGAATTTTTAGTTTTAGAATAAATGATAAAATACTCCTTAAGTGTCCAAGATGGGGACAAATACAGTTTAATAATTGTTAATTCCAAAATATCTAAATTAGTAAATTTTGGAAATGTAAAGAAAGCATGTTATTCTCTATTGCATGTTTTATTTAACAATTTTTGTTTATGATAAAATAAACAACCTCACCGGCCATATTCTTTTGTTTATCGACATAATCATTGTCGAAACAAGATTTCGGCAATACTAAAAGAGTGTGGCTATCAAGTTAGAAAAGTGGATGGGTTTGAAGACAAGGGATTTTATACAGGTTCAGGCCTTCTTATTCAAGAAGTAATACCCTACTCCTGTCCGGGGATGATTCCGCTGAGTATATTATTGATCGTATGATCTGGGGAAAAAAAAAGGGGTCCCGAGAGGAACCCGAACCCCTCCTTATATAGAGGAAGGGGTCCGTATTACAAAATACAGTCCATATACCTAACGGAATATGTGATTACAGATAAAATACAATCGTAACCGACTAAGATCCCGGGTATTTCCTTGATACACAAGTCTAGAAACTAACCCGAATCCTCATAAAGATATTCTATCTATATTTGGTACCGTGTACCCAACTAAACTATAACTGCCATGTAGATATGGGATATCCATAATCTCCATAGTAGCCCCCGAGACCTTTGCAGTCGACGAAATAGCTTTCTCAGAACAAAAAGCAATAATCCTAGTGCTTCAATTCCTCCTGCTCTGGCCTACCGAGTACTAAAATCAAAGACTGCGAAGGGCGAAAATAAAACATGGTGCATCGAGTAGATGCACCTAATTAGGTGTAGCCCCCGACTATGTGGTTAGTTGAAAAACTAAACATGTAGTCAAGAACCGAGTGGTCTTATAACCAAACATCATATAGCAAAGCATGCATGGTATTCAGTAAAATACCCAGCCGACTGCTTCTCAACTTGAATATATCAAGAATAAAAATACGAAAAGGGCCCGAGTGATAAACACTCAAAAGGTCCACAAAAAGACATATTTGACAAGAATCCGAGTAAGAAACTCTGAAAATGATCCACTAAATATGATAAAAATCATGGTAATTAAGAAGTTCAATAGCCTAGGCTATAACCCTTACCATAATCAAAATAAGCATATAACATGCCAGGAGAGTGACTCTTAATAAACTAATCTCGAATCAACCCAAACAGCTTTTGCAGCTTAATAAAGCTTACAAAAATAGTATATCACCTTTCTGTCGGGCACCTTTTTATTTGCATCGTGGTAATTCCAAAGAATTATCAAACTGCGTTAAAAAGGATTTTAACAGCATCGGGTCACATCATTGTGAGCACAAATTGCCAAAGCAAAAAGCGCCTAAGTCCCTAGGGATCACAACGGACCACGCTGGTAATAATATTGGGCTGAAGTACTGTACAGGCCCAAGCCCATTAGCACTCCCGATACCCTAACAAAACACCGAAGTTCAAGCGACGCTTCGTCTTCCCCGCCGAAACTCTCGCCATTTCCCCACTCCCTGCTACAGTACAAAGCAGCGCCGACGAAGCTAGGGTTCATCAATCTGCCCCAATCCATTCTCAAAAATCCACGAAACTTCTCTACGCGCCCACCGCACCGATTCCCCATTCCCCTCCAGCTATTTCTCAGACCGAATCAGATCATTCGACTCGCATCCATGGCGGAAGAGAGAGAAAGTTTCGAGAGTCAATGGGCGCCCTCTGACGCGACGGAGGAGAATCTGAAGGAAATGGTGGCGCACGGCGTTCTTTCGGCGAAGGAGATCATCGGGTGGCGACCGGCGTTCGGCGAAGCATTCCCAATCCCAAATACACACGAGCTCGTGGTATTTTCTCACTTCTTTTATGGTGGATTTTCTCTTCCAACTTCAAGATTCTTCCGAGGAATTCTGAGCTTCTATGGAATTAACCTGCATCACCTGAATCCAAACTCCATAGTGCACATTGCCAATTTCATTCATGCCTGCGAAGCTTTTCTGGGCATCAAGCCTCATTTCGCCTTATTCCGCCGAATCTTTTTCCTCAAACCTCAACCGAACAAGAGCAAACCATGCATGGTTGGGGGCGCCGGCTTCCAACTCAGAGGGACACTAAGCCAAAAGTATTTCTCCATGCCCTTCAAGACCTCAAACAAAGGTTGGCACGCAAACTGGTTTTATGTTCAAAATCCTGAACCCGCACTCCCCGAGTACTCCTGTCTTCCTCCGGTTTACCAGGACACATGGAATTCATTGCCTATGGGAGATGAAGCTGCTCAGGCAGTGGAGTTGATGGAACGCATGCTATAGCTGAAGGAACAAGGTTTGTAGGGAGAACAAATCACTCGGCACTTCATCAAAAGTCGATTGGCTCCAATCAAAGAGAGATCCCGCACGGCCTTTGAGTTTGACGGCAAACATGATCCAAATCGTGAAGATCCAGACTCCCTTGACTTTAAGGTCATGAAGGAAAGAATGTACAAGATCTTCTCAAATGCTATTGTCGTCAGCTATTCACATCTGCTGCCAGTTGTGCCATTCAATGCATTCAACCCTCCTCCACCGGTATGTACTCAAACACTTCAACCTTCCTCAAAATATGACCTCGTCTTTTTGTTAAATCAATTGACAGTGAAAGATATTATGTCTAGGAATTTGCTCTGATGAAGTCGGATCCCCCAATTGCTCAGCGCCGATCACCTCGCCGTCAAACTGGTCAGGGGAGCGAGGGACCAAAGATTCGGTCCGAAACCCAGCCCAACACCTCTAATCCAGCCGGCCAGTCAGATTCCCGCAAGAGGAAGTTAGTGCTGAGTGACGACGAAGGCGACGACGCTGAAAAGCCTGGAAATAGAGAAACAACCAGAAAACTGCCGAAGCAGGCTATTCCAAAGAAGAAAACATCTAATCGTCCTACGCCGAAGATCAGGAAGTCTTCCAGGTACAAATCATATAACGGTCTTCTTTGTATTGATGCGCACCCAGCATGGAAATAATACTGATAACAAAAACTTGTAGGAAACCATCTGATATAGATCCTTCTGGAAAGGACTCTGATCCGGCTAACATGGAAACAAGTTCGTCCAAAGAAACCGGGCCGACTGCTGAAGATCATCTGAGTGACAATCAGCCAGCAACCGACAATGTAGAATCCGGCGATCAACCCCCGACTGGAAACCAGTCGGCCGAATCTGAAGTCGGAGTTAATCAGGAGCCCCCGACTGGAAACCAGTCGGACACAGGACCAAGCCAAGAGATTCCAGAAGTTGTAGCCCAAGCAGACAGCTCTCGCGGTCAAGACGCCAGCAATGACCGAAGGTCTGGATCTCCTTCAAAGGCATCTGAGTCCACTCGTTCTCGTCCAGAAATCATCACGGGTAAGCACTTTGTCTGAAACCACGTTGATCTAACTGACTCTATTTGATTGTTCGACCGTTATTCATGGATGCATTAGGACCAATGATTGGTGATGAAGAGGAAATTCTCCGGATACAAGCGGCCGAAGATTTGCGCCCTCCTATTCTAGTCAAGTGGTGGGATGACGACTTGCAACCTCAAGGAATTGTGATAAACCGGCAAAAATAAGACGAAGAGGTATGCCTACTTAAAAAGGCACTCGGCCAAGCGACTCGCATTGTAAACGTAAGTTCTTTGACGTCTAACCTCAACCATCTTGTTCGTCATTTAGCTCGAGCGCTAATAAAACTGTTTTGCAGAGGATTCACCTTAGGAATGAAGCGAAAACCACAACCTTAGAGAAATTAGTTCCTCATCTTGGAACCCTTGAAGCTGTCAGAGATCAACTGCACGAAGCGAAAGAGCTTGCTAAGAAAACCGAACACGATCTAAGGGATCGGATCACCGAGCTCCAGGAGTCTAACT
Organism: Oryza glaberrima; assembly: GCF_000147395.1. NCBI lineage: Eukaryota > Viridiplantae > Streptophyta > Magnoliopsida > Poales > Poaceae > Oryza > Oryza glaberrima. The sequence continues at coordinate 1,975,520 of NC_068334.1, read as the reverse complement.
TCGAACTGAGTGGCTCGTCAAAAGGTATACACAAAATCTATCTGACTAACTTGTGTTGTCATCTTTGTAACTGCAATTAATCGGAGTCAATGTAGTGCAAGCCGCCAAGTATCTCAATTGGAGAAACGGATTTAGACTTTGGAAAGCGATCAAGCAGAGCTGGCGAGTCAAAGGGACTCAGCTTTAAAGGACGTTGAAGGTACCATCAATTGATACTCAAAAAGCCATTGCCTTCTGTATGCTGACTCGTTAATATGAATCTATTGATGCAGACCGCAAGATCAAGTCGCAAGCCAGATTTGGTTGGCAAAATCAAAAGACTTGAAGGGACCAGGGATGAAGTCGCTAATGTTGCTACCCCACTCGTCCAAGCGATGTTCTTCAATAATAATGGCCTGAGTACACTTGACGCTTCCGAAATCTTCGACAAGCTGAGAGTTGCTCCAGATACATATTTCAAGAACATCAAAGAAGCTGGAAGTATGGGAGCGAGTCTGGCGTTAGCGATGACCAAGTCCCTTTACCCAAAAATCGATATTGATGCCATTGACGGCTTTGCAGACGGGACAAGCGAAGAAGCTGCTCTCGATCTTATCAATGATGCACAGAAGGCTGCCAACAAGATAGCAGGTGATGTAGTGGAGAGATTCCAGGACACCGATCTTCGACCGACTGATCCTGATGACTCTGATGATGAGAAAACTGATACTGATTGATGTAATGTAATGACAATGATTCTGATGATGATGATGGAGGCACAATTTGTACAACACTGATGAATTTATGTTATGCTTAATGTTTCATACTTAGCTTCTGATTTCTTAAAAGTTTTCATCAAGCCTTATTGAGCCTAAAACCATCAAAAGCTATGTAAAAACTTTCAGTCCTCATGGACTAAGCCGAAAAATTAAGCAAGGCAATGATAAATCAAGTGAGCAAATTGAACTGATAAAAATCACACTCCATTATTATTATAATAGCCCCCGACTGATAACTTCGAGGGGAAGCTTGATGTTGTCAGTCAAGACAGGGAGATACAGAAGCAAACTTAAGCATAAAAACGACGAAGATGTTCGATATTCCAAGAATTGTCAATAGGTGTACCGTCTTCACATTTGAGTCGATAGGACCCTGGCCGAGTGACTTCAGAGATTATAAATGGCCCTTCCCATAAAGGGGATAACTTGTGCCGATCCCGTGTAGTTTGAATTTTCCTCAAAACCAGGTCGCCGAGTAAGAAAGCACGCGTTCGGACGTTACGATTGTGATAGCGACGCAACCCTTGCAAGTATCGGGCCGACTGAATTAAGGCTGCTTCACCGGCCTCTTCCAGTCGGTGTAGGTCATCCACTCGGTCTTCCCCGTAGCGCTCTTCGCGAAAATTACGAAAACGCAATGATTCAAATTCTACTTCACTAGGCAACATCGCTTCTGCTCCATAAACTAGGAAGAATGGCGACTGGCCCGTAGCCCGACTGGGGTGGTGCGCAAGGACCGAAGTACAGATGGCAGTTGTTCCACCCATTTGCCGGCATAAGGATTCAGTCGGTCAAAAACTCGTGCCTTTATTCCTTGGAGGACCATGCCGTTGGCTCGTTCAACTTGCCCATTGCTCATAAGATGCGCTACAGAGGCATAGAAAATTTTGATGCCGAAGTCTTCACAAAAATCTTTAAATACTCCGCCAGTGAATTGAGTGCCATTATCAGTAATAATCCGATTAGGTACTCCAAACCGATGCACAATATTGATGAAAAAATCTCTAGCTTTGTCTGCCGTGATCGTGATGACTGGTTTAGCTTCAATCCACTTGGAGAATTTGTCGATAGCCACAAAGAGATGTGCGTAACCGCCGACTGCCTTTTTGAACGGGCCGACCATGTCAAGCCCCCAAACCGCAAACGGCCAGGACAGCGGGATAGTTTGCAACTCTTGGGCCGGCAGATGAGTTTGTCTGGCGAAAAATTGACAACCTTCACATGTCCGCACGATCTTGTCGGCATCGGACACAGCAGCGGGCCATAAAAAACCTTGCCGATAAGCCTTGCCGACGATGGTGCGTGCAGCAGCATGGTTGCCACAGATACCAGAATGTATGTCCTTCAGCAATTGTCTCCCTTCTTCTAAGGATACACAGCGTTGCAGAATTCCTGATGGACTTTTCCTGTACAGCTCGGTCTCGTGAATAATATAAAGCCTGCTATGCCTGGAAATCCGTTCGGCTTCGTCTTTATCTTGAGGGAGTTCTTGGGAGGTCAGAAATCGTATAAGAGGCTCTCTCCAATCGATTTCAACCATAGCTATGTCCTAAGTGTCCGCGGGTTCAGCTGTTTCTCTCTTGGGTACGGTTGCCTCATGAAGATGTTCGACGAACACATCAGAGGGGGCCGCTTCACGTTTGGATCCAAAATTCGCTAGTCTATCGGCTGCTTCATTATTGTGCCGAAGAAGGTGAGTGAGTTCGAGTCCATCGAACTTATCCTCCAACTTTCGTACCTCTTGTCGATAAGCGATCATATTGTCGTCGAGGCAGGACCACTCTTTCATAACTTGGTTAACAACTAACTATGAATCTCCGTGAACTATCAGACGCCTGATTCCCAAAGAGATTGCGATCCGTAGTCCGTGAAGGAGCGCCTCGTATTCTGCCACGTTGTGAGATGCAGAAAAATGTATCCATAGCACATAGCTCAGTCTTTCTCCAGTTGGGGAAATTAAAACAACTCCGGCCCCCGTGCCTGAAAGTCTCTTTGACCCGTCAAAGTGCATAGTCCAATACTCCATATTTTGCTCGGGCGTATCCTCTTGGCACTCGGTCCACTCGGCGACAAAGTCGGCTAAAGCTTGGGATTTGATCGAAGTTCGCGGCTTGAATGATATATCCAAGGACATCAGTTCTAAGGCCCACTTTGCGATTCGCCCGTTTGCTTCGCGATTATGGAGTATATCACCGAGTGGAAACGATGTAACCACCGTGACCGAGTAGCCTTGGAAGTAGTGGGATAATTTCCTGACGGTGATTAGAACACCGTACAACAGCTTCTGAACTTGAGGATATCTCGTCTTGGAGTCGGCCAAAACCTCGCTAACGAAGTAGATCGGTCGCTGGACTTTCTGAACATGGCCTTCTTCTTCACGCTCGACAACCAGGATCATGCTCACAACCTGAGAGGTGGCCGATACGTATAGTAATAACGGCTCTTGTGGGTGTGGTGAGGCCAAAACTGGTGGAGTAGTGAGAAGTTTCTTGAGATCTTCAAAGGCTTTCTGTGCTTCGGGTCCTCACTGGAAATTGTCTGTTTTCTTTAACAGTTTGAAGAAGGGCATCCCCCGCTCGCCGAGTCGTGAAACAAACCGGCTGAGCGCCGCCATGCATCCAGTCAGCTTTTGAACGTCTTTCTGGGAACTCGACGGCTTCATGTTGAGGATGGCGTTGACTTTCTCCGGGTTGGCCTGTATGCCTCTGTGAGACACCATAAATCCAAGCAACTTCCCTGACGGTACTCCGAAGGTGCATTTTTCAGGGTTTAGTTTCATCCTGAAAGCACGGATGCTCGCAAAGGTTTCTTCCAGATCCGTAATCAAATCACCCTTCTGCTTGGTTTTGATGACTACGTCATCCACATAGGCTTCAACATTGCAACCAATTTGAGTCGAGAAACATTTCTGGATCATGCGTTGATAAGTTGCTCCAGCGTTCTTTAGTCCGAAAGGCATGGTGAAGTAGCAGTAGGCCCCGAAGGGCGTAATGAACGAAGTCTTCAAGCAGTCGGATTCCTTCAATCGGATCTGATGATATCCCGAGTAGCAATCCAACAAACTGAGCAGCTCGCAGCCGGTGGTCGAGTCGACTACCTGGTCAATGCAAGGCAGCCCGAAAGGATCTTTGGGGCAAGACTTGTTGAGGTCGGTGTAATCGACACACATGCGCCATTGCCCAGTCTTCTTCCGAACTAGGACTGGGTTAGCCAGCCAGTCGGGATGAAGGACTTCTTTGATGAAGCCTGCGGCTAACAGCTTGGTCACTTCCTCCTTGATCGCGTCCTTCATGTCTTGTGCAAAGCGGCGGAGTCGTTGTTTAATGGGTTTAGCATCTTCCTTAACGTGCAAAGAGTGCTCAATCACCTCTCTAGGAATACCAGGCATATCAGATGGTTTCCACGCAAAGATATCTTTATTTTTTTGAAGAAAGGTGATGAGCGCGCTTTCCTATTTACAATCTAACTCGGCGCCTATTACAGCAGTTTTAGTAGGATCAGAAGGATCTAGGGGAATTTTCTTGGTCTTGGCTTCGCTTTCTCCACTCTTTGAGATCTTGGCCGTAGGCACTTCTCCCTCGCTTGCCGTGGTTACAGCCAGTCGGATGTCTTCTCGAGCAATCGCGATCTCGCGGGTTTGAGCCATCTCACAACTTTCCTTGTCACATGTGACGGCTTGCTTGATGTCGCTCCGTAGGGATATGACTCCTCGAGGACCAGGCATCTTCATCATCATGTAGGTGTAGTGCGGGACGGCCATGAACTTGGCTAACGCCGGGCGTCCGAGTATGGCGTGATACGCTGTCTCGAAATCAGTGACCTCGAAGCTGATGTTCTCTGTGCGGAAGTTCTCCCGAGTACCAAAAGTGACCGGAAGAGTGATCTGGCCGAGTGGTGTTGCCGATAGCCCTGGGATGACTCCGTGGAAGGGTGCATTACTCGGCTTTAACTCGGTGCGCGGGATCTGCATGTCGTCCAGGGTTTTGGCGAAGAGGATATTGAGTGCGCTGCCACCATCGATGAGAGATCTGCGAAGCTTGATGTTGCGAACCACTGGGTCTAGTACCAGGGGGTACCGCCCCGGGTGGACCTCTCGGTCAGGATGATCCGAGCGGTCAAACTTGATTGTTATCTCCGACCACCGAAGATATTGGGGCGTATCGGGCTGAACATCATTGATCTCCCTTTCAGTCAGCTTTTGCTTTCTTTTAGATTCGTAAGCTAGAGGGCCGCCAAAGATATGGTTGAGCTCCTTGCGGTGATCTTGAAAACCTGTCGGGGCATCATCATCATCATCCTTCTTTTTCGACGTACTTTGTTCTCTGTCAAGGGTCTTCCGTGCATTCTTGGCATATTGCTCTGCAAACTGCTTGTAGACGAGCAATCTTTAGCTGCGTGGTTGGAGTTGGGATGATGCGGGGAGTTCATGATCTTGTCAAAAGTGTTGACGCGCGAACGTTGTCGGGAGGAGTGTGTAGTAGTCGCGACGAGTTCCTCGGGCTTACACTTGCAGTCCTTGTGATTGTTACTTCCACCTCCTCCCGTAGTCGGCACATCTTTCTTTGGCTTCCAAGTAGGACCCGACTGTTTGGATGCGATAATGGCGTCTTCGGCTTTGACATACTCGTTGGTTTTTTCAAACATCTGTTTGACTGTCTTGGGAGGCTTGCGCCCGAACTTGCCGACTAGATCTTCGTGGCGAATTCCTTTGGTGAAAGCGGCGATGATGACGTCGTCGGTAATGTCGGAGATCTTGTTGCGTTGTTCAGAGAAGCGTCGGATGTAATCTCAAAGGGATTCTCCAGACTTCTGAATAACATTGTAGAGATCAAACTGTGTACCGGGGCGTTCAAAGGTGCCCTGGAAGTTGGCGATGAAGTGGTCACGAAGTTCCGCCCATGATCCAATCGTACCACGGGGTAATCCATGGAGCCAGGACCAGGCAGAATCTGCTAGGGCCACAGGTAAGTAGTTTGCCATGGCCTTGCTGTCTCCTCCTGCTGCGCGGATTGCGAGACCGTAGACGGTAAGCCAAGACTCCGGATTAGTGGTGCCGTCATACTTCTCGATTCCAGTCAGCTTGAAGCCGGCTAGCCAATCCACTCGACGCAGGTCATTAATAAAGGCAACTACTCCATCCACGTCGTCGTCGTAGCGATCTGGTGAATGGTTGTGACCTCGTGCTGCACGGCGCTGGTTAATTGTATCACGAAGATCGACAGGACGCTGGCGAGGTGGGGAGCGAGGCCGTTCAACTCGGCGCTCCCTGTGTCGCTCAGGGGGCGAGTGAACAGATCGCTCGTCGTGACCCCTGCTCCTGCGATTGGATCCTGTGCCGGCGATGCTGAGGCTTGGCTGGTGGTAATCATGAGATCGGAGATGGGGAGCCCGGCTGCCAGTCGGTGTGCGGATGCTTCCGGAGTTAACCGGGACCGAAGCGGCGATCATGGTCTTGGTCTGGTTCAAGATATTGACGACGTGATCAGCTTGATTGAGTGCGTCTTCCTTGAGGAGGGTGTCGAGAAGGGTGATCACAGCGACAGCGTTCTGTTGAGGGGTGCGAAAGACCGCTGTCCCCTCGATGTCTTGCTGCCCGATGAGAACTCGCGCTCGTCGCCCTGCGTCCAAGGCTCGTTATCGTCGGTCCTCAGCCTCCTTTGCAGCCCGTTCGTGTTCTTGTTGCTCTCGCCGCAGCCGTTCTTGCTCTTGTGCTTGGCGCTCCTTTTCCAGTCGGCGTCGCTCGGCTTCCTGCTGTACGTGTCATGCTTCTGCTTCTCGGGCTTGACGTTGTTCTTCCGTCTCGTTATCGGCCATGAAGACGCCGAAGTAGAGAGGGGTGTAATTGTCTTCAAAGCTCTCGTCAAAGTCGTCGAGGTCGCGGTTGTCGTAGCGGTAGCCGAATTCGTCGTACTCCACGATCTCTGTTGGTCGTGAGTCGACGCCGGGGGAGCTGAAGTAGCCTTCCAGTTGATCCGTCGAAATCGTGCCGAGTGGCTGGAGTATGATGCCGACTTCTCTGGAGCTAGGCAGGATCGGTGTTGAAGCCGACTTCCGCCTAGGCCTACGGGGAGAAGACGCCCTTGTAGTGAAGATGGCAGCCAAATCGTCGGGGAGTTTCATCAGGATTGGCGGGTAGGCCCCATCATCTTGATCTGGTGGTGTCGGAGTAGATGGGATCTCGTCCGAGTGGTTTGAAGCCGACTCGATCAAGATAAGCTTGGAGTAGATCTTGGCCGAGTTCGTAATACCGAACGGGACTGAGACCTGGTTCTTTCCCGACTGGTTTGGATCCGAGTCGAGGAGAGAGATCTTGCCGAAGTCGTTGGTGATGAAGTCGAGGCTGCCGAACCGAAACGCCTGCCCGAGAGGGAAGACGAGGTCGTCGATGCCGGAGACGGAACCCATCGCACTAATCGGCGAAGAACTTGACGCTACCCCTACCTAGCGCGCCAACTGTCGAAACAAGATTTCGGCAATACTAAAAGGGGGTGGCTATCAAGTTAGAAAAGTGGATGGGTTTGAAGACAAGGGATTTTATACAGGTTCAGGCCTTCTTATTCAAGAAGTAATACCCTACTCCTGTCCAGGGATGATTCCGCCGAGTATATTATTGATCATATGATCTGGGGAAAAAATGGGTCCCGAGAGGAATCCGGACCCCTCCTTATATAGGGGAAGGAGTCCGTATTACAAAATACAGTCCATATCCCTAACGGAATATGTGATTACAGATAAAATACAATCATAACCGACTAAGATCCCGGGTATTTCCTTGATATACAAGTCTAGAAACTAACCTGAGTCCTCATAAAGATATTCTATCTATATTTGGTACCGTGTACCCAACTAAACTATAACTGCCATGTAGATATGGGATATCCATAATCTCCACAATCATGTACAGATCTTTAGGACAAATGCATTTGGATGAAGTAACATGCGGCAGGATGTTTACTTAATCAGGGGAAAAAGTTGCCATAAGGATTAATTCAATGACACGAGAATTCATAATATAAATGGCAGACTACATACAGTATGCATACATCTACAAACAGGACATATGGAAAATTAATCATTTGTTGCTAGAAATAGAGCGAATGTTCTTAATAGGTGCAAGCAAACTTTTAGATTTGAGGAACATATTGTTGCTAACAATCGAATATGAAACAATATTGATTAGGACCCTGTGGTGGCCTATGCTTTTCATTTGAGTAATCCAAGCATGCAAGCATCATAAGGATGATCTATACGTAGAAATATTTGGACTACCAGTTTGCGAGTACCTGAAGCACGGCAGCAAGACCTTCATCTCGAAGAGAATAACATAGCACATTGTACAGAACATGTCAAATTAAGTTTGATAGCACACATCTGCTCTCTTGTATATTACACAGATCAGATCGATAGATTAGATGGGTTTGAATCCCAGATAAACCGCATAAAGTGAGTTGCCGCTTTAAACAAAACAGACGGTGTATATGAACAGTTGAAAAATAATTTTAGATACAGTGGGAACAAATTGAATAATGATTTAGTTCACCCTAAATTAAAAACCATTAAGAGCGGCGGAAGGGGCGCCCGCTCGGCTATGCCACGTCAGATAGGAACAGTGCGCGGGTGGTTTTTTTGCGAAAAGGTCCTTCTATTTTTCTGTAACTCGATATAGGTCCCTCGCAAATAGTACCTATTAGACAATTTTTTATGTTGAGACCCTTAGAAAATCCGGATATTTCATACAAAGAAGAGGAAAAACGCGAATTAGGACCGCACTCTAAAATCTAGAAGATGAGGGGTTTTTTCGCAAAAAGACGCCCACTAACGCCAACTATCCCCAAACCCTAGCCGCCTCCGCCCCCTTCTCCCTCTCGTCTTTCCCTCACCCTCTCCCTCCCCTCTCGTGCCATCGCCGCCTCCCCCTCCGCCTCCCCTGCGCCGTCACCATCGCCATCCCCGTCCCCTCGCGCCGCCGCCTCCACCTCCTCCTCCGCCGCCGATGGCCAAGCCCTCAAGGTCGCCGGATCTGATGGCAGCGAGTTCGTGGTCGGCGAATCCGGTGATCTAACGGCTGATGAAGGGGATGGTGGTGATGGAGCGCGAGGTCCGGGTCACGCTCCGAGGAGATCGCCTCGGCCAGGTACCCCGCTGTGAAGCCCGGCCGGAGCCGCGCGACCCACGCCGCGAACTGCTCGTCCGGCGGCGCGCGGACGGGGGACTCGGCCTCCACCACGTCCGCGGGCACTCCTGCTTCTTCTCCTCCAGATACGCCATAGGAGCTGAAGCGACGGAGGCTGCGAGAGAAGCGGCGGGCGGTGGCGGCGAGGAGTGCCATGGTGGTCGGGCTCGCCTGCTCCGGCCGAGGCGCTTCTGGAGTATATAAATCACCTCCTGCCATGTAAGTTTACAATATATTTATGGTGTTTTTACTAGGAGTGGTACTGTAGTACAACCTTCCAAGCAAATCGAAATGCAGAGATTGTAGGAGGAAGGATTCTTGCCCTGATCGATGCAAGTTCAGAAATGTAGTACTCCATGCAGAATTATTTTGTCAGATCAGTTAAAAGATGTGCACATTTTGGCTATGCATGAGTAATTCAGCTCAATGCCAATCTCATGAGAAAAATAAGCAGCATACTAACCATTGATCTGCCAAGATAAGTGAGAATGACTGAAACAGCTTTCCCTTTGCAGTTTGCAGTAGCAGCAATCTGAATGAATATTGCAAATCCAAGACTTGATGACCACCTTTGCTGATCAGACAAGAAGAACGGCCAAGAAACATTGTTTGGACTACGCCCCATGGCAGATTGGCAGATGGAGAATTTACGCATATGCAAATCCTGCAATTTCTGCATAAATTGTAAGTGTAATTCACGAGCTTTTGATGAAGCCTGCATTCCATTTCTTCTAGCTTGGCATATGCACTATGCAGGACTGCGTGGTTCAGAGATTTTGCATTGCACAGGGCCCGAGAAGGCTGCATCATCTCGTCTATAGCTAATAAGCATGTTTTCTTCCCTTCGTTCATAGTTAGATTTGAGTGAAAAAGGGTGTCCTTTTGATGGTCTGCTCATAGAAAACTTTGCTTGCAATGTGTGAGCTCAAGGTGCCTTCTCTCCATTGTTGAGAGATAAGGAGGAAGGGAGCTTGCTCAATTCGATTTCCCAGGAGGGAGATGGGGAGCTTGCCAGATAAGTGGGTGTGTGTGTGTAGCACTACGACGAAGCTGCTCATATATAGCTAGGCAGCAGCTATATATTGCCTGACCAACAGAATTCAGAGAACCTCTATTTCATCTGAAGTTGATGTCTTGTGAGCACAATTCAATCCTGAAGAAGAACATGAACCTGCTTCAGAGCACAATAAAGGGATGAGATTGGTGAATCTGAATGGTCTGAGGTTCTAGAATTAATCCTTCCACCAATAAGAAATACTGATTATTTAGTATTATCATGACTTCGTACTTTAATCATGTTAGATTATATATTACTAGAATGCCAGTGGTAGCCGGTTTGCGCTTCTCTTTCTTTGGGGAACCAGGGATATGAAGCAATCGCAACGCGGTTTTAGCAAAATAACCCTAGTGCGTCCATAGTAGTTATTGAATTGTTTGGATAAAATGGTCAATTCACCTTGAAAATGTTTGGCTTGGCCGCGAAGTGGCTTGAGTCTGAAAAATTTTGGCTCCTGCCCCAAAAAAATTTGGCGCCATATCTTTCTAAAAAAAAATAGTTTCAAAATATTCAAACTTCGAATCAAATTTTATCATACTAAATGATAACAAAGTGCTAAATGACAACTTTAAACAACATTTACAAGTACTAAATGATTTTAAGTGAAAAAGTCATCAATAACAAAGTGGTATAACTCATCAAGATCTATAACTTTTATTTCAGTCATTTCTTCATCCGAGAAAGTGATTTGTAACATTGTTCACAAAATGTACATATCTCTTATATAGTGTGAACAATGTTAGTATCACTTTATCGGATAAAGAAATGACCAAAATAAAATTTATAGATACTGATGAGTTATACAACTTTGTTGTTGATGACTTTTCAGTTGAAATCATGTAGTATTTGAAAATGTTGTTTGAAGTTGTCATAATTTGAAATTCAAATTCAAATTATTGAAATAAAGTCATATAGCAAAATGACCAAAACAAAAATTATAGATATTGATGAGTTATACAACTTTGTTGTTGATGACCTTTCCAGTTGAAATCATTTAGTACTTAAAAATATTGTTTAACGTTGTCATAATTTGAAATTCAAATATTATATAGGTCAATCAAACTCAGATGGAAAAATAACCAAAATAAAATAGGTAGATCTCAATAAGTTATACAACTTTGTTTTTGGCAACTTTTTTACATAAATTCATTTAGTATGATAAAATTCGAACAGAAGTTTTAATATTTTGAATTTAATTGAAAGGAGGGAGGTAGAATGGACTTCTCGGCGATGGAAGAGCAAAAGGGCTGGCCCATAACAGGCCTTCTTTCATCCCATCTCTTTTTAACCTTTCTTTTCTTTTTATTTTATTGTACCACTATGAAGTAACACACAAAAAATCATAATAAATAAACTTATGTGAAAAAGTTGTCAAAACAAAATTGTATAACTTATTGAGATATACTAATTTTATTTTGGTTATTTCTCCATCTGAGTTTAATTGACCTATATAATATTTAAATTTCAAATTATCACAACGTCAAACAATATTTTCAAATACTAAATGATTTCAAATGAAAAGGTCATCAACAACAAAATTGTATAACTCATCAATATCTATAACTTTTATTTTGGTCATTTTGCTATATGACTTTGTTTCAATAATATGAATTTGAATTTCAAATTATAACAACTTCAAACAACATTTTCAAATACTAAATGATTTCAACTGAAAAAGTCATCAACAACAAAGTTGTATAACTCATCAATATCTATGACTTTTATTTTGGTCATTTCTTCACCCGATAAAATGATACTAACATTGTTCACAAATTTTACATATCTCTTATATGGTTTTATAAACTATAAGAGAGATATATAAATTTCGTGAATAATGTTACAATCGTTTTATCGGATGAAAAAATGACCAAAATAAAAGTTATAGATATTGATGAGTTATACAATTTTGTTATTGATAACTTTTTCAGTTGAAATCATTTAGTATTTGAAAATATTGTTTAAAGTTGTCATAATTTGAAATTCAAATTCCAATTATTGAAATAAAGTCATATAGCAAAATGACCAAAACAAAAGTTGTAGATATTGATGAGTTATACAACTTTTTTGTTGATGACTTTTTTAGTTGGAATCATTTAGTATTTGAAAACGTTGTTTGAAGTTGTCATAATTTGAAATTCAAATTCAAATTATTGAAACAAAGTCATGTAGAAAAATGACCAAAATAAAAGTTGTAGATCTTGATAAGTTATACAACTTTGTTTTTGGTAATTTTTTCATTTGAAATCATTTACTATCCAAACAATTATTTGAATTGAGAGGAGGGAGGCAAAATAGACTTCTCGGCGAGGGAGGAACAAAAGGGCTAGGCTGGTGGCCCGAAGAGAGAGGAGGAGGAAGAGAAAGGCTGCGGGCTGATGGAGGGAGGGAGAGAGTAATACTTGGGCCGAAAAAGCCCAAAGACGGAGAGAGGAATTTCAATTTGTTTTTCATTTATTTTAATTGTTAAATAAATTTTGTGGTATTAAAATTAGTTATTGAGCACTGAATATTCACAGAAAATTTCAGATAATTATTTAGACCACGTAGAATATTAGAAAAATATTTCCGACCATGATTTTTAAAGGAAAATTTTAGTTTTCTCATTAATTCATTTGATTAAATTGCTTTAACTTTTAATATATATTTCTAGAAATGCATTATATAAATTTATGACGTTTGCTTTGTACCCTTTATGACAAATTAATATTCGTCACGATGTCCCATTGAAAAACTTTATGACGATTTCTAGTTGGTATTAACGACGAACACTTTTCTTTCGTCACTAAGCCACCCCATCTCATACTAATCGTCATAAATGGAATGTACTAGTGACGAATAGCTCCGACGTCATGAGGAATTCGTCACAAAAGGTCATATTTATTGTAGTATGCAATATCAAAAAAGCGATTCAATTGGTAAAATAGGGTTGATAGTAGATTCTGCTTTCAATTGAACTGGCCTTGTCCCTTATATAGGGGTTGGTCTTGCCTCCTCCACGTCCAACTCGAAATAGAAACCAATGGAAACCTGAAACATAACTTCTCGAGAAAGAAAACCCGAGACCCAACAAAAACTACTCGGAGTCAGACTATGCCGCTGGTCAGACTGGTGCAACACGCCGGTTAGACTAGCCCATAGGCAACGGTCAGACCAGCTCCGTGAAGGAAACCGACGCTTTTTAAATTTTGATAATGTTTTTTCTATTTCGAACCTAGGTCCAAATTTTAGGTGTCAACGAATCCTATTTGATTGATTCGGTCATTCCATACCGTGTCGCTGTCACACAAAATCAGAGCAGGCCAGTGCAGAAGCTGATGGTGTGTCGGGCATAATAGGGCACACATACTTAGCTTACGGTTAAGGCACATGCATTAGATCTACGACTGGTACGGCAGCTGATTAATTTAACTGCGTCATGATGACGGCCAACTCAGACTTAGGCATGGGATGGTTTTCCTTCTCTTTATTTAGTTGCACAGTATAAATTAGTATTTGCGTTTTTTTTAGAGAAAAAGTATTTCACCTTGTAAATGAAATGCTAAAATGTACATTTGAAAAAAAAAAGGAATTGAATAATGTTCGGGCGCGCAGAATTTAACATCAGACCTGATATCCAATGGACACAGTGGTTTGTTGAGCAATCAGCCTTATGTTTTCGCTTATATTTATATTTATGAGTCAAAATTTAAATTTTCAACCTTAAAATTAGAGGTGATTTTGAGGTTTTTTTCATCGATGTTTATTTTTCGGTCTTTTAGATCGCTAAGAACATGTATATAAAAGTTTTATTCACAAATTACTTTTTGTTTGTAAATATGTCGTTTTCGCGAATAAGTGAAACGTTGGCTCCTAATATCTCTCAATGGATAGATCATTAAACAAAGATTAACATAATTAACAACCTGGAAAAATTATCACTAATAGTTCAACGTAAGCTTATTAGCAAATATTACCAAGTTATCCACGTTTCAAGTTACCAACAATATAATATTCAATGCGCGAACATACCACCTCCGTCCAAAATTATAGTAATCTAGAACTGGATGAGACGTATTCTAATTCAACGAATCTGAACAACCTTTTATCCAGATTCATTGGACTAGGATAGGTCCCATCCCATTCAGTTTCACATTACTATATATAATTAGTTGATTATCAATTATTATAAATTTAATATATAATTTCATTTATTTATTTTAAATAAACTTATATATTTTTTTTATAAAACACATCATTTAGGGGCACGCTAACCGAATACATAAAAGTTGCCGTTTCGAGTTGATGAAAAAAAATCATTCAAGCCTCAAACTGGTCGTGGGCATAATAACCAGTTGTCCAGTTCTCGGGCCCTTGCATTTGCAACCAAGACTTTTTACATTTTGACAATTTTTAAAACTTATTTTATAAAAATATCTCTGGAAAAACTTATTTTAAGAATATACTTTTTTTTTTCAGTGTCAGGATCATTAGCCTCGAGCTTCAATGTCTCGGTGTCCATAACACTGGTGTTGACACCTTGTCCTATGGTAGTAGAGATGTAGAGGGGTCTATTTGCAAATACTTTTCTTGAAAAGAATCAACATGTAATTTTTTTCTAACATATAGGTCACTTAGAACCTATTTGTAAGAAAAGGAATTTACATTTTGAGCCATTTTAAAAGTTTATTTTACAAAAAAGATTCTTAGCCTAGTCTCTTCGGTGTCGTAGGCGGATCTAGGACCGGTCCCGATGGTCCCACGATCACCCTAAAAAATTCTAGTCCAATGCATATATATGTATATGAAAAAATCTTTTGAAAATAAATAAAAAATAACCCCTTTATTAATATATTATGATGTACATTTAATCAATTTATACTTATAACCATGCTATATTTACGGTATTAAAAAATATTTATATAAGTTGAACCACCCGTAAAAAATCCTAGGTACTGGTCGCACGAGCAGAACCTCACGCGACCAGGCTCCTACTACTAGTCCATTACTACTAGTCTATTACTATAACAGTACTACTACGTCTCTCTCTCTCTATATATATACATATATCGATATATATATACATATATATATATATACACACACACTTTATATATATACATTTAAACTTTGTATTTTTATGTATCAATACCAAATTTCTACGTATGTATATAAATACATATATATAATTTTTATGTGTACTAATAAATTGACATATAAAAAATATACACGTATATAAATTTTGCATACGCATATACAAAACTTGCATACACGTATACAAATTTTTGCATATGCATATACAAACTTTGCATACACGTATACTAACTTTGCATACGCATATACATACTTTACGTACACGCATACAAACTTTGTATATGTACATATTAACCCGAGTGAAAAAAACACGAATACAAACTTTATATACGTGCGAATACAAAACTTGGTATACATACGAATACAAACTTTGCAAATGTACATCTTTTAAAAAAAGAAAAAAGAAGAAAGAGAAACCAAAAGAAAACCGGAAAAAAACCAAACAAAAAAGAACGGAAAAAAAGGAAAAATCGTTCCACGCGCGCGCCGTCTGCGCCCCCTCTCAGCGCACTACACGTGTCTAGTCGCGCGCGCCGACCGCCCATTATTCCTTTCATACTGCTAAGGGCTCGAGGTAATCAACGCGAGTGTCATTGGTGTCAAGACGTCGGATCTAAGCGCCATTTTACTGAAGCCTAGAAAAAGATCTATATTAATAAGGCTTGGTTTAGTTCCTAACTTTTTCTTCAAACTTCCAATTTTTCTATTACATCAAAACTTTCCTACACACATAAACTTCCAACTTTTCCGTCACATCGTTCTAATTTCAATCAAACTTTAAATTTTAGCGTGAACTAAGGGTGAGTTTGAGGAGAGGGGGATTGAGAAGATTGGGAAGATATGCAAAACGAGGTGAGCTATTAACGCATGATTAATTGAGTATTAACTATTTTAAATTTCAAAAATAGATTAATATGATTTTTTAAAGCAACTTTCCTATAAAATTTTTTTTGCAAAAAATACATCATTCAGTAGTTTGGGAAGTATGCGCGTGGAATAAAAATACATCATTCAGTAGTTTGGGAAGTATGCGCGTGGAATACGATGTCCTTTTATCACCCAATCCCCCAGGAACTCATCACAACTAAAGCAGCCTAAACACATCCTAAGTTTTTTTTAGAGATTTATTTGTACACAAGTTTTTGATTGCACAAAAGCATAAAAAATCCAAATGTTGCAACCCACTTGTAGGTCTTCCCTGCCGATGCACGCTACTGGACTCACATGACACGTCGAAACAAAGCGACGCCCACGCAATGATGATTTTACGTGAGATCACAGTCGCTTACACGTGAACTCCTGTCGCTGGGTCCCGCACGTCAGTCAATCGTAGCCCGCATAAGTGGCAGATGAATACGAGAACCCAACAAGCCGCAGCTGCTGCTGGCACAGTACTATTTCCTCCGTCCTAAAATGTAATTATTTTTTAGGTTGACACGGGTATTAAAAAAGTATGTGAGAATGATTAAAAAAGGTGTGTGATTGGTTGAAAAGAGAAAGTAGGTGAAAAGAATGGTTATGATTGGTTGAAAAGAGAAAGTAGGTGAAAAAGAATTGTTGTGATTAGTTGAGAGAAGATAGATAGAAAAATAGCTTCATTTTAGAATAAAGTACTGTGTTATAAATAGCTATATTTTGGAACGAATGTAGTATTATACTGATGATGGGGGTGCTCTAAATAAAGCCTCCACTACTAGTGGCAATGCGCCTTCCACTGACCCATTCACAGGAGCGGCACCAATCAAAGCATTACAAGCTAGTAAGCCAAAAGGAGAGATTTTTCTAAGCACAGCAAAAGGGATCGATCGATCGATCGAGTGGAAACAGCTCATCAGCACAAAGAATTTGGAACAAACAATCCAATCTGGATCAGAACAGCAAAACTTCGTTAATTAATCTGGAACAAAGTAAGCAGAGCACACAATCTGATTAGAATATAAGTTAATCTGGAACACTATAGAACACACAATCTGATTAAAAATATCGAGTACAATAAGTTAATCTGGGACAATGTAGAGCACACAATCTGGTTAGAATAGAATAGCATAGCATAAGTCAATTTGATGCAGGATTCGCCGCCATTGTGGAGTGAGAGAAATAAAAAAAATCCAAGTGCGAAAGCAGAGTATTCCATCTCAAGCATAAGCTAGCAAGATCAGCAGCAGTCTTCCGGTGAAGTGACATAAATTCTTCGGTAATACCTATACACAAAAGCTGACGTCATCACGCCTAACTCCTCTCACTGATGACTCTCTCTAGAAATCCAAAGTAAAAGAAGAAAAAAAATCAGTTATTGAACACCAGAGAAGAAAAGAAGAAAGCCCACGCTAAAAAAGAGATAAGAATGCAGCAATTAATTAGTAACTGCAATTAGATGAGCATCTGAGGCAAGAAAGAAGATGGCGGCTACGCTCCACTGCTCGATCGGATCCAGAAATCCAACACGGATCTTGGGTTCAGTAGTCGGGCATGAGGTGGGAGATCTTGCCCTCCTCGCCGGGCATGGTGGCCGTGCGGTCGGTGGCGCGTAGCCAGAGGCAGACGGCGGAGAAGCTGAGGACGAGGCTGAGCAGGCCGCTGCCGAGGCCGATGCCGACTATGGCGAGGACGGAGAGGGCGTGCCCCCGCATGGGCGGCAGCGGGTAGCCGTACAGGTCCTTGTTCCCGACGAAGGAGGTGGCATTGAACCTCCCCGTCGTCCCGGAGCGGTTGGCGAGGAGCACCGGGATGGGACCGGAGAGGCGGTTGTAGGAGACGTCGAAGGTGGAGAGGCGGACGAGGAGGCCGAGCTCGTCCGGGATGCTGCCGGTGAGCTGGTTGGCGTGGAGATCTATGACGTTGAGGTATGCGCAGCGGGCGAGGTCCCTTGGGATGGCGCCGGAGAGGCGGTTGGCGGAGAGGTTGAGCACGGCGAGGTTGAGCAGGCCGGAGAGCTCCGGGGGGATGGCGCCGGAGAGCGCGTTGGAGGAGAGGTCGAGCGACTGGAGGTTGGTGCAGTTGGAGAGGTCCGGCGGGATGGTGCCGGCGAGGGAGAGGCCCGGGAGGGAGAGCTTGTAGACGCGGCCGTTGTTGCAGGTGACGCCCTGGAGGTGGGAGATGAAGCCCTCGCAGGGGGCGGAGAAGGAGGCCTTGCTCCAGTTGCGGAGGCCGGACAAAGATTGCTGGAGGCTCGACAGGCACCGCTCGTCGTCCGGATCCGCGCCGGACGGCGCCGGGGATACTGCAAGTAAGAGGAGGATGACGGCGGTGGCGGCGGCGGTGGGGTGGTGTTGGGTTGGCCGGGACATTTGGGGATGGATTGAACTTCGCTTCGGGACTGCAGATTTGGGGGAGCGTGTCACAACCATTAAAAATCAGTCCCTTTTTTGCAGCAAGGGTCCCTCTCACTCTGGCTCGGTTTTTCATATAACGTCGGACACTACACACTAGTACATGTATTTTCCTTTTTCTTTTTAAATGTAAGTTAGAAATCTGCAAAGTAAATCTTTGTAGATATTGTCAGTGATAAATATTTTTTCAGTGATAATTAGCATGATATTCTACTACAAAATCATGAATAATTAAGTATTAAAATAAATTACTATTTACATTCCAAAATATAACAATCTATAGGTGTGTTTAGTTATTGGAAAAAGTACGAATTACCCCCTAAACTATCGCGGTCGACCGAATTACCCTCTGAACCACAAAACCGGACATTCTTCACCCCCAACTATGCAAACTGGACGAATTACCCACTCGACCCAATCCACGGTGATTTTGATTTACATGGCGTACGCGTAGCAGTCCAGTCAGCAGTTCATTAAAAAAAATTTGTTAGGGCCCACTGTTAGGTCTCTCCCCTCCTACCTCTCTCCACCAACAGCGCAACCACCAACGCGCCGAGCGGCCACCGATGACGCCGCTCTGTCTCCCACCATCCACGGATCCACCTCCTCCTCCTCGTCCTCACCCACCACCTCGCCGCCGCAAGCGTAGGCGCCTCGATGTCGAGGAACGGGAGCCCGTTCTTCTTACCTTGTCGGAGCCGGAGTGGTGACATCGTCCCCGTGGCGCCCTTGCCGATCACCTTGGCCGACGCGCACAGTAGCGTGTCTAGGTCGTACGGCCTCCGGCGCGTTGTCGAGGAACACTAGCTTGTTGCCTTCGCCTGTCATCATAGCCACCGGCACCGGTGGAGGCGGCGAGTGCGACTGCTTGACGGCGGCGTCCCTGTCCGTTCTCACCACAGTCACCGTGATGGGCTCCGTCACGTCGTGGGCGGCCGCCGCGGCGGTGGTGCTCTGACCCGCCGTTGCTCGGCACCGGAAGCACGCCAAAAACCTCACGCCGAGCACGACGATGAGCGCGGCCACGGCGCAGAAGCAGATGCATTACGTGCAGCCGACCTCGTCCTTGCAGAGCTGATCTCGCCGCCGCGCTCGCCTGCGCTCGCCTCACCCCCTCCACCGCCGCTCTCGCCTCACCTCGCCTCGCCTCCTCAGCGGCCGGGCTCATCTCGCCGCCCGCCGACCGGTTCCTCCTCGACTCGCGTCGCCATCCTCCACTCCGACGCCCCTAGCTAGCTCTGCCCCAACCGCCATAGTCCTTGGCTCCCCTCCGTCGCCCAGCTGCCTCCGTCGGCGTGCGCGCCATTCTCGTCGAGATATGAAAGATTGAGAACCGCCGTGCGCGCCATTCTCGTCATCGTCCTCCTCATCCCACTGCCGTCGCGTCCTCCCCGCGCTCCGCCTCTCCGCCATGGCCGCCGCCGCCAGCGTCCGAGCGTCGTCTTCGTCATCATCCCCCACTCCTTCGTCGCCATCCTCGTCATCGTCCTCCTCATCCCCCGCCGGCGTTGCCGCCGCTCCGTGTCCCCCGCCGCCGCCGACCGACTGACCAGTGAAACAGAGAGAGGAAGAGTGAGAGAAAGAAGAGAGAGAGGAAGAGTGGGAGAGAACGAGTATGACAGGTGGTTCCACATTTTTTATAAATAGAATGCTGACTGGACTGCCACGCGTATGCCACGTAGACCAAAAGCACCGCGGATTGGGTCGAGGGGAGTAATTCATCCGGTTTGCATAGTTGGGGGTGAAGAATGTCCGATTTTGTTGTTCAGGGGAGTAATTCGGTCGACCACGATAGTTCGGGGGGGTAATTCGTACTTTTTCCTTAGTTATTTGGGTGTAAAGTTTTTAAAGTATACGGACGCACATTTGAAGTATTAAACGTAGTAATAACAAAACAAATTACAGATTCCGCCTATAAACTGCGAGACAAATTTATTAAGCCTAATTAATCCGTTATTAGCAAATGTTTACTGTAGCATCACATTGTCAAATCATGGCGAAATTAGGCTCAAAAGATTCGTCTCGCAATTTACATGCAAACTATACAATTGATTTTTTCCCTCATTTAATGTTCCATGCATGTGTCCAAATATTTGATGTGACGTTTTTGGCCAAATTTTTTAGGATCTAAACAGGGCATATGTCCAAATGTTGTGTCTTATTCGGCTCTATGCTATTTATATTTTGGGACCGAATGTTGAGATTATGGGTACCATATAGTTGCACGGATAGCTTATCCGACTGGAGATAGGAGGTGGGCCATGTCTGTATATTATGCAAATAGACTAGATATTGGAAAATACATTATCGTATTTTCTCAAGGCATGTTCCATAAGTTTTAGTAGTATACGATTACGTAAATCAATAGAGGAACCTAGTTGTGTTTGATTGTTTCTTTTCCCTTGTAACCCTGCCCCCAACATATATATGGTGCGCAGCTAGTCCCCTTAGGGCATAACCACAATCAGATCATCAGATCAATACAACACCCAGCGGATACAATTCCCAAAACTGGAGTAGGGTACTAAATCTCATCGAGAAGGCTTGAACTTGTCTAGATCTTTGTCCCTTTACTCATCCATTTTACGCTACCCACTTTTCTCATTGCCAATTTCTAGAATCGACAGTTGGAATGTAACTGGGTTTGCGTTGAGTTTTCCACCAACAAGTGCGATGGGATCAACTTTGGGAGCCGACTATTTCGCCTTTCATCCGGGCCAGGCGTATAGATTTAGCAACCTCGATTCACCGACGACTTTGACAAGATCTCTCTCCTCGACTCGGAACCAGTTGGGGAGGGACTCCACATCATTAGCCCCGTTCGGTATCCCGAATGCCGCCGAGACCTACTCAAGTATCTTCTCCGAGTCAGCTCCAAGCTACTTGAGGGAATCCTCATCAACAAATCACCGTCTTCGCAGCCTCTCCAACAACGCAGCAATCTATCCCCAGATTGCTATGCGACTCCCTCCGTTCCTTGCCACAACTTTCGGAACAAGATTAGCCTCTCCTCCCAAGACACGACCAAGCCTAGTTCCACGTTCGCTTGAGATTGGATCTAGAAGGTGGGGGGTTATGCTCCAACCACTCGGATCCTGTAGCCCCATAGAGATTGTCAATAGCTTTAGCCTTTCGGATGGCTACAGTGACTTCGACACCGAAAGCTTCAACAACTCCGAGTTCACTGACGACTACACACCGCTCTTCTTCGAATTCTTCAAGACTGATGCTCCAGGCGCTACTGACATCGAAGAAGTTGCTTGCCTAGCAAGAGAGTAGGAGGAACGTGCAAGAGCTGAGGCAGAACAAGTACGCATGGAGGAAGAGGAGTGAGCACGGAGGCAGTGTGATTTAGCCAGAAGTGGCGCAACGTCCACTATAACATCATCCATACTCACGGGACGACACCAACGTCTTCTCCATGCCCCCAACCAAACGCTATGGCCGTCGTCATGGGGATCATGGGGTTTCCTCTTCCCCTTGCCAAATCGGGCAAGGATCATGGGGTCTGATACCAAAAATGTCATGAACTCGCTAGAACTTCGGCGAATCGCCTAGTCGTCACGATTGGGATGAAACGAGATGGATTTGGGAATGAGTTCTAGGAAGAAAAGTTGAGAAAGAACAGAGATAGAGAGTTTCGTTTTTATATTTCTTCTTTCATACCGCCAGCCAACGCCAATTAGTGGCTTATATAGCCGGACAGCCCTTACAATGTAGAGTATCAGAGTTAGGCCCAGACAACAACACGGCCCAATTGATTACATAAACAAGTCTTATCTGCATCCTTGCTAAATCACTACCGGAGAAAGCATCTTTAACGCCGGTAAGGGAACCCCTAGTAGTCCCGGTTTTCCAACCGGGACCACGAATTCGGGACTAAAGATGGGACTAAGGACTAGGGGTTCCGGTTAAGTTTTTTTTTTCTTTTCTCGTGCCCAATATCTCCAAATCATTACAAAAATAACGAATCACAGATTGTTCACACATCACAAATCAATAACAAATCACAGATCATTCACACATCACAGATCGTTCACACATCACAATTCTCCCGATATCTCAACATCTCAAATCATCCATAGCAACAACCCGATATCTTAACATCCCAAATCATCCACAACAACAAATCACAAATCATTCACACATCATTATCAAATCACAAATCGAATAAACAAACAACCATTCACATCATTCACATGTTTAGAAGGAAAAAAGAAAAAAAAAGGAAAAAAAATGCATGACTCCGCGCTAGGCCACTGAGCCTCCACCTCCCGCCCCGCGCCGCCTGCCGCCGGAGGGGAGGAGGGGAGTAGAGGGGAGGGCCCGAGGAGGAGGAGGAAGGAGTGCCGGATTTGAGAGATGATTTGGTTTTGTGGAGAGGAAGATAAGAAGATAAGGTTGAGCGAGAGAGAGATTTTTTGGGCTCTCACGTTCTATTTTTTCCCTCTCCGATTCGCACGTGTTTTTTTAGTTTTTAGTCCCGGTTGGTATAAACAACCGGGACTAAAGAACTTATTTTTAGTCAACCAGGACTAAAGAACTTATCTTTAGTCAACCGGGACTAAAGATATTGAGGGGACCGGTCACGTTCTCACAAAGATGATTTTTAGTTCCAGTTGGTAAAGATCAAAAAGATATCTCTAAACTTATAACTAAAAATGGTTTTTAGTCTCGGTTTTTAGTTGAACCAAGACTATTGTGGATTTTGGCCAACCCATGAAAGATGCTTTCTCCAGTAGTGAATGTAAACAGTGATGTTCTGAATATTAGCCATTTGGCGTCTTGATTATACTGTTTGCCCATTGATAAAGTGCAACACAGTGGCTGGCATTTCCGTGGCATGATATGTTATATATCTAAGTGGACTGTGTAAAGAATGTTTTTTGGGCACATTTTGTTATATACCAACTGTGTAAAGAATGGTTATGCTATTCCACATGTTTTATCAAATCTCAACTAATTAAAATATTCGTATTTTTCCTTTTGTCACAAGACGGACGAAGGCCGCCTTCGTCCATCGGTAGTGCGCCTTCGCCCGTAACCCCTGAATCCCAATCGCTCTTAGACTTCTGAAAATCGGAACAACCAAATCGCACCCCCCCTCCCCAAAAAAAAATCAACCACAATCATCACATAATCACAAAATAATCGTCAAAGAAGAACAACAAAACTACATTAGAAAACTTCTCTCGCCTGCCGCCGGATCTACCCTTGGCCATCGCCATCGCGGTCCTCGGCTGTTGCCACCATCGCCCTCGGTCGTCGCCACGCCATCCATCCGTGGCGGCCGCCACGCTATCCATCCGCGGCTGCCGCTGACACCACTATCGCCATCGGAGGGAGAATAGAGGTGGCAGAGGGAGTTGCCGCTGCTGGATCTGCCCGCGGTCACCGCCACTGCTGTCGGATCCACCTGTGGGGCACCGTCACAGCTGTTCGCGCGCCGCCGCCGCTCAGTTGTCGCTGCGAGAAAGGAACGGGAGAGAGGACAGGGGAGGAGGAGAGGCGTTGCCGGAGGAGGGAGGGGGAGGGGGCGGGGGATGGGGAGCGGGAGCGGTGGAGGGGGAGAGGTGGCGCCGATGAGGAGAGGCGGCTGACGGTGGCGGGGAGGAGAAGAGTGAATCAGGGTTAGGGTTTTTTTGCAACCAACGGTTTTGATTGATTTTGGAACCGATCTGAGCCGTCCATCAAAACGAATGGCTCAGATCAATCCCGCATTGGGCCAGCCTCCATTGTTGGGCTGCATCGTTGCTGGGCCGCGCACATTTGATGGGCCGCACGCAAGCCGGCGGGTCCAACATAATGCACGTTAGACTTTCGGTTGGGCCCAAACGACAGTGAGAGGAGGAGTTGAGGGATGTTCATTAGACTTCCTTTGCGGGCTGAGAAAGAAAATGGCTAATAGTGGCCCAGAGAGAAATGAAGATTTTTATTTAGATTTTTGTTTAAATAAATACTGAAATAAGGTTTGTATTATCGGAATTAGCAATTAAGCTATGAAAAATTAATAAAAATTTAATCTAACCATATCATTTTATTTCCCACACTTACTTTACTTATAAATTAATTTAATTATACACCTACCTACTTAAAAAATACCTAAATATTCCAAAAAATTTGTATTTCAATTAATTAATTACATAATATAAATATTTCTCAACTTTTCCTTAATTTTCTTGTCTTTTCTTCCCATTGCAACGCACGAGCAATTTTTCTAGTCTCAACAAATGAAACTATAAATTCCGAATATATATATATATATATATATATATATATATATATATATTAATTGTCATGGTCTCCTTGATAGAACATGCACGTGATCATTTCATTTATTTGGTTTGTCCGAGAGTTTTTTCATTGTTGTGCTATCTGCCGTTACCCAAGCGCACGATAATAATATCTACTCCCTCCGTTTCATATTATAACTGGTTTGAATTTTTTCTAATCAAATTTTGTTAAGTTTGATAGAGTTTATAGAAAAATTTAACAATATCTAAAATATCAAATTAGTTTTTATTAAACCTAACATTTGTGTTGAAAATATTAATATATTTTTCTATAAATTTAGTTATATTTAAAGAAGTTTGACCTTACTATTTAAAAATAAACCAAAGGTTAAGATTGCTTGAAGGATTCACCCGCAAAATCAACGCTCGCAGACGCCCAATCTCTCCGCGATCCCTCGCACCGCACGCGCGCACCCTCTCCCCTCTCCCCTCTCCCCTCTCCATCCTCGCATGTGTGTGTGTCCTCTCCCCTTTCGGCTCCCTCCATCACGCCCCTCTTCCCAACCGCTCTCCCCGCTCCCTTCGCCGCCGCCTCCTCTGCTCGCGCTCCTCCGCCCGTCGCGCCGATCCACGCCGCCACCGACAACGATCTCCTCCGCGCTGCCCCTCCGCCCATTGCAACGATATCGCACCGCCCTCCGTGCATCCCCTAACTTGCGCCCCCATCCCTCCCTTCACCATCGGTGGCCGCCTCCCCTTCCAACCTCGCCGCCCTGCGATTCCCCTAAGCGCTGCGCGTTCTCATCCCTCCCCTCACCATTTCCTTCGAACCTCTCCGGCCATCCGCCCTCAGCCCTCCCCTCACTATCCCCTTCCAACCTCGCCGGCCATCCACCCGTTGCCCCCTGCCCGTCGGAGATCGACGGCCGCCGGTTTCACTAACCGCCACAATCAACCCCATACCTGAGCCGAGATTATTTGTATTTTGCGGGAGGATCCTGGGAGCAATTTAAATCAATGGTATTATACTGTGTTTATTCATCTCTCGTCTCTGTGTTTATTCAGCCATGTTAGGGATGTGGAACACAATTCTTCGTGTTACTCACTGATTTAACTGAAAATTTCATTACTGAACGCTTGCAGCATAGTATTTGATTTTGACCAAATCCATTATAGTGATGGCAGATGAACAGTGATACTACTTCAACATCAGAAAATTTCTGGTACGCACCTCTAACTGTTCATGAAGCTGCTTATGAACCTCAATTTGCATTCGCAGAGCTTCTGCCACTTGTAAGTTCCTAAGGAATGGTAGTAGAATGCATGCATCAGAAGTTATAATGACACCAGAAAATCAGACATACATCTCTTTTCATAATGAAGTATCAAATACTTAGCAAC
Source organism: Oryza glaberrima (assembly GCF_000147395.1). NCBI lineage: Eukaryota > Viridiplantae > Streptophyta > Magnoliopsida > Poales > Poaceae > Oryza > Oryza glaberrima. Next base: position 1,949,499 of record NC_068334.1, on the reverse strand, counting down.
TATTTTCTCAATTTACCTTCCTTAGTCTCTGGAAGATATTTTGCGAGGCGATACTTCTGCACAATGAGGACAGGGAAATTGTGAGCATAAATGAAAACATAAAAGGAAGGTTGATTTTCCAGTAAAAACAATAATTGTATATAAAGTGCTACCTGTAAATGACTCTTTACATGGTAGATGGTCAGGCCTTCTACTTTCATAACTTTCAGAGAAACGTGTACAATTAGGGGATTGAATTTTGGGTGGCTGTTGGTCATGCTCTTAAGATACTCTGAATGATGGTTCAAATAGAAGTTATAAGTTATTCCAGAAAGGTCATGATGATATATATTGCTATTAGAATGTCAGATTAAAAATGCATGCCCAGTAGGTGTTGCTACCTCTGAGGCATGTTAAGTTTTCAGATTGCTGCTCACTGATGCTAATGTGAATTATTGTCTATACTAATTTGCCTATACACCATGCTGCTGAGCTCAGCATAACTTATATTTTACCTGTTAAATATTCAATTTCCTTTAATATTCAATTGCTTTGATCCGTCCCCTCTGTCAACGTGACTGGGTACCCCTCTGTCAATTGGTTTATTAGATCAGTGAATAGTGTCGTTCAGAAAAAAAAAATAATGGGTTGATCAATGATCATTGCCATGGGCAACTTTAAAAAAATGCATGTGTTGTAGCTTAGTTTAGTTTTGTGCATTTTAATAATTTCTTGTATTACGGGTCAAAAGAGGACATCGGGGAGTTCATTGTTAGCTGGCCCATCATTCAACATCCTGTGAGCTAACCTCTGGTTAATAAAATTGGATAAAAATATAAGAATTCCTTTCCTTGATTGGTTATAGATAAATTGTTTTATACTCCCTCCGTTTCATAATTAAGAATTTTTAGCATTACCCACATACATATAGATATTAATGAATCTAAACACATACATATGTCGATTCATTAACATCTAAATGAATGTGAGCGTTTCATAATGTAGGACTTTTTAGCATTACCCACATACATATAGATGTTAATGAATCTAAACACATACATATGTCTAGATTCATTAACATCTAAATGAATGTGAGCAATGCTAGAAAGTCTTACATTGTGAAACAAAGGAAGTACTTAACTCAGTGATGACCCCTTTGTAATGCCAGATCTTTGACTGGAATATTACAACTTTGTTTTGTTATCCATTCTATATAAATTCTCATCATAATATGGCTATTTGGATAATGTGTTTCAGTATTGACTTTTACATGACACATGCTCTATGCATCTGTCCATGTTTATTTACTTGTATGAAAATTGCTTCTTTATGATTCTCAGAAATACTAACTAATTCTGACAATCTAAGCTACTGCAGGGCAACGCTGGTGCCAACATCAGCTACCCGCCGCAAACGCCTCTGGATCTCGCATCCCACCACGTCGAGGCAGGGTCGGTTAGGCCGGCAAACCATTGACAGCATCGCCCAACACTCACCACAGGTACATTGCTTCGTCCCATTGCTCCCATAGTGCTCGATGAAATGCCTTTAGGTTTTTTTGGGGGGGTAAAAGTGGAGGCAAAAATGCACTTGAGGCTAGACAATCATGCAGCTGAATGAGTATTGATTACATAACCATGCAGTTTTTGAGAGCCAATTTCTTAACATTGTTTGCAGCTGTTGAATGCCTCGTTTGGTCAAAAAAAATTTCCTTTGTTGTGTGCATGGATTTAGAACTAAAATTCAAATGCCAATAGCAATATGTATTCTGTTTTTTTTCTGACCCTTTCCTAGACAAATGCAATATTTTTTCTGTATTTTTTTTCCTGAACCTTTCCTACACAGACAATGAGAACAAAAGTAAGGAACTGTCTAAACAGACTGCAACATACACAAAAAAAATATTGTGTATAGTGAGGTCCTCACAAAATAGTCAAGGTATATTATGTTACTAATTAACCAATCTGATGCTTGCTTACGATCCATTCTTTTTGTAATTATTCTTATTATACGTTATATGTAACATTTCGTGTTTTTTTATTGGACAGCAGTAAATTACTTTCGATGTGATACTGGAATCGACCATATGTACCATTACATGTATGCGTTTTTACTTTTTACTTTTAGTTTGCATTCATGAAAATTTCAGTGATCCCATTTAGGGTGATAAAGTGCTCTGTCTGATGATTGGATTGCAGATGAATTGCGATTTGCATTTCATGTTACTATGGCACTATGCTAAGTGAATCTTGTTTACTTTCTTTAATCAAGCACAAGGAAATTGTGTTGGAATTAGGTACTAACTCTGCCTACATAGTAATTTTCAGACTGCATTGCATGACTATAAATACCATCAGTTGGAATTAGATTGTTCTGCAAATATCCATTTCACATTGAGATAGCATTAATTTTGTTTCTCTTTTTTAGATAATGGAATAAAATCCCGGCCTTTGCTCAAGTAGCTACAGCCAATTATTACACAAATTCACACAAACTAGCACACAAAAAAGTCTTAAAAAACACATACAAGTAAGGCTAAAGGAAACACAAGCTAATAAATAAGCACACAAAACAAAGACCCATTGATTATTGAATCCTATTGGTGAACCTCCAACCAAAGTTGGCCAAAAGCTGCATAACCGTTGTCTCAAGTAGTCGACATGCAGATTTTATTAGTTTGATGTCCTCATCACACCTTTGTAATTGAGCCCAAGACCGGAGCCAGCACGTTGCCCTGAAAAGGACCTGCATATAAGATACAGATGCTGATTTGTCAAAAACCATATCATTTCTACTCAACCATAGAGCCTAACATATAGCGGATGCTCCTACAAGAATGAGTTTTTTGGTTCCTTTATCAATACCCACGAGCTAAGCCAATTCCCAAAGATATGAGAAATATTGTGTGGAGGATATAAACCAAAAGAAATTTGTAAAGCTCTCCATAGAAACTTTGCATAATGGCATTCCAAAAATAAATGTTGAATAGTCTCATCTTTTATACAGAAACAACATCTCAAACTACCATTCCAATTTTTCCTAGTCAAATTATCTTTTGTTAAAACAACCCCTTTAAATAAGTACCACATAAAAACTTTAATCTTGAGAGGCATCTTAAGTTTCTAAATGATCTTATTCCTCTCAATGTAACCATTGTTGATTAAAGCTAGATACATAGAACAAACATAGAATTGACCATTTTGATGAAGATTCCATCGGTATATATTACTTTCCTCTGACCAACTAAAGCTCTCCTAACAGAAACATTTAGTGGAACAGTACTCATGACATAAGCAATCGAAGAGTTTCTCCTTCGAACTATTGAATACAGAGACAGGTATCTATCCTTAAAGGAGTAATTTACTAGCCATTTATCCTCCCAAAATCTGACTTGCTCACCATTATTAACAGTCCAGGAACCCAGATTTAAGAAAGTATTCTTAACTTTCATGAGACCTGACCAAAAATGAGAATCCCCATGTTTCTTCTGAACTTGATTTATTGTTTGATTATTAAGGTATTTTCTTTTCAATAAGTCTTGCCAAACACCTTGCTCATTTATCAATTTAAACAACCATTTACTCAATAAACATTGGTTTTGTATTTCTAAATTCTGAATTCCAAGCCCACCCTGATCTTTTGGTTAACAAATAATATCCCATCTTGCAAGTCTATACTTCTTTTTATGATCATCACCTTGCCAAAAGAAGCAAGATCTATAATAATCAATTTTTTTAAGAACTCGTTTTGGGATCTAAAAAAAGATATCATAAACATAACTAGACTTGAAAGCACCGAATTAATCAAAACCAATCTCTCTCCAACTGACATATGTTTACCTTTCCAACTGCTAAGTTTTTTTTCAATTCTTTGCTCAATTGTTTTCCAGTCTTTATTACTTAATTTCCTAAAATGCATAGGAGTTCCAAGATATCTGACATGAAAAACTCCTAGCCTACAACCAAAAATATTGGAATATTGTTCCTGACATTCTTGTGCATGACCAAAACAAAATAATTCACTTTTGGAAAAATTTATCTTTAGGCCAGAAAGCTTTTCGAAGGCTGTTAATAACAATTTCAAATTCTTTTCATTTTCTAAGCCATGTTCACAAAAAATATTGTTACTATATTATGACATTAATATTGTCTTATGCAATGGATGTTTGTAAACAGGGTTTCAGTTCTCTACCATTAGCTTGTGAACTTGTTACCTTGCCATCATCCATCTGCCTCATAGCACCACTTACATTGGTCGGCTGCCAGCCTTGGTCTTCTTCAAGACAAGCATGCTAACACAAGTGGTTTGCGTGGTATCTGAGAAAGAAAGATTGATGGTGCAAATTGCGTGGTATCTGAGAAAGAAAGATTGATGGTGCAAATTATGCGGCAAAAATTGACAGATGTTTGATACATGTCTTTAATGGATTGTATTTAATCATGTAAATTTAGTCTCTATCCGTCGATTTAAAATTGTAGCATTCATTCATAATCTCTGGAGATAATTTTCGTTTTAAAATATAATCTGTCCTACGCATATATATATCATGATTTTTTATGATGCTTTCAAAAGGAAGTGAACAGGAAAGAAAAAGGCAATGTCCTGTTTGTCGTGAATTGGTGGTGATTTATGACATTGGCAATATATTTATAGGGGAGATATGTGATAGGGATCGTGTACAGATTCCATTGGTTGATGGGTGAAATAATAATGTATGTCTAATTTGGTTAACTTTTTACCCAGCAAAAGTGTCATAATTCTTCACGCATGGACGAGTATATTCCTATGATACGTTATGGTCGATGAAGCAGACGAATTAGAGGACAAGGAAGGTGAGCAGGCCAGCGAGGTTGAGAGCATCGTTGCCCATTGAGCTAGTCTATAGGACAATGAGGCTATTGTGTAGTATGGAATAGTATCCATGGGTTGTTCAACCCATTTTGATATAATGGTCAGTTTTTGCCTGGACAGCCGTCCAGGCCGCTTAGATGGCGATTAGGCGCTAGTTTCCATCAACCCGTCTCGTTAGGGGTTATTCGCTTGGCTAGGCAGGAGAGCCGCTAAACGGTCAAGGATGGTCATAGGCGGTCTAGGTGAGATGGGCCAGGGCGCGACTAGGCGGCGACTTCGCGATGGGGTTGCTGTGAAAATTGGAGGTGATGGCGCGGCCGCGAAATCCAATCGCGCTGGCTCAGGCACATGGGTCCAGCTGCAGCAATAGAAGGGGATTTAGGGTTACAGATCGATCCAGACGTCACCGCCAGCTCCTTTTTCTCTCACACTCGAGGAGATACGCCGCCGCGGTGCTATTCGCCTCCTCGCTGCTGCTTCTCACCGTCGCAATCTCCTCTGCTCCCTGGACGACATGTCTCCTCCTCTGCTAAACACTCCTACTCGTGGTCTTCCCTAGAAGTGAGCTGTGCCGCCGCCGCCGACCCTAACGCCTAGGCTGCGCAACCGTCGCCCCTGCCCTGCTGGTCTTCTCTGCTACGGACTAATGGCTGAGAAAGGCAGCAAGCAAACGACTTATTATGCCTATGTGCATAGCTGAGTTTTACGGTCCAACTAGGTCACATCGATGACGCTTTGATGAAGCCGCCATAATATGTTATGCACGTCACGATGCAAATAAAAAATATGTTTGTCTTATAATATATTCCGAAGGCCGATAGTTCATCTGATAAAGATATGATCAGGTGATGTAATCATTGTGTGCTACATTAAGGTGTGCATATATTTTTCTTGTCCCGTTGCAACGCACGGGAACCATATTAGTATAATATAAAACAGAAATGGAAGGAGCAGTGAACTGGTATGTGGCGAACATCGACCATACAGAAAGAAAGCCCACATCACACCTACCAATGCGTCCATAGCGTCAGACGTGAGGAAGAGACAGAAATCCCAAATTCTCCTCCTGCCGCGGCAGTGCCTGGCCGCCGCATGTCTTCACCAAATCCGGCAGCTTCGCCATACCCACAGCTCCACTTCTTTTACGCCCCTCGACATCCTACGCTCTCCAGCAACCCTCCCCTTCCATGTGCTGCGTTGGTGCCTTCACTTACCCCGCAGCACACCTGTTCGACGAAATGCCTACGCCCTGCAGCTGCCGGAGTCTGGTGCTGTTGTGTCATATTGTCATTCATCGAGGATTGCGCTGGCAGGGTAGAGGTGAGGCCACGGAGACACTGAGCTTCCTTCTTGCTCTGCCAAGATTTGGCATGGTGGCGGGCAATGAAGATGGAGTGCCGTTGGCCGCTAGCTGCCTTAGAGGTTGTACGCCGAGTTGGGATTTGGAAATTTGATTCCTATTTTTCTCGTCAAATGCAATGGGCCATATTGGCATGCCTGAAAAAGATAACATGTGGCAGTACTGCTGCCTAAAGGTTTGATGAGGAATTTAGAGCCAGAATCGCGACAAGATTCAGTCCTCGCTCTTATGAGGCCCTGAGATGACGCTGAGAGGAGATAGAGTAGGACCCGCAGGAGGTAATTTATGCAACTAAGGTGCCCACTGGATCCTCAAGGATGAGAAAAAAAATCAGAGATGGAAAACACCCGTATTCATGTGTGTGGTTGGCAGGCAACGTAGCATCATCGTCTCCACAACTGCACAACCTAATAGACTGACGTGGCCACCATGTTTGCAGGGTATCTGTGAATAATCCTTAGTCTTGGCCTTGCCGTTATATTTAGCACCATCGTTAGTCTAGTACTTTTTTCATATAAATATCAGAGTCCTTTCTCAATAGTGGTTCTTGGCTTGCGATGGTCTTGAATGGCTTTATTGTTAGCTTAGGAGCTGCTACACATGGCAATCAAGATGCCGCGACACTGATGTTCTGAAGAGGAAGAAGCTTCAGTACATGGATAGACCAGTTTTAAATGGACGTCGGTTACATGTACAGATGGAGGAAGAAAGTTTTGTATTTTTAAAAAGGTTAATTGGATCCATGCCGCTGCAATTTTACCGAATTAAAAAAATGCCGCTTCCAACACTTTTTCCGTCTCATCTCTCACGCCGTCTCCGTTGCCATCCTCATCCCCTCCAGCCCCCAGGCATTCACGCGGCCGGAGCGGAGGACAGGCCGGAGCGGTTGCGGCCGGGCCTGGCGTGGTTCGTGGCGGAGTCGTCGGACACGCACGCGGAAGCGAGGTGGGAGAGCGGCAGGCGCGGACGCCTCCGCGCCAGCGACGAGGAGGGAGGTGCCACGCCGGTTCATAGGCTCCATTAAATACTCCTCCAACCCCGAGACACGCAGATAAGACCAAATCGATCGATCTCTTCGCCTAGCTCCATATGCGATTGGGGTGCGGCTTAAGCAACTCCAGCTCAAAGTTTCTCCTTGCGGCTTCCTCACGCACTAGTATATGCTCTTCCACTAGCAAGCAAGCTTCTCTCATGTCGTGAGCTGTAGATTAGGGGGAGATTTGTTCTTCTTTTTGGTCTGGTTTTTTTGTGGTTTCTTGATTGTTGGGGGTAATGGCGCACCGGGGCGGCCGGTTCTTGGAGGTCGCCGGGGTGGCGGTGCGGCCGGCCGCGGACGGGAAGGCATTGCTGCCGCTGCTGCCGGGGGCGGCGCCGTCGCCAGTGCTGCCGTCGTGGGACCCCACCGCCGCGACGCCGTGCTCGTGAGTCGTGGCAGGGGGTGACGTGCTCGCCGCAAAGCCGGGTCAGCCTGTCGTCGCTCCCGCCGCAGCTCCGCAACCTCGACCGCTTCGACTCCAACATCAAGCAGATGGCCGACAACGGCAGGCTATAGGCTGCAGCCGCTCCTCACAAGGCTGCTCCACGGCGAACCGGACACGCAGCCACGCAGGTCGCCATGGCCGACTACCTCGGCGAGCTCGCGCTGGCGAACGACGACAAGGCCACGGTTGCCGAAGCCGCCCGTGGCCGTGGAGAGGAGGGGGATAAGGATGGGAACGGAGACGGCGTGAGAGATGAGATGAAAAAAGTGACGGGAGTAGCATGGTTCCAATTTTAGAAATTTCCAGTGGCACGTAGCCGATATGATGAATAGCAGTGGTATTTTTTTAATTTGGTAAAATTGCAGTGGTATGGATCCAATTAACCCTGGAATTTTATGTGATTCTTAACGCAACACATATAGAAAGGATGTGTGTCGCCTGCTAACATGTGGTGGTGGTGTTTCCATTGGAATGGAATGGATGGGGATAAGTGAAAAATCAAAAAGGGCATGGCAATTGGTGGGTTAGAACTGAACTGTGAGGAGCTTCAGAGACTATGGAGCAAGGTGTAGCTGGAGAAAACGTGTACAACACAGAGAGACTGCACAGCTACGGAAGTGGTAAACACCAGTGCTAGTATATGTATGGATTGAAGGTAACGTAGCATTTGCCTTCACCACAACTCTGCAAGTCACCAGCATGGCTATCAAGCTTACAAAATATCAGTGAGAAATCCTGAGTCCTAAGCTCATATGCCCATGTAGCTGTATCTGTCAATATTTTCCTTTTAAGTTCACTTACTGGTAGTGATTTCTTCTCGTCTTCCTCTCGCCTCCATATCTAGCTTTCCTGGGCTGAGCATGTCTTCTCATGTTCTGTCTTTCAGGTTCTTTTCTTCTCGTGCCACTGCACTGCACCTAAGGAGGAGAGAGCTGAAGTTGCTTCCATTCCCATCTTTTCCCTGCAGCTCTAGTTCAGCTCCTAACACTTGTTCACAGCAAAGTCATCTCCTGTTAGTTTCATCTGCAGGACCTAGAGAACAAACATTACTTCCGGCTGATTCCCGTTCTTCTCTCCCTCATGGCATCACTGATAACGGTACAAGAAAGGAAGGAAGGAGGAGGAGGAGGGGGAGAAAGAGGAAGGAGACAGCAAAAGATGAAGGGGAGTGTGTTCCATCTGCGGAGGAAGTGTCCATTAGGGTAAATACTCTTTATGAGAGTGGCGACCCCATTGGGAAGAAGGAGTTGGGCCGGTGCGTGGTACAATGGCTAAAGCAGGGTATGCACTCAATGGCTATAAAATATGCTTCCACAGAAATGCAGAACGATGGAGCAACATTCTTACTGGATGGTGGATCATCTGAAGACAACCTCGGATTTGTGATGCTTGCACAGCCTTATCTATCAGCAATTCCCATGCCCAAGGGACAGGAGGCGCTCTGCCTCAAGGCCTCTACTCACTATCCTACCCTCTTTGACCACTTTCAAAGGGAACTCCGTGATGTTCTGTTGAAACAACAGAACCAGGGTCTTATTTCTGATTGGCGCACCACTCAATCTTGGATGCTTCTGAAAGAATTGGCTAACTCAGCTCAGCATCGAGCAGCTGCCCGCAAACCTAAAGCTCCTACTACGCACAGTACTCTTGGCATAAGTCTTGATAAGACAAGGTTGATGCAGACCAAAATTGAAGACTTTGTCAAGAAAATGTCAGACCTTCTACATATAGAACGAGATGCGGAGCTGGAGTTTACACAAGAAGAACTGAATGCCACCCCTGTGATGGATGGGAACTCAAAGAAGCCACTCAAACCAGTAGAGTACTTAGTCACTCATGGGCAGTCACAGCAAGAGCAGTGCGATACCATTTGCAATTTGAATGTTATCAGCAGTTCAACTGGTCAGTGCATTATACTCTTTTTATATTGTTCGTTGGTTAGTAATTCTAAATATGTGCTGCCAGGATAGTGATTTTTATCTGCTTTCTTTTTGGTTAGTACCGTAGTAAGATATGGCTGCTTATATTTATGCATGCAAATATGCATATGCAGATAAGACTAACTTGAGGTTTGATACTCGATTTTGCTATACGAACTAAAGTTTCTCCTATTTATTAGTCATGTCTAGAGTAAAAGAACACTTCATACAACTGCTAAACTTTGTTTTAAATCTTGTTTTGTGCAGGGTTGGATGGCCAGCATCTGGTCCTATTTAGAGTGAAAGATAACCATAGATTGCCTCCAACCACACTCTCTCCTGGGGATATGGTTTGTATCAGGACATGTGATAACCGGGGGGAAATTACCACATCTTGCATGCAAGGCTTTATATATAATCTTGGTGAGGATGGTTGCAGCATTACCGTGACACTGAAATCCCGCCATGGTGATCCTACGTTCTCCAAGCTTTTTGGGAAAAATGTGCGGATTGACAGGATTCAGGCATTGGCTGACGCACTTACATATGAGGTAATGCAATTTAGTTGATGTAACCCCTAGTCCCATGCATCCCTTCCTTTAGATGCATGAGATGGGTGTTAGCATTCTGAGCCATGTCACAGAAGTATCAGTCTGTTTGGACCTAAAAGGCTAAAAGTAATTTCTTCCCCATACAATACCATTTAATTGTTAGTAATCTTTTTTCAAGAGGTAATGCAATTTAGGCACCTAGCCTAACAAAACCATTTAATTGTTAATACTTGATACTATGCAACATTACCCTTTCGAAAATTTGAACCATATGTATATATATGATATGCAACCTAGGTACCTAACTTACATGTTTATAAAAGGAGTGGTAAGGATTCTTAAAGTTCCGAACTTTCTGCATATGATAAATCAAACCTAAATATGTTATGTAGGAATGCTAGGTATGAAGACAATTGAGATGTAAAAATAAATTAGTTTATTACTGATCTTGCTGTTTTAAAAATTAAAATCAGTATCCCCAAAAGTAAGTGGTTACCGCTGTGTCTGAATTAAATTTTGTTTGTGTCAATCCAGTATTTATTTTCTTGTGCGAGTGTCATGCTAATGTTGGTGTGGTATAATGAATTTTGTTACAAATGATTGTCTATTAGCAATTGGGGATAGGTTTAGTTTCTGAGTAGAAAACTATGGATTTTTTAATTTAATTTGAAATTTGCATAATCTGATGAAACTAAACACTGGCTTCTAACATAAATATTTGCATGGAAGAAGTGATCAGGACAGGACTTTTTTGTTGAAAACTGGACTGGCTAATGTTAGGTGTTCTGTGATCACAGATTATTTCATTCTTTCCTACAAGGTTGAAAATATGTTGATTTTGTTTCAAGTTTTACTAAAAGGATGAACAAAGCTTGAACGTTTAGCCTATTGGTTTGTGTATGATTTGGCAGCGAAATTGTGAAGCACTGATGCTTCTTCAAAGGAAAGGTTTACAGAAAAAGAATTCTTCCATTGGAGTAGTAGCCACTCTGTTTGGGGACAAGGAAGACATGATGATGATGGAGCAGAATAATCTGGCTGATTGGGGAGAATCAACAATACATGATGATGAGCTATTGAAAAAGAACAAATATGACTTTGATGCCTCCCAGTTAAAAGCTATCACACTTGGCTTGAACAACAAAAGGCCTGTCCTAATAATCCAAGGACCTCCTGGCACGGGCAAGACTGGTTTGCTTAGTTATCTCATTGCATGTGCTGTCCGAAAGGGTGAACGCGTTCTCGTAACTGCTCCAAGCAATGCAGCAGTTGATAACATGGTGGAGAAGTTGTCAGATACTGGACTGGACACAGTACGAGTTGGAAATCCTGCTAGGATATCTCCATCTGTTGCTTCAAGGTCCTTGGGAGAGCTTGTGAACAGAAGACTTCAGAAGTTCACAGAAGAGTTCGAGAGGAAAAAATCCGACTTGAGAAAGGACTTGAAGCATTGCATACAGGATGATACATTAGCCGCAGGTATACGTCAACTGTTGAAGCAGCTTGGGAAGAACTTTAAAAAGAAGGAAAAGGAAATAATCAGAGAGGTCCTTTCAAATGCTGATGTTGTCCTATCAACTAATATTGGGGCATCTGACCCACTTGTGAGGAGGATTGGTTGCTTTGACTTAGTAATTATTGATGAAGCAGGACAAGCAATCGAACCCTCATGCTGGATCCCTATCTTACAAGGAAAAAGATGCATTCTTGCTGGTGATCAACGGCAGCTTGCACCTGTTGTTTTATCAAGAGAGGCTATGCAAGGTGGACTAGCAATGTCTTTACTCGAAAGAGCTTCATCGTTGCATAATGAACTACTGACAACGAAATTAACAACACAATACAGAATGCATGATTCAATTGCCAGTTGGGCATCTAACGAGATGTATGATGGTTTTCTCAAATCCTCCCCATCCGTTGCTTCTCATCTTCTTGCTGATTACCCATTTATCAAGGTACTGATGCTCTCTGTTCCTGTTTCCATAAACCTATCAGAATTTTGCAGGGGGTAGTTTTTCTCATCCCAGTTGCCGAAAAACATGAAGATGAAATGCCCTTTTATTTTCAATGCCTTTTGAGTTTTAATATTAGTTTCTTAGGGATTTCATTTTTTTATTCTACATAAAATGTATCTGGTCTTGTTGATAGTTTAAATTGGGGTTTGGTTCCATTTTTACATAATTTTTCATGTTGATTTCATGCCTAAATGAACATGGTTTGTGTGATGCCCTTGTTCATGAGCATACTTCAGTTTTATTTTCATGAACCACAATTAAGTTTGCATGAAGATGAAGGGTATAAATTGTATGGAGATTTTCTGTTGCTATATGACTTAAAGTGTAGGCAATACTAAGACTTCCTCCGTTTTGAATTCAATATAATGTGAACTGCTTTCAATATAATTGGAGCTTAATCCCCTTTTGTGTAAATAAGTCTTGCCAAATGGAAGCTAAGAGATGATATATGAGACATATGTTGATTACAATTTTGCATGGCTGTAACTACGAAATGTTCTAGGTCATAATAATTATACTAAAATGGATGTTGGTCATGGCTTGCTTTATAACGGAGTCTCTCAAATGTTGTTTCCTCTCTGGATCTACGTATACATATGTGTTGTTTGTAGGAATAATTTGGTACAGGAACACAACCTCTATGAATGTATATGCAGAGGCTGATTTATTTGATGCAAATCATTTATGCAGTTTTTTGTATTCAGGGATGATTATTTTGGCATTTTTAACCTTATAACTTAAGTTTTATGTATTTGAGATCCATTGCAATAGGTAGGTACAAATGCATCTATTAAAGGTGTGGAGGTCCGAATTGTTATCCAGAAACAATTGCATTTGTTTTAAAAGATTGATTATATTTTATGGTTGATTAATGTATGCATCATATTGATAATGGATTAAAATTACCATCTTTCAGGAAACTTGGATAACTCGGTGTGCCTTTCTTTTACTTGACACTCGTATGCCGTACGGAAGTTTGAATATTGACTGTGAGGAGCATTTAGACCCTGCTGGTACAGGATCTTTTTATAACAATGGCGAGGCAGATGTAGTTTCACAGCATGTTTTGAACCTTGTACAATGTGGTATGTGCCTGTTTTCCTTTAATTAATTACACCACACTTAGATTTTGTGTTCAACTTGCAGCACACTTTGTATCCTAATTTTTTATTTGCCCGTAGTTGTTTTATTCCTAATGCTGCACAGATTATTGATGAATGGACTGCTGAAAACAATTTGTGCAGGTGTCTCTCCAACCGCGATTGCCGTCCAGTCACCTTACATTGCGCAAGTACAACTATTAAGAGACAGGCTAGAAGATTATCCAGAGGCTTCTGGTGTTGAGGTTTCAACTATAGATAGCTTCCAAGGGAGGGAGGCAGATGCCGTGGTCATATCAATGGTACACACTTCCTTTGCTGTCTTTATAGGGTAGTCCTTCTTGGTTTGCTGTAAGGTGACCGTGGTACTTCAAATGCCGTGTTGACATATAATCTCATGTCAATAAAAGTTGCAGGTCATTCTTAACCCAACTTTAATACTTCTATGAAGGCTCTAAGATATTTCTATTCAATCCTGTTAGGTTCGTTCAAACACTTTGGGAGCTGTAGGATTCCTTGGCGACAACAGGCGCATGAATGTGGCCATCACAAGGGCACGCCGTCATGTCGCACTTGTCTGTGATAGTTCTACAATCTGCAACAATGCTTTTCTGGCTAGGCTCCTTCGCCATATCCGTCAGCACGGCCAGGTTAGACATGTTGAACCTGGTTCCTTTGGCGGGGATTCTGGTCTTGGCTACACTCCACCTGCCTTGCCCTCAATCAGTTAGTTTTTCGATTGCAACTTGTCGGTGTTGTTTCTGCGTGTATATATAACCACGATTTCTACTGCTAAAATTGAGAGGTCGATCTATCATGGCCCTAAATATGAGTCTGGCAGATGGGAAAATATAACGTCAATTGATTGGCAGACTTGCATTGATGATCTAACCAGGTTGTCAACCATGCATTTTCAATCCCGAAGCAAAAACATCAGTTTCGTGTCCTGTAATATGCTGCTGCTTGTTGCTGGATGATGGGTTCCTTGTGAATGTGAATGTTTGTAATTTGTATATTCCGCTACAGAGATGTACAGCAGCTTGAAATCCCACGATTGTTTACAACTTTTGTCACGATCGATGAGTTCAGTAGAGTTGTTAATTCTGCTCTCCAGTGCAATTCTTGTTTTCAAACATGATTTTTTTTTTCCGAAACAACCCGCACAAGATAGTGCGACGTTTCTCTTGATATAGCAGGAAAACATACAAGTCTATAGTCCTGGAAGACTATAGTCAGGAAAAAAAAAAGATAGCCACACCACGTATCTATATCTGATCCTACTACTGAAAACAAAACAGGCACACGACACCCCGGGGAATGGTTCTTCTAAAGGACGCCTCGACATTCCGGGGAATGGTTCTTCTAAAGGACGCCTCAAAGAAGGGAACAACGTCAAGAGTGCCACCACTATGTGTTTGGTTCGTCGTGGCCATCCCGTAATTTCTTGTTTAGTTGGGTGGATGAGAATGGATTGAAAGAAAACAACAACATAGTAACTAATAATAAAATATGTTAATTATCATTAATGTAGCCATAATTTATACTAATTAACAACAAATAGACTAATTATATTTAATCAACACTAATTTTGATAAGTTAATTACTAATTAACAACAAAATACATTAACTATTGCTATTCAATAACTAATAATCAAGATTAGCAAAGGTGGATATCCTCATCCGGCCAATTTGGTCGGATACACTTATCCAGCATCTTTGTGGGATATTCCCCTATCCACCCTCACCCACCAACCAAACAAACTTAAAAACTGGATCACCATATTCCATCTAGGGTTATCCGTCCAACCAACACACCCTTAGGGAACAAGGATGTGGTTTTCACCTAAACAAACCACTCGGAGAGAACAAACACAACAACACCCAAGAGGAATGTGCTGCCCATAGGCATCGCCATTGTCGGCCTGAAGGCTAGGCTTGCGCCCATAGTTTCCCTACTCTCTCGCATCATTGAATGCATGTCAGCTCCAGCAGTCACCACCAGCTAATCCCCTTCAACACGCAACCACTGCACCGACGCCTCGCCGCCGCCCGGCCATCAAAGAAGCATCTCGACCTCCGGCATGCTCCAAATCCATCCACGTGGGTGGGTTGGAGAGGGAGAGGGTGAGAGAGAAGAATGAATCCCCTCTCCCCCGCACTAGCCCGTCCAGCGTGGCCATCTTGCAGCGTCAAGCCGCTGGCGCAAGAGGACTAACGCATGCAAAGGAGCTTGTCGCAACCTTCAACGCCCACCTCAGGCAACCTTCAACGCCTTCAATGCCCGTGTCCAACTACAAGCAACCTGGTCGCATCGCTGTCGCCTCCGTCCTCCCACCGTGAGAGTCTCTTCGCCGCACCGCCCACCTTGCCGTGCTCTAACACAGCAGGGTCACCGCCACACCGCTCGAGGCTCTGTTGATATTTCTTAACGATATTACTAGGAACTTAACCCCATCAATGTTTCCAGAAATATTAGACGGTATTCTTATGAGTTACAGATACAAATCCGCAAGTGCATGGTTATACCACTGTAGCATTTCACCCGAAAGTATTTACAAGGTATCGTATTTATTTAATCCTAATAAAAGATATGGTAAGAGAGTTCTATGCTATAAATTCATATCGCACTTATATAGTCTTATGCATGGGCTAATCAATTGAGAATAAGGATAGGTTGACACACAGATGGAATAGTTTAGAATACTCTTACTAATTAATAAGTCTAGTCTAAGCAGAGAAGAAATAAGAACATCATCATTTATGTACTCCTAGTATATTATCATTTTAGTATACACTTGCTATTGTATAACTATGTGGCTAATACCTCATAACTATGCCCTCCTGATATGTTGAGAAATCATCCCATATTGCTGTGTTCCTTACGATAATCCATCATGGTTATCCAACCGGTTATAGTACGGAGGAAGGTGACATTGATTTGTATCTTGGTGTGTCTTTGAGAGTGAGGAGTGGAGGCCTATTTATAGTGTGGAGGTGACTTGAGAGAGTGGAAATGTGACTCCACTAGCCCACACTGTACCTTCTTGCCTGTCATCGTATTTATCTTATCCTTTATGATCTTAGTGGTCATGTTATTTTCGATTGGCCAGTAACATTAATGTGTGTGAAAAAAAACATATGAAGGTGTTAGATCAGTTCAGCTAACAATACAGACTAGCTATCATAAAAATTGTGATGAACAGACGGAACTAAATCAGACCTGAACTACTACATCCCTGTCATCAACTGACACGTCACATACATGAGCGACCACTTGGGCTTCCACGCAGTGGTAGTAGAACACCGTGGCTGCCGTCGTGGAGAGCAGCTGCAGAGCAACCGGCAGAAGGAAGAAACCAAATACTACACCCAGCAGCCATACGTAGAATGTAAACAATAGCTCGTCTGACAAGGCAGCAGCAATGGTGTACACCGGGCAAATGGCGGCAGGAACGAGGCATGCGATGAGTGTCAGAACACCGGCTTCCTTCCTCCTCGCTTTCATGAGCCGCCACGCCAACCAGAGTGCCGGCGCTGCCCAGCGTCCTTCCGCCGATGACACGGCGATGCTCACCGGGATGACGGCGCCGAGGTGGATGTAGAGGACGAGAGCGGCGAGGAACAGTAGGGAGCCTAAGATGGACGCCATGCCTGAGCCGCCCACGAAGGCTGTCATGTGTGCCGCTAGGACGAGGAGAGTCGCGGTCGAGAGGTCGACGACGCCCATGAACATGGCGGTGATGAGTGGTCCTCTGATTCTCTCCGTGGTTGCCACCTCCCAGCCGAGCAGCTCGGTGAAGGAGAGCCGCTTGCCGGAGTAGGTCGTGCAGCCGGCGACAACCGCAACGACCTGCACGGTGAGCCTGCTCACGAGGTACGCAAGGTAGACGATGGCGTGACCTCGAATAAGGGAGTCGGTCGCTGTGGCTTGGCCTTGGCCATCATCGGTGGTGTTCTTTGGCGCGTAGACATGGACAAGGACGCCGGTCGCGAGAGAGTGGATGCTGTCCAAGGAGGGCGCGAGAGGGTTGACGTGGATGGCGGTGATGCCGAGGAAGATGAAGGTGTGGCAGAAGATTAGAAGGAAGATGGGTGCAAAGAGCCTGATGTTTCGGGTGGGGAGGATCATCGATTCCGCTATGAAGGTGATGCAAGGGGACGAAGACGAGGAGGAGCTCATTGCTGCTGTGCCGGCCATGGCACGCTGAGGCTGAGCTGCTAATAAGGGAGATAGATTTGTGTGTATATGAGATATGAGTGGTTGCTGCTTCGATAGAATTGATGGATGAATAACACTGGTAGTAGTAGTCTGTGTGCAGTGAGCAGTGGATTTGGTGGTTGTAAACGTCGTCATTCATTGTCCACCATTGGTCTCAGGACGGCAGGGGTCCGTCAAGACTCAAGAGGCGACTTGGAATTTAGGGGCTGCCGGGCTGCAGGTCAGTCAACTCTGCTTTGTTTGACTATTGACTGTGATATGGCATTATTGTTGTTTTATCCGTATATATGAGGTACGGTAGTAGTGTGCGGTTAATCCCGCCTTTTCCCTCCCTTTTCTGTTCACTAATTCAACTCAAAATGTGTGCAAGTATACGTTGATACTAAGTGATTCCCCGCGCTTTGCTGCGGGAATTACTAAGTAATTTTCAATGTATATTTTTTTAACAATTAAGTTAGGAGTAAAAAGAGAAAAATAATGAAGCAGGAAGGTTTATCAGTACTTACCATGAAACAAATGATACCCACGTTTAACGTAAAATATATTGATAAATATATGTTAAATATTAAAAAAATAATAGATAAATTTGTTAAAATATTGTGCAAATGATGTAAAGGGTGATGATTGGCTATGCTTGCATGTTGATTTTTAGAATTAAATAAATTGTAGATGATATTGTATGGGTTGCATGAGGTTAAATATGCAATTATTGCTAGTGGGTGATAATGTGGCATGGTTGCATGTTGAGATTTAGACTTAGTGGGTTATAATTTGTACAAAGTATAGATTGGTATACATTGGTAACTGGGGAACTAGACGATGGATGAAAGACTACGGAATTACGGTTTGAAAACCAGACTAGGTTGATTTCAGTTGTGAGTTTCACATTTGTATCTCTCTCATTTATGCTAAGTACGCTTTCCAAACTTATAAAGCACATATTTTTTTTAAAAAACTTTTTATATAAATGCTTTTTAAAAATCATGTAGATCTATTTTTTTAAGATTGTATCGTAATAATTAATAGTCAATTAATCATATACGTTGAATTTCCCTTGTTTCGCATGCCACGCAAATTTCATCGCGGAGGCTACATTGGAATGCATCATAAATGTGTTGTCGATGGCACTCATTGAGTTTTGCAACCAGAGAATGATGGAGGTGGTACTGGGGAACAAGGGTCCTCTCAAGTAAATACAGAGAACCCTATGCACAATGTTCTAGATTCACGCCTTCCGTTCGCTGTATTATTACTATTTGCAACAGTAGTCAACAATCTTGCACAAGAAAAAGGTTCTTTAGCGTTTTATATTTGTTGTTTGTCTGGATCATCCACGGTTGCTCAAGTGGTTAATAACCTAATGCCTCATTTTGCTTTACAGCAGAGTATTCAACTTCGACATTGGGGTCCAAGCGTGTACAGGTAGTTGGCACGTAGTAAATCCTTAAACAATGGCCTTACAACTAATATAATTCCATGTAGATTAAAAATATTTATTGTTCTCTCATACTCATCAATCCCAAAATAAACAAACATAGTATAGAATGTACCCAAAATAAACAAACGTAGTATAGAATGTACCCCAAAATAAACAAACATCTCAGTACTGCGAATCCGAGTACAAATTCCTCTAAATCTGTAAATAGATTCGGCATGTATCTATAAAGGTACACACGCAATACTTTATATACAACTAGTTATCGTGCACGTGCAAGGTACGTTTGGTTCTATATGTGTAGAGAGAGAACAATAGTGACCTGAAAAGGCGGTACACTCCATAAAAATCTCGAGATAAAAATAGAGTTTCATACACTATAGTAAAATGACAATTTGGATGATTAATTCCTATAAAACCCTTTCTGGTAAATCACACTACCTTCAAGCCAACATGTATGTTCATAATGTACAAAGTAGACATTCCCATATTCCACACTAGATTATAACATAACAATGAAATCCATGGAAAAAAAAAGATACTTACATTCTTGTCAAGATTGACTGCATGAAAACATCAAGATTTGAATACAAAACACAAGCTAAAAACTCATAAAATAGACTTGGTAAAAAAAAGAGATGAAATTGTTACATGATATAATATAATTTTCAAAACATTACTCACAAACCAGTGGATATATTTGTTTTTTTAACAAAGTTGCAATTGCACGGTATTTACTTTCTAGCAAGTAAAAGGAATTGAAATTTCATGTACTACAATATATGTTAAAACCTTTTTGAAAAATGGGGCTCAATTAATGTACCAATTTCAGTTAGCCCTATTCTGATAGCAGATGAGTGTAGCTGGGGTAACATATTGATATAAGTTTCCTGGACAATTAGTAGCAATTTGACAGGGTCATGTATACAAATACTCAACTCCAATAGGAGTCTGCACTTAGAGCACTTTTTAATATTTGATAAAAAGGGGTAATATAGAGTCTAAATTTCTTTTAACTTCATATTTGGTACTGTAAGCTACTAAGCACACCTGCCCTCCTCATCGAAGTAGAAATAAAAAATTATGGAACTGGATAAATATTTCTAGAACAAGCGCTGCATAGTACACAATGATGGCACATACAAGATTTAAAAGAACCGTAAGAGCAATCGCAAAAAAGAACAAAAAGATGGGGAAAAATAATGTTAAGAGAAAGATGCTGGTGACCTTTGGCTACTTTAGGCTGCACAAGAGTAAATTCACTGCTCTACTAAATATTCTTACAAATTTATATTTATATTACATATATGTGTGTGTTGGTTCCTAATAATAAGCAAAGAAAAATAAACCAGTCATATCACCTTGGAACTAAATCAAAATATTTCCATTTGTACGTTATGCAATATATATATCATAGAAAATATTTTTGTTGAAAATACGAAAAGCTCTATTGTACATTTGTAATGCGTATCGAAGTTGTTAGTTCATTTGAGACAATGATTAAAAAAACACAAAAGTGCGTACATTATCAATTATATGGCATGGCACAGCTTCAAACCTTGCTCAATGAGGCACCAGCCCATTTTCCACGGACTTTTCTCTTTTGCCCCTCCCCTCTATCCTCTTTGTCTGTAAACCCAAACAGCTGCACTCAATGCTGGCATTGATAGAGTTAATATCCTTGACAAGCAAAGAAAGAGTAGTAGCAAAATATGTGCATGACTATGTATGGGTAGTTCATAGAAAAATTGCTAAAAAAACAAAAAAATAAAATAATGAGGTAGTTTGAATCTTTCCCTTGATGAAAATCAAAAAGTGAATAGAAGGAAATCAACTGTGGAGATTATGGGTACCACATACCCATATGGCATAGATATCCGACTGGTTACAGGGGATAGTTTATACATATAGAATATGTTTAGGAAAGGACTCGGGTATTATGTTAACTTGTATATCAAGGAAATATCCCATAGTCTTAGTCGGTTACAATTGTAAATATCTGTTAGCCTAAGCCGTAAGGTATATGGGCTATGCATGGTAATCTCGGCTCCTCCTTTTATATAAGGAGGGGTCCGGGTGCTACTAAGGGTATAACTTTTTCCCCAGATTATCACATCAATAATACACTCGGAGGAATATTTCCTCGGACAGGAGTAGGGTATTTCTTCTCATGGAGAAGGCCTGAACCTGTATAAACCTTTGTCTCCAAAGCCATCCACTATCCTAGCTTGGTTGCCACCCCCTTTTAGTATTGCCGAAATCTTGTTTTGATAGTTAGCGCGCCAGATAGGGGAAGCGTCAAGTTTTTCGCCGACTAGTGTGATGGGATTCGTTTCGGACATCGACGACTTCGCCTTCCCTCCCGGGCAGGTGTACCAGTTAGGCAGCCTTGACTTCATCACCGACAGCTTTGGCAATATCTCTCTTCTCGACTCGGATTCAAACCAGTCGGGAAGAGATGACGGTTCGGGGCCCCGTTCGGTCTCCCGGACTTGGCTGAGATCTACTCTACGGTTTTCTCATCTGAGTTGGCTTCAAACCACTCGGATGGGACCTCTACGTTTTCATCTTCAAGATTAGATCAAGACGGTGTAGTTTATCCACCAATCATGATGCGGCTACCAGATGATCTAGCTGCTGTTTTCGGTTCAAGAGCGCCTTCTCCCCACAGGCCTAGGTCTGACTCAGCTTCAACCACAGTCGGATCTTTCTCCAGGTAAGTCGGCGTAATCCTTCAACGACTCGGATCGTGTTATACAGAAGAAATTAAAGAATACCTCAGCACTCCAAGCATTGATTCTCATGCTCCGACTGAGAATATCGACTACGGTGACTTCGATGACGAATATGACTTCAACAATTTTGACGATTATGACGACCTTGATGAAGTCTTTGGCGACAACTATGAATACGACTATACTCCTCTCTTTTTTAGCGTTTTTATGGCCGACAATGAGACGGAAGAACAGCTCCTTGCGCATGAAGCCAATGAGGAATGAGCACGTCAAGAAGCCGAGCGACTCAGGCTGGAGCGGGAACGGCAAGAGCAAGGGCAAGCCAGATTGCGGCGTGAGAAGCAAGAGGGCGAGCGGCTAGCGAGAGAGGCTGAGGAACGAAGGCAACGTGCTTTGGCATCTGGGCGTCGAGCACATGAGTTGATTGGACAATAGAACATCGATGGCACTAATGTGTTCTGTACCCCACAGCAAAATGCGGTTATAGCAATCACGCTCTTGGATACCCTCATGGCAACCGGAGCACCAGAAAATGTTGCTCAAATTCTCAATCAAACAGAGACGATGATTGCTGCGTCGGTCCCAGTTGGCTCGCGAAGTACTCGGCAGCCCTCTGCTTCAGTTCGTACACCATCTAGCAGTCGGGTTTCACCTCCCCGATCTTGGGATTATCATCAACCAAGTCTCAGAGTTACCAAGTCAAGATCGCCGCACGGGGGCAGGGCTCACCGGGAGCAATCCGTTCACTCTTCTGCCGACAGACATCGAGAGCGTCGTGCCGACCATGAACGGCCTCGCTCCCCTCGACAATGGCAGCCTGTCGACCTACGTGACACCCTCAACCGTCACCGAGCAGAAAGAGACGACCGATGACGCCCCCACACACCGGATCGCTATGACACGAACGATGAAGGAGTTGCTGCCTTTACAAGCGACCTGTGTCGAGTGGATTTGCCAGCTGGCTTCAAGCCAACTAGTATCGAGAAGTATGACGGCAAAACTGACCCCGAGTCATGGCTCACTGTCTACACTCTCGTAATCCATGCAAAAGGAGGAGGTAGAAAGGCAATGGTGAATTATCTACTGGTTGCTAACAGATTCGGCCTGGAACTGGCTCGCTGTGTTACCACGAGGCACAATCGGTTCTTGGGGCGAGCTCCATGACCACTTCATCGCCAATTTTCAAGGCACCTTCGAGCGGCCAAGTACTCACTTCGAACTTTACAACATGATCCAGAGACCCGATGAATCTATTAGGGACTATATTCAGCGTTTTTCTGAGCAACGTAACAAGATCTCCGACATCACCGATGACAACATCATTGCTGCGTTTACCATAGGGGTTTGCAACGACCTACTTGTCGGCAAGTTTGGACGCAAGCCTCCTAGGACGGTCAAGCAAATGTTCGAAAAGGCCAACAAGTACGCCAAGTCAGATGATGCTGTCCAAGCCTCCAAGCAGTCGGGCAGCGGCTAGAAATCCAAGAAGGACGGTGGCAACAATGGGGCAAGTGGAAGCGGAACCAGTCACAAGGATCGCAAGCGTAAGCCCGAGCATCTAGTGGCTACAACAACACATTCATCATACCAAAGACCGCATGTCAGTACTTACGACAAGATCATGAATGGCCCATGTTCGCATCATGCAAACTCCAAGCACGCTACGAAGGACTGTTTCATCTACTAGCGATTTGCCGAGCAATATGCTTCGCAACTTAAGAAGCCAACTGACGGAGAGTAGAGTACTTCAACTCAGAAGAAAGATGTCGCTGATCAAGGACCCCCTGGTTTTCAAGACCACCGGAAAGAGCTAAATCATATCTTCGCGGGGCCGTCTAAGAGGAAACAGAAGCTAACCGACAGGGAGATCAACATCGTCCAGCCAGAAACACCTCAATATCTTTGATGGTCTGAAGTTCTAATCAAGTTTGACTGCTCGGGTCATCCCGACCGAGTGGTCCACCCGGGGCGGTACCCCCTAGTATTAGACCCAGTGGTTCACAATGTCAAGCTCAAGCGTTCTCTTATTGATGGTGGTAGTGCACTCAATATCCTCTTCGCCAAGACTCTAGACGAGATGCAAGTCCGAAGGACTGAGTTGCGACCGAGTAGTGCGCCCTTTCATGGAGTCATCCTAGGGTTGTCATCTACGCCACTCGGCCAGATCACTCTGCCGGTTACTTTCTGCACTCGGGAGAACTTTCGTATAAAGAATGTTTGTTTTGAGGTCGTTGACTTCGAAACGGCTTATCACACTATACTTGGGCGCCCGGCGTTAGCCAAATTTATGGATGTCCCACACTACACCTACATGATGATGAAGATGCCAGGGCCACAAGGAGTCATATCTCTGCGAAGCGATATCAAGCAAGCCATCACCTGTGACAAGGAAAGCTGCGAGATGGCTCGAACTCGCGAGATAGCACTCGGCCGTGAAGAAATCAGACTAGCTGCATCAACATCGGCTGAGGGTGAAGTGCCTGCTACCACGTTACCCAAGACCGGAGAAGGCGACACGAAGACCAAGAAAATTCCCCTTGATCTATCTGATCCTACCAAAATTGTTGTAATAGGCGCTGAGATAGATTGTAAATAGGAAAGCGCGCTTATCACCTTTCTTCAAGCTAATAAAGATATCTTTGCGTGGAAACCATGTGATATGCCTGGTATTAATTCCTAGAGAGGTGATTGAGCACTTCTTAAATGTTAACGAGGGACATTTAACTCATTGCCACTTTTAAGATGTGGCAATTAATTATTTGCCACTCGTTGTCTATGACATATGGGCCCTCATGTGTCTATGACATGTGGGTCCAGTGGCAAATAATTTAGCACCACTCGTAAGAGTGGCAAATAGTTAATTATTCCTGTTAATGAAGATGCTAAACCTATAAAGCAACGACTCTGCCGTTTCGCACAAGACAGGAAGGATGCAATCAAGGAAGAGTTGATCAAGCTATTAGCAGCAGGCTTCATCAAGGAAGTCTTTCATCCAGAATGGCTGGCTAATCCGGTTCTAGTTCGGAAGAAAGTAGGGCAATGGCGCATGTGTGTTGACTACACGGATCTCAACAAGTCATGCCTTAACAATCCCTTTGGATTGCTTTGTATTGACCATGTAGTTGATTCAACAGCCGGCTGCGAGTTACTCAGCTTTTTGGATTACTACTCAGGATATCACCAGATTAGCTTGAAGGAGTCTGACTGCTTGAGGACTTCATTCATCACGTCGTTCGGTGCCTACTACTATATCACTATGCCGTTTGGTTTGAAGAACACCGGAGCAACTTATCAACACATGATTCAGAGATGTTTTTCAACTTAGATTGGCTGTAATGTGGAAGCTTATGTGAACTATGTCATAATCAAGACCAAGCACAAGGATGACTTGATTGCTGATTTGAAAGAGACCTTTGCTAGCATACGTGCGTTCAGGATGAAATTCAACGAGAAGAGGAAGGCCATGCTAAAAAAGTTCAACGACCGATCTACTTAGTTAGCGAGGTTCTCGTCGACTCCAAGACAAGATATCCTCAGGTACAAAAGTTGTTATATGGCATTTTAATTACCGTCAGGAAATTGGCCTATTATTTCCAAAGTCACTCGGTCAAGGTGGTCACATCTTTTCCACTCGGCGATATTCTTCATAATCGTGAGGCGACTGGTCGAATTGCAAAGTGGGCTTTGGAGTTGATGTCTTTGGACATATCATTCAAGCCACGTACTTCGATCAAATCGCAAGCCTCAGTGGATTTTTTCGCTGAGTGGTCCGAGTGCCAGGAAGACATACCTGCAGAAAACTTGGAGTACTAGACTATGCATTTTGACGGGTTGAAAATAATTTCAGGCACTGGGCTGGGGTTGTATTAATTTCCCCGACTGGAGAGCAGCTTAGCTACGTGTTGTGGATTCATTTTTCAGCGTCCCATAATGTAGCTGAGTATGAAGCATTACTTCATGGATTTAGGATTGCTGTGTTTTTAGGGATACGGCGCCTAGCAGTTCGTGGTGATTCTCACTTAGTCGTTAATCAAGTTATGAAGGATTGTTCCTATCTCGACGATAATGTGGCTGCCTACTGACAAGAAGTTCGCAGAAGACAAATTCAATGGTTTGGAGTTAACTCTTGTGCTTAGGAATTACAATGAAGCAACAGACAGATTGGCTAACTTTGGATCTAAAAGAGAAGCATCACATTCTGATGTTTCTGTTAAGCATCTTTATGAGCCGATTGCACCGAAGAAGAATAAGATTGAGGATGAATAGGCCAAGGAAGTTGGAATGATTGACGCCGACTGGAGAGAGCCAATTATTAAATTTTTGACTCAGCAAGAACTTCCTTAAGACAAGAATGAAGCGGAACGTATTTCTCGACGTAGCAAACTTTATGTTATGGTTGAAGCTGAGTTATACAAGAAAAGCCCGTCTGGTATTTTACAGCATTGTGTTTCTCTCGATGAGGATAGACAATTGCTACAAGACATTCATTCGGGAGTTTGAGGAAATCATGCTGCATCATGCACGTTAGTCGGCAAGGCATACCGATAGGGTTTTTTCTAGCCTACAGTGGTGACCGATGCTGAGAATATCGTGCGGACATGTGAAGGTTGTCAAGTTTTTTGCTAGACAGACTCATTTGCCAGCTCAAGAGTTACAAACTATTCCACTGTCATGGCCGTTTGCTGTTTAGGGGCTGGATATGTTGGTCCTTTCAAGAAGGCAACAGGTGGCCTTACTCATCTTTTTGTGGAAGTTGACAAGTTTTGCAAACGGATTGAAGCTAAACCAGTGGTTACTATTACAGCCGACAAAGCTCGTGATTTCTTCATCAATATCGTGCATCGGTTTGGCGTGCCTAATCGTGTTCTTACGGATAATGGAACTCGGTTCACTAGTGGTGTTTTTAAAGACTTTTGTGAATACTTTGGCATCAAGATCTATTATGCTTCTGTAGCGCATCCTACGAGTAATGGTCAGGTTAAGCGCGCCAATGGCACCGCCAATCTCATCTATTGCAACCCGTTATACTATAGCAATGACGGAATATTGTTGCGATAGAACCTTGTAAGTTGCAACGATTTCTGGTGTTTGTTGCAATATCTAAGTATCATTGCAACGATTCAGGTTTGCGTTGCAATACCTAAAGACTTATTTGCAACGATTTAGGTTTGCGCTGCAATACCTACAGACTCATTTGCAACAATGTAGTTTCGCGTTGCAATATATATGTCTCTAATAATAACGCTCTAAATTCGTTGCGACATGGATAATTGTTGCAACGATAACAAAAAGCGCGACAATATCGTCACCCTAATTACAACGCAAATATATTTGTTGCGATATATCTGACTTATTGCAACAAGAAAAAATTTAAATTGCAACACTACACAATTAGTGGTAATATGCCCCCTTATCGCAACCAAATTATAGTACGGTCGCAATAACCCCTAAGTACTGCAATGAAAATCACGTTGTTGCATCAAATTTAGTGGCATTAGCCCGAAAACCTTGTAGTGATCTCTCAAGTGCACACCAATGGTCATATCCCTGATTAGAGGTAAAACGGCTCAATTTGCTAACAGTAAAGGAGATGTTAGGCAAAGTTGCACTAGCTAAGTACATGAGTGAGCCAATTATTTGGGATTAGTCCAATTGATTCCTATCAATTCTCTTGTTCTTGCGAATCAATAAACTAGGATTATAAAGTGTTGGAGAAAAGAGACTTAACGTCAATATAGCCAAAGCGACTCAAGATCTTTCCCACATAATGGGATTGCAAGAGTATAATTCCATCCTCACCTCTAATTAGATTAATGTTCAAAATAACATCAGCTACTCCCAAATTCTTCATATCAAAATTTTGAGACAAGAATGATTTAACGTCCCAAAGATCAGTATGTCATCAATATATAAGCACAGAATAAGTTCCTCACCTCGATAATATACACATTTATTTGTCTCATTGATTACAAATGATGCATATGTCAATGTTCTATAATATTTCTCATGCCACTACTTTGGAGCTAGTTTTATACCATACAAAGATTGAACAGCATGCACATTTTGCCTTCTTGACCTTCTACTACAAAACCATCAGGCTGATCCATATAAATCTCAACTCCTCATATAGCTCTCCATTAAGAAAAGTTGTCTTAACGTTTATCTAATGAACGAGATGACCATGTCTAGGGTTGGCAACGATTTCTCCACTTGGCCTGGCCCCAAAGCAATGAACGGAGTGAAATCATCCCCCGGTTCTGCCCCCTCCGGGTATCCGACCCCTGACTAGGGGCCCACATGGTCAATCAGCTAGTGGAGAAGAAGCATATTTGAGCGGATGGGGTTGCAGCGATGAGGATCCCTATAGTGATGAGGACACAACTAGCTTGGATATAACCATGACTATCTTATGTATTTATCAACCAAAGGTGCATATGTTCTATATTAGATTTACTTGTTATATATTTGAACAAACGCTGCTATACAATGGGTTTTGTGTGTTTTCATTTGCAGAGGTACTTGCTTGGCGAAGGAAAAGAGACCGAGCATAACGAATGCATGGAAGATCAAAGAAGTTGATATGGGACCAAATCAAGACCTTCCAAAAGTCTACTTCTGCTTCACCACGTCACTTTTGGTCCATAGAATACAAGAGATAAAGTTCTACATGTTTTGGTTTTGGATTCGGGCCTCCTGACAGCATCAACTTCAAACGGACTGTTTATCAATATCTATCGAGTTGTGTCGCGACTCCGCCCAAATCAGCTGTTTATCGATACCTATCGGAAGATCGGGAACCCTAGTCCACATCAGTTGGTATCAGAGCGTGGTTGCCCATTAGGTAATTTATCTTCCCATAACCAGAAAATTGCCACACAAAAATATTTATTCTTTACCTAGACAATTTGAGCCGTTGCATTGTTCTATTAGATTTAGCTTTGTTGAATACTAGATTGCATCGTCGTGCCAAGTGCTGGTTTAGTTTTAGATTTAATTTTTTTAGTTTTGAGTATCGCATCTGTTCATCACTTAGATCTAAGTTTGATCACTCAAGTCTGAGTTGTACGTCAGTTTTGGGTCCAGTTTTGTATCTCGTCGGTTGTTGTCGGGACCTTAAAAAATCGAATCTACTCATCACAGGGTTTCCGTTTTTATAGTTTTCACAAGTTTTCATTGGTTGGTTGTGCAAGTTCAAGTGCCATTGATTTGGTTTTGATGATTAATAACAAATTCAATTATGTGAGACTAATGTTTTTATAAGCATTTCTTTGCCTAGTCTCATGTGGATATGAAAGTGGAGTGTTGGTGGACCTAAATCACAAGGATGAAATGCATGGAGATCAAGCTATATGTATCACTCTTTCTCTTCATATACATATTGATATGTTCGTATATAATATTTCCACATGATTGGCATATGCATGTGAGACTAACATTTTGTTTGAGTATTATCTCTTATTTAGTCTATTTACATTGAGAACGTGGAGATGATTTAGGTATGTTTTGATTTTAATATCTATATTTGAGAAATGCCTTCTATTCTTGTATAGGATAAGCTCTCAATGTTTAATATCTTGTTATGCATACTCTTGCTTTACACAAATATTTTGTATGCATACATTTAGGGGGAGCAAATCCTATACTTTAGTTATGCATGTAATCGATCCAAGTTATTCACCTTCATTTAATTGGGATCTTTACATTTGAACATATATTTGAGTATATGACAATTGTGGTGTTGATTAATACTCATCATTTATTCATATCCTTTTATACATGCGATCGGTTGGTCAACATGTGGAGGTTGACAACCGGATCATTGGGACTAATAATTTTATTGAGTTGAATGAAAGAAATAGGTCCCAAGGATATAAAGGTGTTGATGCTCAAGTGATATCATTACACCTAACAATACCAAGAATGACAAAGTGAAGATATTGAAGATGTGTGATACGAAGTGGCTATTATGGCAAGACGGTGAAGGGCAAGCGATGCTCGGTCGCGATGGACCATGCAGCGGTGAAGGGCAAGCAAGGGGCTTGGCACCAAAGAACCAAATCCGGTGGTGAAGGGCAAGTGACGGCTTTGTCATGATGGACCGTGAGAGACCATTTGAAGCTACAAGTAACCGCATCAATCATTTGAAGAATATATGGTAAAACGGTATCGGCATTGGCATCCCTCAAGACAATGAAAGAAAGATGGAAAAAAGGCATTCCTAATGGTATAATTATCTTCTTATTTATATTTGAGTTTAGGAATGTCGTACTATTAAGAGGGATGCAACGTCGAGGTGTTTGTGTATGTCTCGGTGCTCAAAGTGACCTATCATAGTGCTACCTTGAGAGAAACCCAAGCTTTAACCTATCCTTTTAGTGGTTTTAGACCTTGTTTTTGGTTGAGTTGGGTAGTCCTCTGAGTGAGTGTTCCATAGAGTCCAAGTTCATCAAAAACGGACTCCCGAGCGGAAAGTTATAGTCGTTTTACTCTGTGCTTTTCGGAAAGTCCGAAAAATTACCGGAAACTCCGAAAATTTTTCGGACAACTCCGAAAATTTTCGGACATTCCGAAAACGGCTGTGAATATGAGATTTGCTTCTGTAAGTTTTCGGACTTGTCCAAAAATGCTTTTCAGAAACTCCGAAAATTACAGTCTTGGCCTCCAACGGCTAGTTTTTGAGGGGCTTGGGTATATAAACTCCTCCACCCCTCCTTTGAGTGGCTGCTGCTCTTGGGGAGTTTTAGACATATCCAAAGCCAAATAGCCCTCCCCATTTCCCTACCTTTGTGGTGCCTCTTTGTGAGGGGGATTTGAGAAGGGGAGAGAGTTGGATTGAGTGATTGAGGAGTTGAGAGCCAGTGAGCTTCACTCCATCCTTTGTGGTGCCTCTTTGTGAGAGGGATTTGAGAAGTGGAAAGAGTTGGATTGAGTGAGTGAGAAGTTGAGAGCTAGTGAGCTTCACTCCACACTTTGAGCACTCGAGTTCATAGCAAGCAAATCTTCGATTGTGTTTGTTACTCTTGGGGACTAAGGTCTCCCAGACGGTTAGGCGTCGCCGGTGAGCACCTAAGGTTGTGGTGTGCCACGGAAAGTTTGTGAAGGCTTTGATTTTGCCTCCGCAAGGGAAGAAATCAAGAGTGAAACCGAGGAGTGCATTTGTGCAACCTCGTGAGGAAAGGGTCGAAATAGGCCCGGCCCTTGTGGCTCCTCAACGGAGACGTAGGATCCATGGATCCGAACTCCGGGAAGCAAATCACGCGTCTCCTCTCTTGGTTTGCCCATTTGTGCATTCTCTCATATTATGCTTGAGCTTGTTTTTACCCGATCTACTTGCATGCTTAATTGATTTAGTTGGTGACCTTATATCTTGTTTAGATACCTTATTTGTCACCTTTTGATTCATATACATTTTGTTTATTTGAGCTACAAGTTCATAGCTAGTGTTTTATTACATTATCCGCCGAACTTTTCGGTTGAGACCGGAACTTCCAATCTCATATCGGAAGTTCTTATTTGAACCGAAAGTTCTGATCGTTCTAATATGCTATGAAGTTGTGATACATTTTAGGAACACCTATTCACCCCCCCTCTAGGCGACATTAAAGTCCTTTCAGGTTGTGAAGTTGCATGATTGCATGAAGGGGTAGGGTTTCCTTTACCGTACCGTGTGTGTCTTGTTCACGTGAGAAAGAACATGAGAAAATATAGATTGGTTTCGGTTGGTTGCTAATATAATAGATTGGTTTTCCTAATTTTTCACGTGGGACCACTCCAAAACTAAGCCGAATCACACAGTTGACTGAACCCTCCCATCCTCACGCTATTTTCCATGTTATTTTCTCCACGGAGAGGCGAACCTCTATTACATCTTAGAGAAATTCTTTCTGTTATGTCGGTTTTGAGATATTTTGGTGAAAACGGAACCTATGTGATGTGAGCATTCCGTTACTGAGGTGATCTAGTTTTAGTTTTGCACTTTGCATTTGAGTCCCTGTACTGTTCATATTTACATTTGAGTCCCTAGTTGAGGTCATTGATCGGTTCCTACTTAAAAAAAGAAAAGGCAGAAAGGTGCAAAGAAAAAAAAAAGAAAAAAAAAGCCGCACCTAAAAAATATTAAAAAAAGGTAAAAAGGTGCTTAAAAAAGCCACACCAGAAAGAAGAGGAAAAAAAATCAATCATCTTTTGAGTATGGTTTGAGAGTGTAGAGTTGTACATTGATTCATATCTAGTCGTTAGTGTTGTCGGGTGCTTGCTTGAGCTAGAATTGAGTCTAAGCTAGGCCAATACATTGACTTGTACTTTGAACTATTATTCAACCTTGCATTTTTTGATTAGCACAATTGCATTCCTTTGCTACTATATATTGTGCTTCTCAAGCTTCACATATATACTTCTGGCCAGCACCACTTTAATCCTTGCAATCGCCACATCATGTCCTTCAATGTGTCATGAACCAGCCACCAGTTATGCCGTCCTTAGCATTGTTGGTAAGACACTCGTAAGAGCTTGGTAAGGTGCTCCATTTGGCTGAGTTGTTGAGAGGCACCACTACACCGCGTAGCAGATTATTAGGAATAACCTTCACTGTTTATTGTTGTTTTTGTGTTTGCAATGATAGGTATGAGTGGCGCTCAAAATCAGCGATACCAACAAGGTAACAATAATCGTGTGTCCGATGATTTTTATGCTAAGGTTAAGTTTAAAATACCATTTTTTTTTGGGTTATTATGACGCTGAGAAATACCTTGATTAGGAGATGACAATAGAGCAAAAGTTCAGTGTAACACCATAGGTAACCACGTACCTAGAATGCCACACCAAAATACACTCAAAAACAAAGTCCCAAAATTATTAAAAATTTCAGCAGAGTCTCCCCTAAAAATACGGACATCCACGACAGGCAGTTATAAGGTATATTTACTAAAATCGATAACCTCGAATATATAGACTTTTTTACCGATTTGTATTAAATAACCTATAGCAGTTCCCTTACTGTTTTATGCGTAACTCGCAAACCGTCTATTGGAATCTAGCAAATAATATAACTTTGGACATCTAGACAAAATTCTCTGCAACTTTCATGTTGGGAGGAAAATCAGATTATGCCTCTGTAAATCCCAGATTAAGAAAAACTAATCGCTGTCCTGATTTCCGGACCCGGTCAGCAGTATTTTTGTTGTTTCCTCCAAACCGTTTATCGGAATTGAATGAAACCAGAGCCGTTAGAAAGATATCGACGATGACTACAAACTTTATTTAGCACAACTAACCTGATTCCTGATGGTTTAATACCAGATTTGAATATACGGTTTCAGCCTATATTCAAGCACCTCAAAAATTGCACGAGCAGCTATCGAATCAAATTCTATTTGAATCTTATACTTCTAGGGACTAAAGAGAAATTTCCTTTGCAGTGGTGGAGCACTACCTTGCGACAAATTTCCCTAATTTACGAAATCGCTGAAATTCCTCAACGTTGCTCTGCTTTTCCTTTCCTTCTTCCTCCTGTACACCCTCTCGGTACCCTTCTCTCTGATCAAGCAGCAGCAACAGCAGCAGGGCCACGTTAGGATCAACAGCAGCAGCAAGGAACAAGCAACAGCAACAGCAGCTCGGCAGCAGCCGCAGCAGCACAGGCCGCAGCAACACAGATCGGCAACAATAGAAGAAGGAGCAGCAGCAGGAACTCACCGGGAAGAAGGAAAACGGAAAGGAAACGCCGGTTGTGATGGATGACGACGGCTGCGGCCTCCAGCTATGGCCGTGGCGGCGGCACAAAGACGGCAACAGCAACCGGGTCGACAGCGGCAGCGGCAAGGGCGCAGGACGGAAGGCGTGGTGGCGGCTAGGGTTGGCTGCAGGAGCGTTGCCCTTTTATTTCCTTTTTTTTATTATTATAAAGAGACTAAAAAGTAGATCAACGGCCCACATCGTTTCAATCCCGGGGACTTCGCTCTCTCTCCGATTTCTATAAACTTGTAGTCTATTTTGCACTGCTCCGCGAGCTCTACACATCCACGGTTCCTGATCGCCTATTCGAATAACGGTTTTGAAAATTGATCTTTTGCGCGTTTGTGCTAATATTCCCTGGGGCATTACATTCTTCCCCCCTTCAATCGAATTCGCCCTCGAATACTCTAGAACACGGGGTATTATATTCGTCCCTCCTTCAATCGAATTCGCCCTCGAATTCGTCCAGTTATACCTTGGACAAGTACGGAAAGGAACTCATAGGTAGGACTTATATAACTCACCAGACGTGAATAACTATGGATACTTCTCCCGCATCTGTGACTCAAGTTCCCATGTGGCTTCTCGCTCGGTCTGGTGCGTCCAAAGAACCTTGACATACTTGATAGTTATATGCCTGAGCACCCTCTCAGATTCCACCAATATTCTTATAGGGCGAGACTCAAATGTCAAATCTTGCTCAATGGTCACCGGCTCTATGGTGATATGATGTTCAGGGTCTCTCAAATATTTTCTCAACACAGAAATATGGAATACATCATGTACACCTTTCATGGACTCTGGTAACTCAAGGCGATACGCTAGGATTCCAACTCTTTCCACTATCAAGAATGGACCAATATACCTGGGGCTGAGTTTGCCTTTCGTTCCAAATCTCACTACACCTTTGGAAGGAGATACCTTTAGAAGTACTTGATCGCCCACTTCAAACTCTAATTCCGGTCTTCTGACATCGGCGTAGCTCTTCTGCCTACTTTGAGCTGCAAGCATGTGTTGTCGTATTTCTGCTATCCGTTCTGTGGTCTGTTGAACCCAATCGGGTCCTAACATAGCTCTCTCCCCTATGGAATCCCAACACAATGGGGATCGACACTTTCTTCCATAAAGTGCCTCATATGGTGCCATTCGAATGCTAGCATGGAAACTATTGTTATAAGCAAATTCTACAAGCGGCAAATGATCCTCCCAACCGCCTTTCCATGAAAGGATACATGATCTCAACATATCCTCTAAAGTTTGAATAGTCCGCTCAGATTGACCATCAGTCTGAGAGTAAAAAGCCGTACTGAATTTCAATTGAGTATCAAATGCCTCTTGCATAGAATCCTAGAACTTAGAAGAAAACTTAGCATCCCTATCAGAAACAATCGAGCGAGGCACACCATGTAACCTCACTATCTCGCGTGTATAGATCGGTGCCAAGTCACTCGCAGAATAAGTGATGCGGATAAGAATGAAATGTGCCACCTTGCTCAGACGATCTACAACCACCCAGATGACGTCCTTTCCTTGTGGAGTTCGAGGAAGCCCAACCACGAAATCCATAGCAATATCATCCCAAGGCCATACAGGAACTTCCAACAGGACTCTTATGTTCAGCCTTTACTCGCTGACATTCCCCACATGATGCCACGTACTTGGTCACATCCACTTTCATCCTCTTCCACCAATAGATCTTCTTCAGATCATGATACTTCTTGTTCTCCCCAGGATGCACACTATATGGTGTTCGGTGTGCTTCTCGCAAAATCTCTTCCTTGACTTCAGCTTTCTGTTGAACACATAAACGCCCATGGAATCGCATAGCTCCCAAGGAATCCAGAGTGAAATCTCCAATTTTTCCTTCCTTTACGCGTTTCTTAACTTGTTGTAGCAACTGATCGTGTTGTTGGGCCTCTAGCACTCGTTGGGGTATGGCGGACTCAAGAATGACTCGTGACTCGGTACTCGCCACTCCGGCATAACAATAGGAGATATCCATCCGTTCAAAATCAGTTATCAAACAACTCACGGTTGGAGGAACGACCTTACGGCTTAAAGCATCTGCAACCACATTCGCCTTACCCGGTGTATATTGAATGTTGAGGTCGTAATCTTTAATCAACTCCAGCCACCTCCTCTGTCTTAAGTTCAAATCCTTCTAAGTGAAGATGTATTTCAGACCCTTATGATCAGTGAAAATATCACAAGATTCTCCATACAGGTAGTGCCTCCAAATTTTGAGAGCAAAGACCACTGCTGCAAGCTCAAGATCATGAGTGGGGTAATTCTGCTCATGCTTCTTTAACTGCCTAGACGCATAATCTATAACATTGCCCTCTTGCATAAGAACACAACCAAGGCCTACTCGTGAAGCATCGGAATAGACAGTGGAACGTTTACCAGGTTGGGGCAAAGTAAGCACCGGAGCAGTTACTAACCTCTGCTTTAATTGCTGGAAACTATGCTCACATTGGTCCGTCCATTGAAACTTCACATCCTTATGTGTGAGCATCATCATTGGTTTAGCGATAATCGAGAAATCCTTTATGAAGCGTCGGTAGTACCCCGCCATACCCAAAAAACTCCTCACATCCTTAACATTAGTTGGTCTTTCCCATCCGACAACACTTGAAACTTTGCTTGGATCAACTGAGATACCTTGCTGATTAATTACATGCCCTAGGAAAGCCACTTCAGGAAGCCAGAACTCACACTTCTTCAGTTTAGCATAGAACTTGTTTTCTCGTAGGGTCCCTAGTACCATCCTCAGATGATGCTCATGCTCCTCTACATCTTTGGAGTAAATCAGAATATCATCAATAAACACCACCACAAAATTATCTAGAAAGCTATGCAACATGCTATTCATCGCCTCCATAAAATAGGCCGGAGCATTGGTCAGCCCAAAAGACATTACTCTATACTCATAATGCCCATACCTCGTGGAAAATGCGGTCTTCTCAATATCCTCTTCTCGCACTCGAATTTGGTTATAACCAGATTGCAAATCAATTTTAGAAAACACCTTCACTCCCTTTAACTGATCAAACAAATCTTCAATACGAGGCTATGGGTGCTTGTTCTTGATTGTCGTAGCATTTAAGGCCCGATAGTCCACACACATATGCCAACTTCCATCATTCTTCTCAGTAAAAATAACAGGTGCACCCCATGGTGACACACTCCGTCGGATTAACTTCTTGGATAATAGATCATCTAATTGTTTCTTCAGCTCTTCTTGGAAAGGACGAGCTAACCAGTACGGGGCTCTGAGATAGGTCGTGTACTAGGAACAAGATCAATACGGAACTCTACATCATGCTCAGGTGGCATCCCTAGCAATTCTACAGGAAAAACATCAGGATAATCTTGCACTACAGGAACATCTTCAATCAATAAAGGCTTGGATGCCTTCTCGGCTAAGGCCCATAATAACCCTGTCTTTACAGCACGCTGCCCAGGAAATAACCTTGCCATCACGAAAATAGAATGCGGAGGCGCGCTCCCATGGAAAACCATCTCCTCGCCTGATGGAGATTCCAAGGTAATAGTCTTCCAGAAACAAGAGATTACAGCACGATATCGGTTCAACCAATCCATGTCCAAGATCACATCAAAGAGCGGTAAGGGAATCACAATTAGATTTGCCACAAATTCCTCCCCATCAATAGAGATTGCTCAACCTGGACATACTACTGAACTAGAGATTATACCCCCTGGAGAGCTGACTTGGATAGATCGAGAGACCTCTTGACTAAATAGATTAGCTCTTTTCGCAAACTCAATTGAAACAAAGGAAAATGTGGCACCAGAATCAAATAGAACTAGAGCATCATGCAAATCAACTGAAAGTGTACCTGCAGCGACATCCGGGCGACCAAGGGATGAAGCTGCAGGCATGTTGTAGACTCCAGCCATAGCTAGGGTAGTAGAGCCTGAGGCCTGCTGGTGAGGTGGAGCTGAAGCAGAAGGTTGCGCCATAGGCGATGCAGGCAACTGGAGTGGAGCACGTGGAGCAAGAGATTGAGGCATGGACCAATACTGTCCCGGTAATGGTGGTGGTGGGTAATTATGTGTGAACTGCTGGTAAGGAAGTGGATAAGCTATCATCATCTGAATGGCACCGCGGGGAGTACTAGTGGAAGAACCTGAACCTCGAGGATAGCTAGCTGTCGAAGAGGTTGCTGAATAGGAGCTCGGCTTTTGCCACTTGATGATAGAATTTGGGTTACGCTTACATACCAACTCCATGTGTCCAGCCTTGCCACACCCACAATATGCCTCAGTAAACCCACACTCTGCTGAATGGTGATTCTTTCCACACTTAAAAGCAAAATAGCCCTTTCCCTGGTACAGGGTGAATCAACTGAGACTTCGTAGCATGTGAAGCTGCATTAGGCTGAGAACCCCACTGCCTAGGTTTGGATGATGGTTGAGTGACCTGATTTTGTTTGTACTTCTTGAAAGGTGGTCGCTGTGAGTTCTCACCCCCTCCCTAATGGGCTCTCTTCTGCTCATTACCAGTGACATTGCCAGAACGATTCTTCTGTGCAGTAGTAATTTGGAGCTCAACCTCCATCCCTCGAGCCTCCTCAACTGCATTGAGGTATATAGTAGGTGGGTTTCTTCCCATCACTTCTCTATATCGGGCAATGAGCCCTCGAGAAAACATTCTAGCCTTCTCACGCTCATCACTTGCCACGCTAGGCACAAAGCGTACAATACTGTTGAACTCCCGTTCATACTCATTAACAGTCTTGCTTCCCTGTTGGATATTGTTTAACTCATTACTCATCTTGTCCCTAAATGATTCTGGATAATACTTAGCTCTGAACTGCTGAAGAAAAACTTCCCAAGTAATAGCAGTCAGGGTTCCACGCTTCAACAACTCCATCCCACCAAATGTCTGCCTGACCAGTCAACTGAAAAGGCATGAAAGTAACCTTCTCCTCAGGAGTCATTCTAGATCCCCTCATATACTTCTCCATCTTGTGTAACCAGTCTACAGCATTAACGGGAGTACCAGACACATCAAATGTGTCTAAGCGCATGGATGTCCATCTAGTGAGTGTCATCCCCGGAGCAGCTCGAGGAGCATCATCAGAGACAGCAGCTGAGTGGCTATCACCCTCTTCCTCTTCCATGTGCTCATCCTCCATCTGGTTCGAGGATGCTGCCTCATTATGGCGACTTCTACCACGACCTCTTCCACGGCCTCCAGCACGGCCCCTACCACGACCTCTGTTGGTAATTCTTACGATCACAGATAAAATCGGCAAGCGCATGGATATACCGATGTAGCACTTCCCCTCTGGAGTATTCCAAGGGTATCGAATCCAAGGGAACGTGTGTGATCAGATCTTCCTCCGGTTCATCCAAGGACACCAAGCGAATGATAGGCCAGGTTAGAGAGGATTTACTAGTGAGAAACAGTGTCTAGGGAAAGCTTAACATTAATCCTAATGCAATACTTCAGGCACTAGCAACCCGCTGTTCCCAGATGTCGCTCTACTACGTACCTGGATAGGGAGGACTTAAGTGATCTCGAGGGCTATCACCACCTCTACATCCACCTCAAACGTACTGTAGGATATGCAGCAATTACTGGATAATAATTACCTAAACACCACGTCTATGCAATTAATTTCTACTTTAGTGTTTATAACTCACCAAAGCAATCACTATATTTTAGTTGATTATAGTGAACGATAATCCCGTATGCTACTTAGAAACTAACCAAGAGATAATTCTCACAAGACAAATCTAAATTACTCAAGAAGAATATTATATTGAATTCAGAGTAATAAACAAAATAAAAGAAATAGGAGATGATTACCGACAACTCCGGAATTCTTCCGACTCCTTCTACTCTACTCTCTTCCTATTCTAGTATACAATATAGTACAATAGAGCCTCTTATAATTCAGCTCAAGCTTGGAAGTGTGTGTGTGAAATGAGGGAGTGAAGCCTTTATATAGAGTTAGGTATGACGGTTGGCAAAGGGGAAATGTCCGAACTGCCCCGCAACCGTCATTGGGGAGTGATCTGGAGCGTCCACGCCAAACCCCAGGATCAACGGTGATAAGGGGGGTTCGACCGAACCTGGGCTGGGCCCTCCTGGCCTGGCCCTTGGCCCATCTTCTCCCCTAGACCTCCTTTATCCATTTCTCGGAGTTTTGAGTTGATTCACTGATGTTTCGATGAAGTTCATAACCCCTCCTTGCATGGATACATAATTCTCCTCACTTTGTCTGATTTTCCTCCCAACTTTAGGGTTTATCATCTGCATACAAATATACACCAACACTTGTGGAATATGTGAGATTAAGCACCTATCACTATGTTGGATGTTTTATTATCCGAACTTTATGCAGATGTTGGCGGTATAGAATTGGCATTTAACAACCGCCAACAACCTCCACGATTAGGAATAGTGGATTCAGCAATCGAATTGTTCCCAACGTCTTCATTATCATGATTATTCTCAACTTCTTCATTATGGTGGCCCCTACCACGACCTCTACCACCGGCTCTCCCGCGGCCTCGATTGGCTATCCGAGGCGGCATAGCTATATCAAACACAAGCATTTACACGTCATTAGTTTAACAATAGGTTAGACAATAGCATGCAAAGAAACACAATCATACACATATATATGTAGAAAAAACATAAATGCTAGGAATGACCCATGCACCCCATCCTATTGTGCACCAGTGTGTCAAGTTTTAGATGTTTGTATCTAACCCAAGTTATACTCTTACTATTTTCTATCCTAAGAGAAATTTTTTTTAATTGGTTAGGAACTCTCGTTCAAAATTTTATGTTGATTTATATTTCACATTACCCAGTCACTTCCCATGGACCTACTGCCTGCTCAGATACCAACTGTAACACCCCAGGTAACCACATACCTAGAATGCCACACCAAAATACAGTCAAAACTAAGTCCCAAAATTATTAGAAATTTTGGCAGAGTCTCCCCTAAAAATACGGACATCCACGACAGGCAGTTATAAGGGATATTTACTAAAATCGATAACCTCGAACATATAGACTTTTTTACCGATTTGTATTAAATAACCTATAGCAGTTCCCTTACTATTTTATGCGTAACTCGCAAACCGTCTAACGGAATCTAGCAAATAATATAACTTTAGACATCTAGACAAAATTCTCTACAACTTTCATGTTGGGAGGAAAATCAGATTATGCCTCTGTAAATCCCAGATTAAGAAAAACGAATCGCTGTCCTGATTTCCGGACCCGGTCAGCAGTACTATTTTTTTGTTTCTCCCAAACCGTTTATCGGAATTGAGTGAAACCAGTGCCGTTAGAAAGATATCAACGATGACTACAAACTTTATTTAGGACAACTAACCTGATTCCTGATGGTTTAATACCATATTTGAAAATACGGTTTCAGCCTATATTCAAGCACCTCAAAAATTGCACGAGCAGCTATCGAATCAAATTCTATTTGAATCTTATACTTCTAGGGACTAAAGAGAAATTTCTTTTGCAGTGGAGGAGCACTACCTTGCGACAAATTTCCCTAATTTGCGAAATCGCTGAAATTCCTCAACGTTGCTCTGCTTTTCCTTTCCTTCTTCCTCCTGTACACCCTCTCGGTACCCTTCTCTCTGATCAAGCAGCAGCAACAGCAGCAGGGCCACGTTAGGAGCAACAGCAGCAGCAAGGAACAAGCAACAGCAACAGCAGCTCGGCAGCAGCCGCAGCAGCACAGGCCGCAGCAACACAGATCGGCAACGATAGAAGAAGGAGCAGCAGGAACTCACCGGGAAGAAGGAAAACGGAAAGGAAACGCCGGTTGTGATGGATGACGACGGCTGCGGCCTCCGGGTATGGCCGTGGCGGCGGCGCAAATACGGCGGCAGCAACCGGGTCAACAGCGGCAGCGGCAAGAGCGCAGGACGGAAGGCGTGGTGGCGGCTAGGGTCGGCTGCAGGAGCGTTCCCCTTTTATTTCTTTTTTTTATTATAAAGAGACTAAAAAGGAGATCAACGGCCCACATCGTTTCAATCCCGGGGACTTCGCTCGGTCTCCGATTTCTATAAACTTGTAGTCTATTTTGCACTACTCCGCGAGCTCTACACATCCACGGTTCCTGATCGCCTATTCAAATAACAGTTTAAAAATTGAACTTTTGCGTGTTTGTGCTAATATTCCCTGGGGCATTACATTTAGTGCCCACCTTGTGCCTGAGTAACATAGAATTCCTAGTAGTGAGTTCAAGGATTTTCTCTATCATTTGGTGGACTGGGTTAGCTGCAGAGGGTGCTTTACCTACTACGTGGGAAGAACTTAAGGTAGCTATGCGCGATAAATTTGTTTCTCCATCTTATCATTGAGGTTTACGCCAGAAACTGATACGTTTAGAACAAGGGGATAAATCTGTACAAGATTACTATGGTGAGCTACAAAAGGGATTGATGCGATGTAGCATAGTGGAGGGAACCAAGGATTCTATTTGTCGATTTTACTCGGGATTGAGGCGTGAAATTCAGGACATAGTTGATAATAAGAAATTTAACACTGTCAACCAGTTGTTTCAGCTTGCTATGCTTACAGAGAAGGAATTGTAGGGGCGTGATCAATAGGTCAAGAACAAGGCGAGCACATACACGCCGCGGGTGAAGCCATCTTTGGGGCTTCCCAAGCCCGTCTCTTTTTGGCACCCCACCAACAAGCAAGTGACCAGTTGAGTCTGGAGTTTCTGTAGCACCAAAACCACCTTCCCCATGACCTGCAGATTCAGGTAAAGGTTCTTCGCAGGTATCCACCAAGAGTGCCTCATCTGTCGCTTCGACGGGACGCACACCCAGAATTTAGTGCCACCGCTGCCATGGATTTGGCCATGTGCAGAAGGATTGCCCTAGTCAACGGGCATACGTTGCTACGGAAGATAGCTACAACAGCACCTCCGACATTGAAGATGGTGAGAAGGAAGAGAAGAAAGACGAAGAGGAAAAAGCCCTATCTATAGCTCCATGCATGCTTGAAGAATGTTCAATTGACCAAGCGCCTGTAATTTCTGAAGATGAGAAAAAAAAGGTAATGATAATTATACTACAACTACTCAAGGTATGCATATTTATGATGTGCCAACTATGTCCACTACTTATGCTACGTTAAAGAAACCCATAGTGGAAACAATTGTTGAAATACCTTTGTCACAAAACAATTTGCTTGATGTTTCTTGTGATAAAGAAGAGTTGTATGATGCTTCACTTATATCCATGTCACAACTAGTGAATGAACATGTTAGTTCTATAGTAGAGCCACCATGTGTCGAGTTTAAACATGTTATTCACATTGCTAACAAGAATGAAGAGCTTAAATTGCTATCTTCTTTAAACACTTGGGGATATATTCAATTTGATGATCTTTTTCCACTTAGCTGTTTAGAGAAGAAATTATTTGCTAGATTTGAATTACCATGCCCTTATGACATGATTTTTCATGTTATTGGCAATTATGATAGTAAAGGAGAATATAATGCGCATCGAGTAAATATTTTTGAATTTGACTATACCTCCTTTTCACGATAAAATGAATTGTCTAGAGGACCGCATGCGTACACATAATTCTCTATCTATTTCCTCTAGTTGTTTAAATGAGTTACAGGTTGGTTTGCAAGAAGGGCAGTGTTGTGGTTTCGACTACAAAGATTTCAGGATCCAACTATATGGCCATTAAGAAATGTTCATCACCGGATGTTGTGCTAGATAAAGATAAGTTTAATATGCTCCATGACAAGGTGAAACCGAGGACGGTTTCCAATCAAGAAGGGGAGGATGATGAGGACACAACTAGCTCGGATATAACCATGACTACCTTATGTATTAATCAACCAAAAGTGCATATGTTCTACATTAGATTTACTTGTTATATATTTGAACAAACGCTACTACACAATGGGTTTTGTGTGTTTTCGTCTGCAGAGATACTTGCTTGGGCGAAGGAAAAGAAACCGAGCGTAGCGAATGCATGGATGATCAAAGAAGTTGATTAGGGACCAAATCAAGACCTTCTCCAAGTCTACTTCTACTTCACCACGTCACTTTTTGTAACATCCCGGCCTAGGGCTTAATAGGATTAATAGAATACTCATATCAACAAGTTGCAACTTCTTTTCCGGAAGCCGAACTCTAAAGAACTCCAAGGTTAAGCGTGCTGGGCCTGGAGCAATCTAGGGATGGGTGACCGATCGAAAAATTCTTTCCGAGTGATGCAGAAAAGACTTGTGTTGAGCAATCTAGGGATGGGTGACCAGAACAGTCCTTGGAATAAGGACTTATTTTCAAAAAAAAAACTATTTTAGTTGGAAAAAAATATTCTGTGAAAATTTTAGGACATTTTTCTGCTGCTCTTATCCCTCTTAGAAAATCTCTTCTTACCTAAGTCGTTCTTTTCATTTAAACATTTCCAAAGAAATTTCCTTAAAATATGTATTTTAGTCTTCTCTTACCTCATTCAAATCAGTACCCAATTTATTTTGAAATATATTGTATAAGTTTTCCGTAAGCGACTTAATATGTTTGCGAAAATACATTTCTAAAGTTATCCTAAAAATCAAGGTTTCTGATATTTTCAAAAGTAAAACTTGATAAAACAGATAGGCCGAGTATTCTTATTCTTACCTCCTGCTGAACACCACTAAGACATCGATGGATGTTTTAAACTTCACACCTTAGTTGCAAATTTGATAGCTAGGTTCGCAGCCAGGGAAACAAATAATTCGGTTAGGACAAGGATTGATGTAATGGTTGATTGTCTGTTGTGCTTTATGCTTGCTTCATAGGGTAACATGTTTATTTAGTACACGACATGCAGTACAAAAATTTAAGAGCCATCAAGATAGGACCGAAAATCCCATGGAACACTAGTGCATATGCTTGCTGTCCTGGAACCAGTATGTTTAGATTTTACAAGGAATGGTTTAGACGTCCAAAAATCTTGCGATAACTCTTTATTGGGGCAGACAGCATACTGACCCAGCTAGATACAACTAGCTAGTTTGCTTAATTGTTGCACACTCATAGCAGTACCACATTGTTCCAATAATCACTACTAGTGTAGATGGCAGCCACAAGAAATTAGTGCACCCCTAGACTCCTGCTTTCATTTTAAAATAAAATCTTTTACCTACTTAGGAGATATTTGCTTAACATACCTTTAGGTGAAAAAAAAAAGGTCCTCTCCTTAGTTTTCGTTTCAGT
Source organism: Oryza glaberrima (assembly GCF_000147395.1). Lineage (NCBI taxonomy): Eukaryota > Viridiplantae > Streptophyta > Magnoliopsida > Poales > Poaceae > Oryza > Oryza glaberrima. Next base: position 1,904,877 of record NC_068334.1, on the reverse strand, counting down.
AAAACTAAAGTATTCATTGCCTTTTTATCTGCAAAACAAAATTCAAGTGATTTGAAAAGAAGCATTTTTCAAACGTTCTTCCAAAGCCAATTTAGAAAACCATTACCAACCTTGTTTCAAGATATATCTTCCCATGATTTTAGTACTCTTGATTGCATCATCTTTTTTTTTAAAAAAAGAAAAGGGCAGCTCTAAAAACATTTATAAACGGTATCTTCCCAAATAGATAATGTGAGAATTTTTGGAAGGTTCACTTTTGATTCATCAAAAAAAAAAAGAAGAGAGGCACAAGGTTTTGCTACCATTTCAAAAAAGAAATTCATTGTTTACAAATTGTAGTTTTCCTATATAGCCTTTCAAAAAGTATATTGGTTTGCTCTTTTTTTTAAAAAAAAAGATGTTCCAAAATGTTTTGTTTTCGGGATGTTTTTCAAAAAGTCTATTTATAAATTTTGACCGAGAAGCAAGTTAACTTATTTCAAATATTTTTGTTTAAAATGAATTTCAAAGGTTAAGAAGAAAAAAAAATCTATTTCACGATCATGCTTTTGAAAAACTTTTTGCAAAACCCATCACTGGTTTTGAGCTTTGATGAAAACAAAAGGATTGTGAAATTTTATTTAAAAACCTGCCACCATTTTCTGAATTCTTTTTCATAAAAAAAACATGTATAGAACGTTTTCCTTTACTCATACTTGCGAAAAGTATTTTCTAAACCTTGGTTTATACAAAACCAAATATGTGTGGTAACTCTCATATTGTCAAATATTTTCAGCAAAACTTGTTTTACAAACCTAGTCCATGGCACTTGTTTTGCAACAAAGCATACATGCACCGACTCTGAGTTTTGAGGTTTTTCAAAATAAAATTCCTTAATCTTTCTTGATTTAAAATAAAATAAAATGGAATTAAAAGCAGTGTCTATACGTCACTGTCTACTATTTTACAAACAAGTGGTTTTCAAACAACATGTATACTATATCTAGAAATAAATATTTTAAAATCATTCCCTTGAAAAATTATTCTAGAATTCTATTTGATTTGCAAAAAAAAAAACTTTATTTACAGCCACATTGAAATTACATTTTTTTTACTGGTATCAAATGGAAAGGTAGTCATCTCCTTCGTCCTGTCACACTTGACATATCAGCTAGCTAAGCACACAAGCCCAGGATATGATGCACTAGGGTGAAATAGATTTTGCCATAAATCAATTAGTCACGCAAGTGAAAAAAAAAACTTGAGCAAGACATAATGCGATGACTGTGTGTTGTTATGTTTGGTTGCCTGCCACTTTTCTTCTATCCAGATTCATTGTATAAAAAATATCACATCCAATACTAGGTTAAGTTTTTTTTGGATGGAGGGAGTAGCTAGCTAGGAAAACATACGGTATTGCTATAGCCAGTCCTGTTTATTTCTTAATTATAGGTCAAAAGTAAGGAGAACATGCATTAATGATGAATTGATCATAATAACATATATGTATCAATTTAGCGCCTAGAGCACTACCAACTTTAATTTTGTCCATGTCATCCACTCATAAATTAAGAGGCAACATGTACTATACCACCTCTAGTATACACTAATACATCTAATACTCTCACATATTTCTTAAAGTTTGTGTGAAGGTTACCTATTGAGTAAGAGTTAATATAACCAACTACTAGATATAGAAATTAAAATATCATTTATAACCAACATAATAGCTCACTCATCATACAATAGTTAGTTGTACATATATATTGCACCATTAATATCTCATTCATCTCTCTCGTATGGTTATTAGAGCTCGTGCTACAATTGGCTATAAATATGTAGCACGTTTTTCTTATTTCTCCTCTCCTCTCTCCTTCACATAAGTAGATATGATGCAACAACTCTATGTGGCACTCACTTCTATCCTCTACATCATTACTCAATCATACGTTATACTCTTAGAAGTATTATAACACGTGATCTTAATCTCACAATGCCCTAATCTCTTGAATGTCTCAAATAAATATGAAAACTACCAAATAAAGATAAAATAACGGTAAAATTTGCCTGAAGAGTACCTAATTAATTGGTTAGCACTTTCCATGCCACACGGCCTCACTGCAAAATTCATGTCCCATGTGGGCAAAGAAAAGAGGTGCTCGATGGAGAACCAAACTTGCTAGCTAGGGTCGTCCAAAATCAACCAAGTTAGAACATTAAATTAATTGCCGCATGTAAAGGAAGCACTTGTCCACAAAAATTATTACTCCCTCCGGGTTTTGCTAATACTTGTCGTTTGGACAAGAGCACGGTCTCCAAAAAAAATAACTTTAACCATTATTTTTTATTATAATATATATAAAATTGTTAACAAATATATAATTTTATTAAAGTACTTTTTAAGACTAATCTATACATGTAGGCACCATATTTAAAAGATAAATATTTTAAAAATGATTCATAATCAAAGATTCTAAAGTTTGACATCATACTTGTTTAAAACGACAAACATTATCAGCCTGGAGGGAGTACTAACTAAAATTTGTATAGAATAGAAAAGGCTATATCCATGACCATCCATTATCTAAAAAATATCCATGACCATGTCTGGCAACCCTATACTACTGCCTGAACAATTCAGACTTCTTCCCGCCTACCACAGGTTCAGACTTCTTCCCGCCTACCACAGGTCAATATATACGTCGAATATGTCTATGTGGTTAATTATTCTCCTCCACTCTACGCGTTATTCACCAATATATAACCATGTTTAATTAGTTTTTGTTCCCACATCTCCACTGCGCATTCCTCGTTCCATCCTTAATTTGTCTGTATAGCATTTTAATTTGCAAGCTGGCCATGGCCACCGTGCAAAGATCGACTCCACCGTTCTACAACTTCCTCAAGGAAGGTTTCCTCCTCCCTAGCCGCAACCGGAGCTTGTTCGTGGCGGTCTTCTTGCTCGTCGTCGCCTCCACGTCGGTTCTCCTCCTTGTCAATGACCTCGCCGTCCAGCCCATCGCCGTGGAGATCCTCCTCGACGCCAAGGCTCTCAACACCACCGATCCCATGAGCCCGGACTTCACCAAGCTCGTCAAAGAAATCCAGGACGACACCCGGGAGCTGATGATCGCCACCGCGGCCTACTCACTGTTCGCCGTCGTCATCGGCTTCGCCATCCGAATCATCATCCTCTTCGGCGCAGTGGCCACGTTCTCCGGCGAGCAGCACACCTTTGGCACGCTGTTGGGCAAAGCCAGGACGCAGCTCAAGGGCCCGTTGCTGACGCTGGCCTTTGTATTCGTCCTGGAGATCGCCTACGTCGCGCTTCTGGTGGCCATGGCCGGACTCCTCGCCTTCCTCATGGTGAAGAAGTACTACGTTCCGTTTCTTCTGCTGTCGCTGTTCGTCCTCGTCGGGTTCATCTTCCTCGTCTACTTCTCCGTCCTCTGCTCCTTCAGCGTCGTCGTGTCCGTGGCTGAGCCCTGGTGCCACGGAGCCGGCGCGTTCGGGCGGGCGTGGAGGCTGGTGAAGGAGAAGAAGCGGCGCGCCGTGCTCTTCGTCGCCGCCATCTCCGTGCTTGCTTCCATAGTCTCGGCGGTATACAAGCTCTCCATGGCAGGCGCGCGGAGCAGCATCGTGGCTGGGTTGCTTCTTGGCCTCGTCTTCGCGATCCTGATGGGCGCCGTGGAGTTGTTCGGTGTTTGCTCCCTCACCGCGTTCTACTACGAGTGCAAGGGGAGCAACGAGGTGGTGGCTACTGATCAGTACGTCAGAGTGTCCACTGATGAACAACCTAAGCCTTGAAATTACTAGCGTTAATGTTGGAGTATTAATTACTGTGCTATGTTGTTTTCCTTTCCTGAATACATTGTGTGGTGAATATATATATGTAAGAATTAATGAGGTTTCCGGTGCAATACAATGGTTTTTCTTTCCCTGTTTTATTATTTATCAGTTGATTGGCTTTTAGTTCTTAATTTATCATTCGTCTAAATTAAGTTGCTCAAGTTAGATTTGCATTACTCCAAAGGAAAAATTGTGGATATGCAGCTCGCCTTAGTTCTTTTCAGATTGTTTACCGGATTATTGAAACATCAAACGTGTTTGTTCTTATGATTCGAAAACTATTTTTTTAAAAAAAGAACTTTTTTTTCAACTGTACTGTTTAAACCATTCTTTCGAAGTTAAGTTTATTTATCAATCAAAATATTTAATTTATCTCTTTAATCAAGTAGATAATTCACATTAAGTAATTAGCTCAATAATATGTTTTAAACTGAGATCTTTTAAATGATGTAGCATTATATTTGTTTGACTCCCTTAAACAATGTGATGATATTGCAAACAACATAGAAATGATGACCATGAAACCAATAACTAATTTTCCATTGGCATGACATTACCACATTCATACGTAACTACTACTAGCTTGGATTGTACTCCAACACATAAGTAAATAGACTAGTTAGGTGTAGTCTTGACTCTTAACATATCAGAAAGAATACATCAGATCAAATTATATTGAGCTCGAGCCATTTACATATATGATATTCCAATTGCTTTCAGTAAAAGCAGGGCCTATATATGGCCTTCAATCTAAAAAATATTCCTAATAGATGTAGTACTCTGGCCCACAATGCAACTGATCCCAAAGTCCCAAGTCAACGGCGAGCTTCTTGAAGATACCAGGTCAATTAATGTTTATCTCTTCGTACATACACTTCTACATATTTTCCTCAGGTCAATATTGTCTGCTTGGGCCGCATTGAAAAAGTTGAAATTTCAATCGGAAGAACACATGCATACTTCCGAGTGGCCACGGACACTTAGAACTAAGCAGCACAAGAATATCTGAAATAAATACTCTCTTCGTTTCAAATTATGTTGTAGATATATTTGTTCCAAATTAAACATTTTAATCGTTAACCATCAAATTTTATAAACTCTCATATAGATTAATATCATAATATTTATTTTTATATTGTTAGATTCAACATAATAAATATGTTTATAATACATAATTCACATGTCATCAGCTAGACTACACGGATTTCGAGAAACGGAGTGAGCATCTATTCATGTTTGATCATGCATAAACGGTATGCGCGGTGACACGCTGCACACAACAGCAGATGTATTTATTACATATGCTGATAGAGATGAATATGCTGATAGAGATGAACCGTATTTTATTGATAAGCAGCAATACAATAAAATTGTATACTCGTGGACAAACTTTTGGATAAGCATTTCAAACTGCTAAACGGTATGTTTTGTGCGAAAACTTTCTATATGAAAGTTGTTTTAAAATATTAGATTAATCCAATTTTTAAATTTGTAATAATTAAAACTCAATTAATCACACATTATTACCACTTCATTTTGCGTGAAACACTTAATTTTATCTTCATCTTCATCTTCATCTTCAGGAGATTCAAACATCACCATAGACAGCTAAATGCAAGCAGATAAAAGAAACTACACCAAATGATGAACCCTGAGTTCCACTCGACACTCAAGGTTGTTGTTGGCCCGATCTAATCTTCTTTCTTTCCTATTCTTTTCTTTCCTTTTTTTTTCTTTCCTTCCACCCAACCGAATCCAAACAGATCTTCTATATTCCTTTCCCCTTCTTCTTCCTCACGGGCAAAACAGAACCACGTCACAAGCACTAAGCCCGGGTAAACAACAAACCCTTGATGCAACACCAAAACCGACCGATAAAAACTTTTGAAAAACTACAAAAATAGAACCGTGGCAGCAAGCCGATTCCATTTTCGTAGGTCCCGACGCTAACAGAGACACGGAGGCGACGACGGCTCTGGTATAAAACGTGACCAGAACTCGAAACTCTAAACGAACTAGACGCTAAGACCAGCAACACAACGAGACGATGCAACACAAAATTCAACAAAGCAAAAACTGAATAGAACAAAGCAATGGCACAAAGATGGCTAGGGACAGGATGTAAATTTTTTTGTATGGCTATTTTCTGGTTATAGGTAGAAAAAAAACTCACCGAGCAACGAAAACTCTGATACCACCTGATGAACCCTGAGTTCCACTCAACACTCAAGGCAGTTGTTTGGCCCGATCTTTCGGTGAATTGATGATAACTACGATTTGGGAGAAACGTTGACGATCCGACTACAACCGTATAAGACGTTGTGTTGCGCCTTAGCGATCGATACACCTCTCCGTGGATTGTTGATCTTGCTGGTGCAAATCAACCTTATTCCTGCAAGCAATCGAGAACAAGCAAGAACAAGATATAAAGCAACTGAATTGCTAGATAGACAAGACGCACAAAGATAAATTGATACACGATAAAGTGGGGTTCCGAACAAGCAGACGGACGGTCTAGCCGACATGCGAGCTGCAAGCGAAGTAGCAATGGCTAAACTTATAATTAATCAAAACCCAAGCAACCCTGAAGGGGTATCTAGCTACTTATAGGGGTGGGAGAACGACCATGAGGATCCTAGGGTCGTGCTCCACCAGATTGGGGCGCACCCCATATGGGCCCCACTTGGGCCAGGATCCCAAACAAAGTTACAAGCCCAAAGGCCCAAGATGGAATTTCGCAATGAGGCTGGATCCGTTGGAAAGAGGACTCCGAGAGCTTTCCATCAAGTACTCACGGGCCGAAAACAGAGCTTGTATGGAGATTTGGCGACCGTTTAAAATCAGCAATGCATCAGGTGGCCGAATCGGATTCCAGCACTTGGAGGCCTTGACCTTGATGTCATCTTGTTCATCCATGATGTGAGCAATGGTTGCATCTGTGGTAGCCATGGTCATATCACCAAAGGGAACGACTGAACATGGGACGACAGGATGTTTGCGATGGTGAATCCTTTGATTATTGATCTGAGAAAAATGTAGTGATTGGTGCATATTAGAAGAATCACATGAATCATGTTGGGACTCGGTCATCAGATAACAAGTATTCAGAATAAACTATTACGATCTCTATATGATAGTCGCTCTTGGGAAGGGGGGGTTGGATGGGAGTAAAACTTTTAGTTTCTGTCACATCGGATGTTTGGATACTAATTAGAATTTGTTTTATTTTCTTAAAAAACTTATATATATATATTTTTCGCAAAATACATTGTTTAGTAGTTTAGGAAGCTTGCTCAAAAAAAGAGGTAGGGCCTAAAAGCTTGTAGAATGAATATATATTTCAGAATGAGTGAAGCCCACAATGATATAACTAACTCGAGTGGTGATCAGCATAACAATAAGAGCGGTTGTAGTTTTGATCACTAATTAATAATAGTGATACACATGTGTCGTACACAACATAATAGCATATGTCATACATATGTATATATACCATTGCATAATGACACACGCAGATACTAATAATACTAATAAGCTTATTTCTTTCCTGTCCATACCAATCAGCAATTTGCTTCACCGGTAGGGATCTTGGCGTATGCATAATCCATGGCCTCTCCCTTGCTGTCCATTGCTTGGCAGTAGTACACCGTGGCTGCTGCAAAGTAGAACAGCTGCTCTGCACCAGACAGCAGAGCATAGACGACCAAGAGGCATAGCCCCAGTACCATGTTCTTCGTGTACGCAGCAGCGACCAGGTTCACCGGGCTGACAGCTATCGACAAGAGGCAGATGGCCACCACCAGCACGAGGCCCTCCTTCCTCCTCACCCGCGTCATCAGCCGCCACGCCTGCCGGAGCGCCCGGATCCCGCGGCGCTCCGTGTCGCCCACCGACACGGCGACGCTCACCATGCCAACGACGTTGAAGTAGAGGAAGGCGAGGAAACAGAGGACGAAGAGGAGGACTTGCACGGAGAGCACCTTGATCAAGTAGTGCCGTTGCACTTGCATGACGGAATAGATTAGAACACCGAGGAGCGCCATGTATGTGACCCGGAGTACGGTGAGCATGGCGATGGTTATGAGAGGACCCTTGAGATTCCCCTTCATCGCCTTGCGGAGGAGCTCCGGGAGCGAGTAGCGGTCGCCGGAGTAGGTGGAGGAGGCCGCGAAGAAGCCGACGCACTGATTGACGAAGCCAAGCACCAAAGCGACGAGCTCGACGGCGACGACGACGAGGATGAGCTGTGTAACGTCATGTTTCAGCTCCTCCAGGATCATGCGGTACTCGGCGCTGGAAGGGTCGGTGGTCTGGAGCTTGATTGCAAGTTCGGCCATGTCCATGGAGAGTGGCTGGACGAATAGGACATTGGTAGAGAGGACAAGGAAGCTAGGAAGCGCGATCAGGAGGAAGACAGGTGTGAAGAGCTTGGGGTTCTGAGTTGGGAGGACTAGGGCTTCCTTCAGGAAGGTAAAGCATGATGAGAAGTTAGCGCTTGTTCTGGCTGCCATAGCTTACAGTCTGCCACGAAGCTCGATGGATCTACCAGTTGGGAGGATGGATTGGTTATTCTAATATACAGGATTGCTACTAACTGGACTACCCAACAAGGGAGACTTGGAAAATTCAGTCTCAAGTCATTGTTGCCTTAAATTTTACGCTATGAAGACGTGGATTATCTTTTGTGCTGATAGTTCAATGGCTGAATAAATAAATTATTATTTATAATAATTATGCGAGGATGCAACACTACTGCACAAATGATATTTGCAAATGGCTAAAACCTAATTTTGCAAACGGCTGGGTGGTCCCACATCCGCCAACATGTATGTAAAAGTCGGTATTTTTCCAAGCGGGCAACACAACCATACGTGAAAAAAAATTAAGTCGCGCGCCTAAAATAAATTGCCAAAAAATAAAAATTCCAAAAATCAAAACCCTATCTCGTAGCCATTACAGGATCCACTATGAGGCCACTTGAGTAGACACCCCAGGTAATATACCGTCAAGTGTCCAATATGACCAACACACGTATTTGGATGAGTGTGATCCATACACGCATAAATAGCCACCCAACCTTGGAGAGCGCTATCGCGCGGCTAGTCGCGCGCCACCCGACATACACTTGCTAGACGACAAAACAACCTCCTCTAGTCTCTCCTCTCTTTATACACACACACACTTTATATACATACTTTGTATACTCTACAAAGTTTATATATACGTATGTAGTATATACATACATATATGGCAAAATTTGCTACGGGACACCCAAAAAACGTGTAATTAGCTGTGGGACATCGTAAAACCGTGATTTAGCTCTAGGACACTTCAAAAAAAGGTGTAATTTGCTAGAGGACATTGAAACCATTATTTTATTAATTTTAGGTCAAATGGAGAGAGAAACAACCAAAAAAGACGAGTTTGCCCTTTAGAGCCGAATTGTTTCCCCATCTAGCACTTGCGGCGACAATGTAGATGGCGCTATGCAGAGGACAGATCCATGGCGGAGCAGTGGAGACTGCATCATGCGTCGATGTCCATCTCCTTGTCTCCTCTCGTCGCCGGCAGATTCATTGCCATCCACCACCTGCTGAGCCACCGCCCCCACTGGAGGAGCTGGAGAGGGGCGCTCGGGGTGAGCAGCCGGCCAAAATCCTCGGCCTTTTGCCCCCCTCAAATCTCTGACCCGAGATTGGAAGTTGCGGCAGAGCCAGCCATGCAATGTCCCTCATGCTTGTCGTGCTCCAGCTTAGGCTCCTCTTCCTCCTCTCCAGCCTCATCATCAACACCATCCTGGCGTGCCCTCCCTCCATCCCGAATCCTCAGCTGGATTGGTGGCAAAATCTTTTGTTGTTCTCAATTTATCAATAGGGTGTTTTAGGCGATTTGATGCAGCCACATGCTTGCATAGCTCATCAGAGGAGATCATGCGAATGCCGCCATCGTTGCCCTCGCCACGGTGGTCCTCCATGGAGGACACCACATCACTGTTGTATGTTGTTGTGTGGGTCATGTGAAACGACGGCTTGTTTCTTTTTCTTTCTCTTTTTTACCTGCAGACAAGAGGAAGGAGAGAGGTCTGAGGGGCATTATCGTCTTTTAAAAAATTGCTCTCTCCATTTGATCCAAGAAATAATAAAGTAATGGCTTAAGTGTCCTTTAGCAAATTACATCTTTTTTAAAGTGTCCTAAAGCCAAGTCACGTTTTTATGATATCCCACAGCTAATTACATATTTTTTAAGTGTCCTGTAGCAAATTTTATCTACATATACACACATATATATATATATATATATATATATATATAGGGTAACGCTAAACCGCACCCAGAGTGCATTATAACTAAAACGCTCCCCACCTTATCCTCCCCACGCGCCCACCCTCTCCCACGCCCACGTTCTTTTTCCCGCGCAACAACCTCCCTCCGTTCCTTTTTTACCCACGCCGTTCCATTTTCTTATTTTCTTTTTTCGTTACGCCATATTCCCTCCGTTCCTTTTTTTTCTCCGTTTCATTTTTTTCTTTTTTCCGCACTCCGCATTCCCTCCGTTCCTTTTTTTTTTTGTTTTTTTCTCTTTTTTTTTTCTCATGCACTCTGCTGTTTTCCTTTTCTTTGGAGTAAAAAATTTACTAACAAATTACTTTCTCACCTAATCTTCTTTTAGTAAATAAACTATTAGCTTTCAGTCACACTATAACTTTACCAGTAAATCAATTACTCACGTATACATTATTATAGCCAAAAATATATATATTTCGGTGTTATCTCGAGAAAGAAATTACTTCCGATAGAAAAATCTACTCTGGTCTTCACTCAGTAAATAATTTACTTCACAGAAAATCTGCTACATCCACTCAGAGAATAATTTACTTCACACAAAATCTACTACATCCTTTATCACAGTAAATTAATTATTCCTCGTAAAATTTACTCCTATCTTCTTTCAATAAATGGATTACTTTAGAATGGCCATTAATTTTTCTGGCTTTTCCTCACTCATAAAATAATGCCTCCTGCCTTTTCCCAATAAATAGATTAGTTTTAATCTCGCCACACCAACAAGATTGACTCTGGTATTCTCTTAGAAAATAAATTTCTCCTAGACTGCTCTACCCACAAAATTTACTACAATCTTCTCTCATTGAAATAAGTTAGTCCCTGACTATTAGAGTAAAATATTTACCAACAAATCGATATAGCCAAAATAAATTACAACCACAATTTTTGTCTAGTAAAAAACTACAGACATGTTTACAAAGACTCAGGGACACAGATACATTGATTCTACAATTAACAAAAGTAGACTCGCTATTCCTATTGCATCGGCAGAGGACAAATAGTAGCCGATGATGACGCCTGCACCGGCAACCTTAGAAGTTCCGATGGGCAGGACTTGTTGGCAGCCACAGCAGATTAGCTACAGGTAGAAATCGATGGAGAAGGCCAATGACGGTTGGCGGCAGCTAGCTCGTGCACAAGCGATCCCCATCAAGAGAGGGATCTGAAAAAAAACAATGAACCACAGGGGCTTAGAATGCTCACAACAATGAACCATGATTACAAAAACTAAATTCAAACATGATCGGTAGAAATGGTGAAGTAGTGAGACTTGGATCTTATCGACAACAACATTAATGGTTCGATCCAGTAGACAATGCTAGGATTTTAGAAAGAAGAAAAAATGGGATTTGTTTACCATGCTATTCTTCAGCTGTGCAACCAAGTTTGTACTCCTAGCCTGCAATCAATGACATTGTGCAATAATTGTATATAGAATCTCCTCTTGTTCCAGTTCCAAATTCCTCAACATTGCACAGACCAATTGACAACTAAAATATAAAATTCAGACCGGAAAAGTAAGGAGGTGTTGAATGCATCCTGCAGGAATTTCATTGTGGTGAGAACCGAGCGTTGCTCGGTTGGCTAGCATCGCTGGTGAGCGAGCAGCCCGCGCGGGTTCGATCCCTGGGATCGTCACCCGCGCGTCTCACCGGGATTTATTCCCAAATAAATAAATTTCCAGCTCTCCTGTGCCAGCGCCACAGTAGCTCACAAGATCCTTAGGTGGCTTTGTGTATCTCATTAGCACGTGTGTGTATAGTTGATAGGTCTAGCATGCGTGTATCACCGGGATTTATTCCCAAATAAATAAATTTCCAGCTCTCCCGTGCCAGCGCCACAATAGCTCACAAGATCCTTAGGTGGCTTTGTGTATCTCATTAGCACGTGTGTGTATAGTTGATAGGTCTAGCATGCGTGTAGTGGAGAGCTCTCAAAAAAAAAAGAATTTCATTGTGGTCAGGCTTGTTGCTAGACTGCTGGTAGGAAGTCAGAGATAAATTCATTTTTTTACAGTGATTGATTGGTTCCATATATGGACTGCAGGTCATAGCTACGGCAAATAACTATTCATATATTCATATTAGCATATAACTAAGCAAATGCACTATCATGCGGAACATATTCAGACGGATCGATGGTTGTGATGGCGTGTTGAATAAAATTACCTCTTGATAGCACCAAGCAATTTTCGATTTTGAATCAAACTAAAAATAGGTAAAAATCATATCTCTTCAAAGCACCAAGCAATTTTTAGTTCTGAACCAAACTAAAACAAGGTAAAACGGGTTGCTCTTACCTGGCAACTTGATAGTCGTGCCGAAAGAGATCCTTGCAACCTGAAATTATAATCCAAGTTTGTGGCAATCTTACTAGCATAATAGAGCGCTCTCTAGCACAAAGAATCAAAATTGCAGCAATGTTAAATCTAGATGAGAGCATAATCAAATCGTACAATGTTTAGAAAACTGCTCTTGTCTTTTTTTTTTTTCAGTCATGAATTGGTGTGTGTGAATTGTTTAGAAATCTAACAGTACATACGGGACATATGGGAGATGTGTTCGCAAATTCTTGTAACGAGACAGAAGCAAATTGAAGTGTATGGCTTAATTTAACCCGTGCAAATCAAAGCACAGTAAGGAAGATGCAACTAGCTAGACAGGGGGCAAATCGATCTACGATGGAACATGTATGTATGTTATACAGCACCTGAACGAACACAAGCAATCACCACATATCCGGCGCCCGCAAATAAGCTGCAATTAACTGATCAAACACGGCAACTATGCTTTTTCAAAAAAACACAACAGCTATAGCCTATAGATATCGATCGAGCAGATAGATCATGGAGAAAAATAAAACACCAGATGAATAAAACATCGTGACTTCCATTGAACACATACGAGCATCCATCCATCCATCGATCCCTCAACATACCAGGTGAATTTCTTTGATGAAAGAACAAACCGATACAACCACGTGACCAGCTCCTCCTACCAATCCTTGGCAATCAATCGAGTCGAGGGAAGAAAATAGACAAGGCGGCAGGGGCAGTTACCAGAGATGTCCAAGCAAGAAGCCTTAGGTGAGCGCCAGACCTCACCGAGCCGGCGGCCTTGACCGCCATCGCCACCACCGACCACCGTTGGGGAGCCATGGAGGCGGCCACCATGTCGACGACGGGGAGGGGGTTGCAGGGCGACGGGGGCCGGTGGCTGAGAACCGAGCGCCCCACGAGGTTGGCGGAGCGGCGTCGCGGCGGCTTGGGTGGAGCAGATCGGCAAGGGCCGGCGGGAAGGGGGTGGGACGAGCTCGAGGCGGCGACGGCGGAAGGGAAGCCGGTGGAGGCCGTGGGCAGAGAACGGCGGGCGCCCGTCGTCGTCGTGGAGCCTGCTTCCAGATCCAGGCGGGGGCACCGAGATCCGGGTAGCCGAGGGCGACGACGTCGTCGAGGTTTCTCGATCGATCCGTGAAAACCGGGGTGGGACGTGGGGTGGTGGGAGCGTGGATGGTCATTGTTGTGTGTGTGGGGCCTGGGGGCTCGGTGGGTTTTTTTGGGAGGGGGGCAGGGGGGGAGGGGGGGGTTTTAGGATGTGAGGAGGAGTATTTTAGTTATTACGCACCCCAGGTACGGTATAGTATGTATGTGTGTATATATATATATGATAACCATATGAGACTACATGGTGCCCGGGCTTCAAGGTATAAAACACCCAAATTCTCTCAATTTTTTAAAAATTTTCAAATTGTGAGTATATACCTAGGTATATGAATTTGATTCATACAAACACCTAACAACAAAACAACTTAAACTCAACTTTACTTCGCAATTCATTATTACATACATAACGAATTATATGTTTGAATGTTATATACCTAGAACCAAAATCTAACAAAAAAAAAAAGTTCAAACTCGTTTGAACTTGTTAGTAAAGAAGTTAATGTTCATATCTAAACATTTTAAAAAATTTCATACTCATTCAAATTGGGTATACACTCAATTTGAATCTTGGAGCCTATACTCCATGTAGCGCCAGTTAATTTACCCCTCTCTCTCTCTCTATATATATATATATATATATATATGGCAGCGCTAAACCGCACCCCTCACAACCTACCCCCACCCCACCCCCCACCCAAAAAACCACCTTTCTCTCTCCTCCCCCACCTCCAACCGCCCCACACTCCCAGTAGTAACAACCTATCTTAGCAAGTAAATTACTTCCAGTAGTAACAATCTATCAGCCTATAGTAAATAAGTTACTACCACTCTCGCCTATAGTAAATAAGTTACTACCACTCTCGCCTATAGTAAATAAGTTACTACCACTCTCGCGCACTGTTGTTTTTCTTCCGACGTGGAACCATAGGTAAAAGAATTACTAGCAGATTGTTCACGACCAATATTCTTTTTGTAAATAGGTTATTGGTTTGTACCATCCTTCTCTTAGTAAATAATTTATTGCCAACTTTTGGAGAACATCTGATGGAGTTATAAAGACTTATAGGTTATATATGTTAGCATATTTCGGTGGATAAATGGTTTGTCATTGTAACATGAATAGCAATACTGTATTGATACAACCGTATACACATTTAACACGACTAAAAACATTACAACAGGGTATTTTGCGCATTTCACCATCGTACAGTAAAAATATTAGAAAAAGACAATCACAAATAAAAAGACAATGGGAAAAAATCTACTGATATGAGCCCAGCCCCTTGCACAGGCTAATTACATCATTGCTGTTAGTTCCTTCAACTAACTAGAGGGCATCGCCACTGGAAAAGCATCTGAATCAGACCGCCCACCTACAGTTCAGTTCATGCATTTCAGGCCAGATTAAGGACGGCGAACAAGACATCATTCCTGTGGCGCCATCACCACTGGCATCCATCAGGACTCGATCACTTAACTGTATACAATATATCCTCCTGTTCCTTTTCCCAGCTTCCTGAACATAATACAGTGAATTCACGAATCAAAAGAAAATTCAGATGGGAGCAAAGAAGGGGGTGCTGATTGCATCGTGAAAACAACACTATATCAATAGACCTGATCATGCAACCATGGTTTTGATCACTGCGAAAACCATGGGCGTGAAAGAAGTGTAGAAAAGAAAGAAGAACAGGAGAAAGGGAGCAGAACATATCGACGCTGGAGGTGATGCCGGGCGAATGGAATCGCTCATGGTGTTGTTTGTCTAGAACCTGCACACAAGCAACAACACAGCACCAACAAGCGTTATCAAAATGAGGAAAAGGGTTTGAGCAAGGTGACCTTGTCCTCGGTGAACATGGAACGGGGAAGGAGTATCTTGAAGGATTCGGCATCCACCAAGAACCGACATGGCGCTGCATCAATAAAACGAGAACCTCCCAGGCGGCCATTAGTTCAGATGTGAGGAAGGAAGGAGGTGCAAGCTGACCACATGATTAAGATCTAGTCCACCACCATCGATACCAAGAACGCCTCGCTGCCTCGACCATGCCGGAGGCGACGCCTGGATCCGGCGGCGGGGGATCACAGGCACGCGATGAGGTGGTCGCCCCCTGCCGCGCCGCCGCCTAGGTTGCCGCCTCCTGTTCGACGAAGCTGATGCCGAAGGTGGATGGCCGGGCGGACGATGGAGAGGCCTCCTGATCCAGTTGTTGCCGCTATCGCTTAGAGAGGAGCTGCATTGATGTGCGCTCGATCCGCCGCCGAGGATGTAGCCCAATCAACGTTGCCGTCGAGGTCGATGCCGCCGCTCGATCTGTTGAGGCAGACCTCCGCATCGGCACTGCCGAGGTCCTCGTCACATCCGGCGACGAGGAGCGGAGGATGATGCAACAGGAAGGGGGCAAGGGTGGCGCCTGATGGATGGATGGCGTCCACCGTCCTGTTGCCAACTCACAACTGGACGACGCGCCGCCACACCTCCAACGCCGACAACCAGCCCGGATCTCGCCCGCCGTTCGCCGATCCTAAAAAAAAGGGGTGGACAGCGACAGGAGTAGAAGGCGATGGTGGCGGCGCTTTATGGACGGGGGAGGTGGCGGCACCAAGGGAGGCACCGATGTGGACGGGGAGGGTCATCTCGGCGGCGTCGAAGCCAGCTCTACCTCAAACCCCCGCCGCTGGATCCAGGCGGAGGACGACCGCCGTCGCCGGATCCGGGCGAGGGACAGCCCCGCCGAGCCCGTCGCCCACCGTTGGCGCAGGCCATCGTCGTCGCTCGCTGCTGGCGCAGGCCGTCGCCGTCGCCCGCCGCCGGAGGAAGCTGGAGGGACCCCGCCGCCTGCCGCCCAGCACACCGAGGAGGCCCAAGCCGGCGACCGCCTGCCGCACCCGCAGGCCGTCATCGTCGCTGCCGATCCATAAAAAGTGGAGATGGAGGGGAAAGTGGGTGAACGGTTTCTACGAGGGAGAGGGAGGGAGTAAATATACTCCGTTAAGCGTAGGTGCACGGGAGGCAGGGGTGAAAACGGGGCGGGTATTTCCTACCCGCCCGCCCGGCCGTATTATTTCGGGACAATTTTGGGTAAAAAATTTTGGTACCTGGAAGTTTCTACGGATAGCGGGTTCGAATACGGGTATTTTCTATCGGATATGAGATCGGGTTCGGGAGGACGGTATCCGACGGATACGGATTATCCGGTAAAAATACGGGTATTACCCGGTTATATATCCGGATAATACCCGGATAACATGCCTAGCCCAATAAAGCACTAGTGGCCAAAAGGCCCACTAGGACAATGACCACCATCAACCAGTAAACCATGCCTAACAACCCAACAACCAAAAATACTAATTACTGTTCAGTGTTCACTAATCCCACTAAGCAATGACGCCGAGACTACGAGCGCCACCGGTGCTACGGTGCAGCACCCGTTGCGCCGCCACCTGCTGCATCCGTTGAGCCGCGGCCACCGCCACTATATGCCTTTGCTGCCAGCTGATCCTCATCTCTTTAGGAACAGGAAGTCAGCAACTCATCACAAGTTAGGCCGAGTTTAGTTCCAAACTTTTTCTTTAAACTTCCAATTTTTCTATCGTATAAAACTTTACTACATACACAAACTTCTAACTTTTCCATCACATCGTTTCAATTTCAACCAAACTTTCAATTTTTCCAGTTAAAAATCGATTGTTCCTTGTCGTATTGCTCGTATATCTTAAACCCTAATAATATAGTCACATTATGGATATATGGGGATGGTTGAATATATAGCTATTGTCTATATAGTATAGATGATCGTTGCTTTGACGTGATATCCGAAAAGATATTCGTAACCGATAGTGGTCGTATCCGTCTAGGTACGTATTCGTCTCATATTTGTGCCCGATATTATCCGTGCTTGTATCCGTATTCGATATTATCCGTATCCAACCCGATTCCGATTATAAAATGTGGGTTAGGATATGGGAAGAGTGAGATCCGACCGAACCCGACCCAATTTCACCCCTAACGGGAGGGGATTTGATTGGGGGGTGTTGCATGGGGGGTGGGGAGGGGTGAGGGTAGGGTGTGAGGGGGTAGGGTGTGTGGGGAGGGGTGGGGGTATACTGATCTAAAGCAGTCTTCAAGAAACCCACTAAGATTTGAAACCTGCATTACCCCGGGTACCTGGGCTTCTGTCCGAGACAGCTGGGTCACGCCAGCTAGCCCTTGGTGGAACTCGGGCTGCCTGAAATAGCGGCACGGTTATGCTTTTGCCCGTTTAGCTAAATCAGGTGGAGCGGGCATGTTTGACACACGTCCAAGACGGCACCGGTGGTAATGACTCAGCGCTAGAATGGTTGGGGCTCCCCATAAATCTGTTTCATTTATGGCAGAGAGGACTGCTTCACAACAGCCTGTGTAGCATGCCCATCACCCCAACTGGCCCTGAGGTCGCGCCCTCGCGCTTTTTGTCATGATTCATCTATTCTCAGACGAGCTTCTCGAAGATGTCTTTGATGAGTAGATAATGTAGTTATTTTGTATGTTTCGACGCTCTTCTTTGTAGAAGAATGCAAAAACTACAAGGATTAAGGCGTGCCCGGATCCCAGGACGAGGCTGGGATCGAGGAAGACCTTGGTTTATACCTTCTAATCATATGCCTCCACCCTCCACTCCTTGCAAAAAGTGTGACTTATGAGGACTAAGGTGAGCTCGGGATCTAGAATATGGTCGAGTCTGAGGCAGACCTTAGTCTACTTCTTAAGATGTAGATCTTATATGTCTCTACGCTTCTCTTATTGAGTAGCGTAGGTCTTATAAGGACTAAGGTGAGCCCGGGACCCAGGACAAGACCGGGTCTAGGGCAGACCTTATGTTACATTCTTAAGACATAGATTTTATATGTCTCAACACTCCTCTTCACAAAGCAGTGTGTAACCTAGACGAGCTAACTAAGCTCGAGACCCAGAGCAATGCCAGGTTCGAGGCGGACCTTGTGCTACATACTTATCCCATAAGAAGATGAAGGTGGGCACGGTACCCACCAAGATAGGACCCCTAGCCGCACTAGTCTGGGTGTAGCTTTTTATTTTTAAGAATGGTTTGAGCATGCCATTTATTTTATTTGTAATTGTTTTGCCGGGAAAATGGGTATAGTTGGCCATAAGGCCCGAGGCCCGATGGCCCGGCCCACGGCACGGGATTTCGGCCCGGCCCAAGCATGGCACGGCCTGGTAGCAGTCGGGCCCGTCCTTGGGCCTATGGCTAGGCACGGTGGGCTGGCCCGGCACAGCATGGACCGAGGTCGGCACGATGGGCCGGCCCGGCACGGCACGGCCCAACGGTCGGCACGACCACGGCCCGCACCAACGGTAGGCACGAGCACGGCCCAGCCCAATAGACAGAGGCAGGCCGTGGCGCCGCACCGTGCGCGCCCCCATATATAAGCGGCGTCCCCTCCCCAGCCCACCCTCGCTCTCCGCCTCTCCACCCTAACCCAAACCCTAGCCGCCACGCCAGCGGCGGTGCGGCCACTGCTCAGCCACCTCCGCCGCAGCGCCGCTCCGCCTCCACCGCTCCCCCGCCCACCAGTTCTCCTCCTCCACCGTTTGCCGCTCCGCCTCCGCCGCTCAGGCGCTCACCGACACCGAGTCGCCTCCCTTCCACTCTTCCAGATCCAGCCTTCCTCTTCGTCTCCGATCGATGCCTCGCCTGACTCGCACGAGGGGCGCATGAGGTCCACCGGCCATGCATGGTCACCTGAGTCGCCTTCCTTCCACTCTTCCAGATCCATCCTTCCTCTTCGTCTCTTTCCCTTTTGTTCTTCTTCGTCAGATCCCTTGGTCTTCTCGTGGATTCGTGAGCCTATCGTTTTCAACGGCAACTCCGGTGCTCCGGCTGCACAGGTACAAGCATGAAACCCATCCTTTTTCATCTTTCTTCCTTCTCCATTTCCGAGCCCTAACTTTGAGTGTGCTTGGCTGCTTGCAGGTCGCAAGCTCGTTGCTTAGCGGCAGCCGCCGTTAAGGGACCGTAGTGCCCGCGATGGACGACGATCCTAGCTCCATCAACTACGAGTTGAGGACTATGTGCGCGGTGATGGCGATTATGATGTGGAGGAGGATCGTGTGGAGGTGTTTGGCAATACCTCTGACAGCCCGATCCGTGTGAATATCGACGACGACAACCCACCGGTTGGCGGCAGTGGCATTGGGACACCGACTGGCTCTAGTGCCACTGCTACCAACAAGAAGACCAAAACCTCCATGGTATGGGATGACTTTGAGGAATTTTATGAAACGACCAATGGTAATAGGGTTCGTATATCGAGTCTCTGCTAAATGCAATTACTGTCATAAAACTTTGAGTGCTCGTTCTTCTGCTGGCACTGGACATTTGCTTAGGCATATTAAGTCATGCAAACCTAGAAGGCTTGGGTCTAATGCTTTGCCTCAGTCCATGCTTAGATTTAATGCAGATGGTTCTGTTATTCCATGGGAATATAGTCCTGAAGTTGCTAGGGTTGAATTGTGTAGATTGATTTCTAGAGAGGATCTTCCAATTTGTTTTGGTCAATCTCCTGCTTTTGTGAACTATATTAAGGCTGCTCATAACCCTAGATTTGTTTATGTCTCTAGACAAACTACTACCAGAGATTTTCATAAGTTGTTTAATGATCGTCGTTCTATTATTGTTGAGCGTCTCAAGCCTGCTAGCTCTATTGCTTTGACATATGATATATGGTCTGGTCATGCTAAGGAAGATTATTTGAGTGTTGTAGCTCATTTTGTTAATTTTTATTGGCAATTAGAGAAGAGGGTCTTGGATCTTAGGCGCATTGATGTGTCACATACTAGTGCTAATATTGCTGAGCATGTGATTGCAGTTGCTGAAGAATATGGTATACTGATAAGGTTTTCTCTATTACATTAGACAATGCTTCTGCTAATTCTAAAGCAATGGAAACCCTTACTCCTGCTCTGTCTGGTTATGTTGCTGATTTATTTTTGCATCAACGCTGTGCGTGTCATATCATCAATTTAATAGTTAAGGCTGGACTTGACAAGTTCAAGCCCATGCTAAGTGACATTAGAGCTGCTATTTCATTCCTGAATGCATCTAATTAGCGCATTGCTACATATAAAAATGTTTGCATTGTTGCGGGTTATCATCCTCGTATGTTTGATTTGGACATGGATGTTAGATGGAATTCAACTTATATAATGCTTAAGCATCTCATACCACATAGGGAACCATTCACAGTGTTTATTAGTACGCAACATCCTTTTGTTAATGGCCATCCATTACTCACAAACTTACATTGGGCATATGCTGAATCTGTTTTGTGTTTCCTTGAACAGTTTTATAATTCAACTGTTGTTTTGTCTGGTGTTTATTATCCAACATCTCCATTAATCATGCATCACATTTTAGAGGTTGCTGGACATCTAAACACTTATGGCAATGTTGAAAACCTTGCAAATGCTGTTGGTCCCATGAAAGATAAGTTCATGAACTACTGGTCTAAAATTCCAATTCTTTATTCATTTGCATTTATCTTGGATCCTAGGGCCAAGATCAGGGGGTTTAGTAAAGTGCTTCAGATTATGGCTCAACTCATTGGTGATGATTACTCTGCTTATTTAACTACTGTTAGGGCTGCATTGTCTGATACTTTTGCTAAGTATGAAAGTAAGTTTGGTTCTGTTAGATTGCATAGTTCCAGTATTCCAGGCCCTTCCACTGGTAAGAAAAGGACTACATGGGGGAAGATTTTTGGTTCTGTTGCTGCTGGTGCCAGTCCAGGTGCTGGGCTTGGTGCTGGTGCTAGTCTAGGTCCTGGGCTTGGTGCTGGTGCCAGTCCAGGTATTGGGCTCGGTGCTGGTTCATTATCTAGGATGACATCTGCTACTGCTTTGCTTCAGACAGCTTCTTCAACTGCTAATCTCAATGCTTCTGAACTGTCTGCATATCTTGACAGTGACACAGTCAACCAATATGATGATGACTTCAATATTCTTAGCTGGTGGCAACAGCACAAACAAACTTATCCTGTTCTTTCAATCTTAGCTAAAGATGTTATGACTGTTCCTGTTTCTACTATATCGTCCGAGTCTACTTTTAGCTTAACTGGCAGGATTATCGAGGACCGTCGGCGGCGTCTAAACCCTAAGCTGGTGGAAATTCTGGCAGTGCTCAAGGACTGGGAGCTAGCAGATGCAAAAGGTCAGCATACTACTGAGAATGTGGAGCTTCAAAATGCTTATGAGAATATGTATCTTGATGATGAAATTGATGTAAACCCTTGAACTAAATGATTGTAATTGATGTGAACATTTTAGCTGTGGGTTGTACTCTTTTCCTTTCTAGGGTTTTCTCACGAGGTGTGAGTTTTTACCTAGAAAGGTTTTTAATGAGGCAGCCATTGCACTAAGCAGCTTATATAAACCCCTTTTATATTCTGACTTTCTGAGTTCTGTTTGTGATTCTGTAATTCTGAGATGGACTTGATGAAGCATAGTAGATGACTTGATGACTTTGATGAATTGATTTGAAATGATTGTAAATCTGTGACTTGATGAAGTGAAGTGATTGTAAATTTATTTGATGAAGTGATTGTAAGTTTGTTGAATGGTTGATATATTTGATGAAGTGGTTGTCAATTTGATGAATTACATGTGAATTTCATGAATTTGATGTGTTATGACAATTTTTTGTATTGAATTGAACTGTTGAAGGGGTTTTTTTTGCCAGGGCGTGCCTGGGCCAGCATGGGCACGATGGGCTGGCCGGGCCGTCGGGCTAGCCCGGCACGGCCCGAGGCTACTAGGGCCGTGCCTGGGCCGTGGTCGTAGCCCGTGGGCTGGCACAGCTTGTTCGTCAGGCCGTGCCAGCCCGACTGACCTCAGCCCAGGCCCGATCGTGCTTGGGCCATGCCGTGCCGGGCGGCCCATATGGCCAACTATAGAAATGGGTACCATGGTTGTAATTTCACCAAAAATATACAATATATATGTATAATTTTTATATGTATTTTTTATGTATAATAATATACACGTACATAAAGTTTGTATACGTATGTGTACAATATATATGTACATATTTAAAAAAATTGGAATAAAACAAGAAAACACGTATACAAACTTTGTATATATACTTATACAAAATTTGTATACACGTATATTAAAAACTGAAAAAAAACCGTAAAAAAAGAACAAAAACGAAGGAAAAACTGAAAGAAACCAAGAAAACAAAAAAAGGGAAAAAAAACGCCACGTGTCGTCACCACAGCGTTCCGCGGCGCCATGTGGTTGCGTCGCACAGGGGGGAGGCATGCAACCATCTGCCAAATATCTTTTTCACTCATCCTCAGTGTATCCACAATCACGGTTGACACCTTTCAATATACTAACCACGATGCCGTATGGTGAGTAAGAGAGACGTTCGATGGAATAGCTTGTCTGTCAACTTCAACCTAATACATGCCTGTCAAACAATTCGAAGGTGGCAAACAAATGTGTTGCATATCTAAGGAGACTTGACCAAAATACTACATTTCACTATTATCTCAATTACTCAGAAACCTTACTCACGCTTAGCTAGTCCCCAGCAAAAGCGACTAGCCTCGTACTTTCATCGCAAGCAATTGTTAAACATTTTTTTCTGAACGACTCGCACGAGAAGGTGCGAAGTTCCATTGATAGAGCAGGAAAAAAATACAAGATTACAACCCTGGAGGGTCGTAACCAGGAAAAAGGAAAAAATATACCACGACCCACACACCGACATCGCCAACACACAAGCCCAGGATAAGACTAGCACCAGACCGGCCGCTGCTAAGCATGACCGACCGCCACTAGGGGACACAGACAAGATCGCCTCCTAGGGATGCCAAAACGACGTCTTTAAGAAGAGAAGTGACAGAAAAACTGCCGCCATCGTCCGTCGGGACTCAAAAGAGCCAAGACTGGACTTTCGCCCAGCAACCACCCTCGAGGGGTGAGACAGCACGACAGCACCCTCAGGAGGGGGAATGAACCATCGTTGTCAATCCGGCCGAGGCCGGACTAGGTTTTCACCCGCCACTCACCACCTGCGAATCCACGGCTGATGCACCGATGCTCCACCACCACACAAGCTCTGCCGACATGTGGGACCCCAGCACCGGCATCCCCCGCTGGCCAGCCTTCGTGCGCCGAAGACCGCACCACACCCACCGGCAGCTCCTCCTCACACCTAGGTCGCCTCCTCCACCGCCGGCCACGCCTCTCGCGCCAAGCCGGCCTCCTCCACCAGACGCGCCTCTCGGGCCAACCCGGCCTCCCCCATCGGCCGCGCCTCTTGAACGCGCTGATGACGCCTAGAGGGGGAGGGGTGAATAGGCTGTCCCTGAAAACTTAAAAACAAATCGCAGCGGTAAAATTCAAACAGACCCGGAACTTCCTGGTAAGGAACTCCGGAACTTCCGGCCTCCCAGGCCCGGAACTTCCAGGTAACAGAATAGAAATGAAATTCAAATTTCAAAACAAGAGACTAAGCCAATCTTCACAAGATGGTGCACAGGTATTCTAAGCAGAGGATATATCACAGAATCATCCACAGAAACATCACAGAAAGAGATAAGAGCAATTTTTTTCCCGAAGTTCGGATCTTGCGATCCTACTCTCCGTTGAGGAGCTCCAAAGAGCTGGGTCTCGATTAACCCCTTGCCTCACTTGTGCAAAAACCCCAGAGGAAATCCAAAGCCTTCAACCCCAAACACCCCTCGGCAAATTTCTAGAATTGAGTGACCACCAAGATCAAACTCAACCTACTTCTAGAAATCCACCATAAGTGTGGGTTGCTCTACTTGGAATGCCTCTAGAATCTCAGCACAAAAACTTCACTAACTTACCTCGTTCCCTTTCGAAGGAGAGGAAATCCTTCATAAACTTACCCGGGACATCCACAATATGCAATGGATTCTCGCGGGCGACACCTAACCGTCTAGGAGATCATCTCCAAGAGTAATAAGCACCGAGATGACAGCCCACGAGATATTCCAAGTGCTCACCCAAGATCCTAGTCTTCACACATCTCCAAATCTTCTTCTCTCCCTCTCAATCTCTCTTTCTCACAAGAATAAGGCTCTAGATTGAGTGGAGAAGGCAAGAAACACTTGGGAGAGGCTAGCAATAGCTCTAGGTTTGAAAAGTGAAAAGTGAAATAGCCAAGGAACGAGCTGGAAACGAGCTGTATATGTATAACGGCTAGGTGACGTCATTTAGCCGTTACTCACAGAACGAGCTGGAAACAAGCTGTATATGTATAACGGCTAGGTGACGTCATCTAGCCGTTACTCACAAATTTGAACTGGAAACTAGACAGGAAGTTCCGGACCTAGAAGACAAGAACTTCCGGACTACACTTAGAAAAATGCACCTGAAAGTCACTCAATGAACTCATTAGTCCCTTAACCACATTTGTCATTAATCACCAAAACCCACTAGGGGGATTAATGCACTTTCAATCTCCCCCTTTTTAGTGATTGATGACAACATGGTTAAAGCTTACAAAAGATTGAATTAAATTTTGTTTTGAATGGTTAGAGGTGAATGAAACTCCCCCTTAATGTATGCATATGGAAGATATGAGTGGAGCTCATATGCATATATATAAGGGAGCAACCGAGGAGAGTTTCCTTCATCCCTACTCATTCGTGGGATGCAAAAAGTAGTAAGAATAGATATTATATGCAAAAGATACGACACGGTGAGCACTCAAAAAGATAAAATCAACATCACATCACAAACAACAAATAAGACACTCATAGCGTAAATGAAGAGCATTATAAATAAAGGGCAGCTAAGAGCATCTAACAGACATTACATTCACACAAATAGAGAATTAGAACATGTCCATGAGTTCTTAAGAATAGGGGTCAAAGGATTGCCAGGTCCGGAACTTCCGGACAAGCAGACAAGACAATAAAGCGAGAAAACTGCTAGGTCCGGAACTTCCGGATAAGAGGATCCGGAACTTCCGGATTAAACAGACAGAGCAGGCAGCAAGCATCAAAAACAAAATTTTGACCCCAATTTTGACCCCCTTCGATTGCAATTTTCTCCCCCTTTGGCATCAAGGCACCAAAAAGAGACAAAATTACAAGGGAAGAAGAGGATCAAGCCTCATCATTATCGCCATCAGAAGGAATGATCTCAGTGTCGCCGGAGTGAGGAGAGTCGATGTCTTGCCCGGCGGCGTCCACTGCCTCATCGGGATCTGTAGGAACATTCTCGGTAGGGGCATCTGACTCCTCATCATCACTGCTCTCCTCGGAGTGAGAGGACTCCTCATTGAAGAAACAAGAAGTGCCAGAGGGACCCTCACCACTAGCAATGTCTCGAGCAGTCTCATAAGCAGCAAAAGGATGAACAAACTCCTCATCATCAGAAATGTCAGAGACATCCTTGCCTGCTGCAATCCAATCTTCCTTTTGACGCATCTCTATCTTCTTTACCTTCTTAGCTGTCTTGGCACACATGCAAAAGATAGCCCCGAGAGCCTTCTTTATGGTAGAAGAAGACTCAGAACGCTGAGGTGCAGCAGAGGAAGAAGGAGCAGCTGAGGTGGAAGCACGAGTCACTCTAGTGGTAGGAGTAGCTAAAGTAGTGGGAGCATGAGGACGGAAAGGCTTGTGTTGATTGTCCTTGAAATAACAAATCCCAGTCTTGGCCTCAATCATCTTCATGATATAAGGAGCATAGATGCAGCCCCTCTTTGGCTCACACACTGTCTCATAGATCTCACTCCAAATAAGCTTCATGATGCTGAAATCTGGCTTGTTGTAGCGCACGCGACTGAGGAGGAGCGCATGCCTACCTGGAAGAGCTGTAGCATCTCCTACTTTGGGGAGCAAAGACCACCTGAAGATAGAGTACAACACTCTATAATATGGACGCAACCCTCGAGTAGTCCCCAAACAATCCTTGGGAGCATCCTTCTCATACATAAAGGTAGTGCTGGTCGGTGACAGAGCATCCTCTACAAAGATATGTGGACGACTCAGGTCATCATCATCTAACCCCAAAGCTGCAGCAAACTGTGCCATAGAAACCCTATACTGCTGCCCCTGAATGGTCCACTTCACAAAATCAATCCCCTTCTTGGTGGTGCCAAAGAAAGCAGTGGAGTAGAACTGTCCAATCACTTCCTCATTCCAGGAATACTGCAAGGCCAACAAATCTGCCACGTGCTTGCGCTCACACACCTTGCATACCTCATTGAAGACTATGTTGTTCTTTGAGGACATGTACTGCCAGTCTAGCCACTTCATCTCTACCACTGGATGAGATCTTCCCATGATCACAGAGTTATACCAATCAACCTGCACCAAGGTCCTGAATCTGTCATCCTGAGAGTTAGCTGGCAGAGTATCAGGACTAACCATTCTGTCCTTTCCACACTTGAGTAGATTCTTCAGATAGTTCACTCTTGTGCGTTTAGGATCAGGATCAACAGCCCTTGTCTTGTACAGCCTCAAAGGATTGCTTTCAGATCCAGGCTCATCCTCATTGCCACCATCATCTGACTCAGATGCAGCTGGAGAGGGAGAGCGGGGTGCATCACAAATGACAATGCTAGCAGCCCTCCTGGAATGGATCGGAATCTGACTCCCACTGTAAAAATCTCCAACTTTTTCTTTGCCCAATCTCCCCCTAGGATCACGAACCAGGGGGCTCGAGTCAGCAGGAACATATTGAGAAAGCTTCTGTCTCTTCTCACGAGGCATAATGACCACTGCAACAAGAATCAACAAGGTTGGAGTGCAATTGTTAAATGAAACAGTAGCAGAATCAAGGTTACTAGCTGGCTGGACAGAGACCGGAAGTTCCAGGCCAAGGACACCGGAACTTCCGGCCTGCAAAACTGAAGAACAGAGGATTTAACCAGGCCAGTGCATGTGACAAAATCCTATAGATCGGCAATCTACAAGGTAGCAGGAACAATTCTATCCAAAAGGTTTTCTCCCTAGGTTCACATATTTAGAGATCGGGGCAAAAACATGATGAACCAAAGGAGAAGATCAAAAGTGCTACCTTGAGAGGGAAAATCGCAAATTGATCGCGGGATGAACCTCCTAGCCACCAATATGGTTGATTCCACGGAGAGGAATCAAATTTTCACGGTTGGAATAGAAAATCGCCGAGAGGAGCACTGTAGCGGCGGCTAGGGTTTGGGAATTGGGGAGGAGAAGAAGTGAGGAGAGAGAGAACAAGCTCGGGCTCCCCCTAGGTATTTATGCCCCCTACCCCCGGAAGTTCCGGACTGGGATGACCGGAACTTCCGGCCTGATAGAACAGAGGGCAGTCAGGCCCAAGTTCAAAGGAATAGATGAGAATTCAATGATTTAGAAATGAAAACCTATGGACATAAAGAGACTTATGATGTATATGACCAGCCAACAATCAACATTACATAACAATGGTCAATATACATCACAAGAAGGGATAAAAAACCAAATTTTCGCAATAAAAAACACACACAAGAATTTTTGCAAAATTTCACAAAAGGGTTTTTGGATAATAGAGGGAATGTTTGAGCTTTATTCCTGGTATCAAGACCATCTTCTACACAAGAAGTGATCTCAAGACACAAAAGCTCATTTTTTTTAATTTACATTTTAGTGACACATGTTTGGCTATGAATTAGCCAATCACCGATCACCTAATGTTACGAGAGTTTAAGATATTGAGCTCACTCCTAAGCTCGCAAAATCCTCTCATCTAAAGGCTTGGTGAAAATGTCGGCTAATTGACTTTCGGTTCTCACATGGGTAAGGCATATGTCTCCTTTAGTCTCATGATCTCTCAAGAAGTGGTGGCGAATGTCTATGTGTTTGGTTCGAGAGTGTTGAACGGGATTATTGGCTATTTTGATGGCACTCTCATTGTCACATAGGAGTGGGATCTTGGTGAAGTTGTAGCCAAAGTCTTTTAGAGTTTGTTTCATCCAAAGGAGTTGGGCACAACAAGAACCGGCGGCGACATATTCAGCTTCGGCGGTGGATAATGCAATGGAATTTTGCTTCTTGGAGGACCAAGAAACAAGGGACCACCCAAGAAATTGGTAAGTCCCGGTTGTGCTTTTTCTATCAACCTTACACCCGGCATAATCCGAATCGGAATAGCCCAAAAGCTCAAAGTCACAACCCTTAGGATACCACAAGCCAAGATTAGGAGTATGAACTAAATATCTTAGAATTCTCTTGACGGCAATCAAATGGCACTCTTTAGGCTCCGCTTGAAAGCGAGCACACATGCAAACACTAAGCATGATATCGGGACGAGATGCACATAAGTAAAGCAAAGATCCTATCATGGAGCGATATACCTTTTGGTCCGCACATTTACCATTATCGTCGAGGTCTAGGTGGCCATTAGTAGGCATGGGCGTCTTGATAGGTTTGACATCCTCCATCCCAAACTTCTTGAGTATGTCTTTCACGTACTTGGTTTGCGAGATGAAGGTGCCCTCTTGTGCTTGCTTCACTTGTAGCCCGAGGAAGAAGGTCAACTCGCCCATCATAGACATCTCGAACCTCTTAGTCATGATACTACTAAATTCTTCACAAAAAGAGGCATTAGTAGAACCAAATATTATGTCATCGACATAAATTTAGCAAATGAATAAATCACTCTTAAATTTTTTAGTGAAGAGAGTAGTATCCGCCTTTCCAATTTCAAAACCATTTTTCAAAAGAAAATCTCGGAGACATTCATACCAAGCTCTAGGGGCTTGTTTGAGCCCGTAGAGCGCCTTGTGGAGCTTGTACACATGGTTTGGCAACTTTGGATCCTTGAACCCCGGTGGTTGCTCCACATAGACTAACTCCGAGATAGGTCCATTGAGAAAGGCACTCTTGACATCCATTTGGAATAACCTGAAATCATGGTGAGCGGCATAGGCTAAAAGAATTCTAATTGACTCAAGGCGAGCGACAGGTGCGAAGGTTTCACCAAAATCGAGACCCTCGACTTGGGTGAACCCTTGCGCAACTAACCGGGCTTTGTTCCTTACAACCACCCCATGTTCATCTTGCTTGTTGCGAAAGACCCACTTGGTGCCGATGACATTTTGCTTGGGTCTCTCCACCAAAGTCCACACTTGATTGCGAGTGAAGTTATTCAATTCCTCTTGCATAGCCATCACCCAATTCGGATCACCGAGCGCATCTTCCACCCTGGTTGACGAGTGGCCGGCCGTCACAGGTGACACCCACCTCTGACGGGCAAGTTACTAGAAGGCCGTCAGAGGTGTTGGTCTCCGCTAGCCTAGGGTGAGTTAGGACCCGTCACAGGTGACTCATCTCTGACGGCCCTTTAAATAAAGGCCATCAGAGGTTGTGGTCTCCGTAATTAGAAGCTGTCACAGGTGATCTACCTGTGACGGCCCCAAAAGTAAAGGCCCGTCACAGGTAGGTCACCTCTGACGGGCCTTACTTGCTAGTCCGTCACAGGTTAAGTTACCTTTGACGGATTTTTGTTCCGACCCATCACTGATGAGTTAATTCCAGAAAAAAAAATAAATGCTAAATATTGGCTAGCCTCAGGATTTGCTAGCCATGCCCTCTGAAACACAGATACATCACAGATATATTCCAGTTATAGATCCATCACAGATACATCACCCCCCCAATATAATATCACAGATCCATCTCAAACATCACAGATCCCCAACAACACATATATGCAGTTCAAATGCCACAATTTTGCAAAGCAAATTCACACCCGTTGAAAGCCACAATTTCGGTCGTTGCTCATAGAACCGCATATATACTTACCAAATGGATTAAAGCCATAATGTCATCGACCTCCACAACCTATCAATAAGGAAAAAAAGGAGAAAACAGATGAATAGTACAACGTAAATCGTAGTTGATCAAATGTGATGACAATTTACTAAACTACCATAAATATTGCACATATGAAAATAAATTACATTGCACCTCATAAAAACATAATTTTTTACATCACAAGAAATTATAAAAACATCTTTTTTTACATCACAATAAATTATCTAGCCAAGTTCATGAGTCTATTTGACATGAAAACGTCCTTTCTTGTTCATTATTTCTGCAAGAATGAAGGCGCACACTTCGCCTCTGATAGCGGGGGGGTTGATAGGTGAGATCTTAAAGCCAGCTCTACCTTTCTGTTTAATAAATAAGAGGTTAATTAGCATGTTTTGAATAGCAATGTAGGTATTGAAATGAGCTTTTTCGCCATTAGCAACAACCTCAGGGTCAAAATCTTTCACCTCTCTTAGAAGTGTTGACATGTTGTGGCACACGTGGAAACAACATTGGTCTCCGATCTGTTGTGCGCATGCAAACTTGGTGTAATGATAAAGTTCGTCCTTGCCCTCCTTGTGCCTACCACCCTTTTCCACATATGGGCCCCAAGCCATATTTAAGGCATTGGTGATTTCACTGAAATCATAATCTTTGGACTTATTGGAGTTAAGGTAGGTAACCCTACTCCACTTAGGTACGATGACTAGGAGAATCCAATGTCGCCTACGCAGTGGTTATGTAGCGTTAGTACTAAGAACCTTAACTTCAAAAATAGTATACACGAAGGGTATTGGCCTCTTACTCTTGGTTGTGTGCGCACATGATGTACTCCTTGTCTTGATGGGCCCATAAACACCGGTTGACATAGTCAACCACCTCAGTGAAGCTCTGTTGTAAATTAACCTCGTTCACCATGGATGGATCAAGGAACCCAACCTGATTACCAAGGCGACGACTCTCAATCCAACACAACCTTAAAACATTTATGTATTAGAACTAATTTAATTAGGAGATATAGTCCAATCATATCACAAGTATAGAAGGTATGCACTTACAAGGTGTAGCATTTTAGAAGACCAGTGTCCAACTTCCGGATCCTGAAAAGGTCGAAGAGGTCATCAAAGCCTATAGTTATATAGGCAGGCGACGATAGGAACGGCTGGTGGTCGTGATGTCCAACTATGGATGATTCCCTCATTTTCCACTTGGATTGCTTAGCTTCATGTATTGCTTATGTAGCTCTCGGCAAGCAATACCCATCACGGCTAACACATTGTCCTCCACCAATGGCATGCCTAGCTCAAATTGGGCTGGCGCCCTCATGACCTTCCCCGCTTTGCTCACCGGCATCGACATCACAGCCTTGCCCCTTTTTGGCTCCGGCGCCAACTCCCCGACCTTCCCCTTGCCGCGTTCACACTTCTTGCCTTTGACAAGTGGTGGAGAGCTATCGGCCTTTCTTGTGGTCTTTATTGGAGCCAAGCTTTGAGCTATATCTGCCAAGTCCATATCAGCTCCACCAGGAGAATGAGGTACTGACAATGCCGGTCCACGGGGAGCCTCAATTGATAGCTTAGACTTGGGAGGTGTAAGCTCCGTCGGTCGACTTGGACGAGGAGTCATCTTCACAACTATATCTTCTTTGGGCCATTGAATGAACGTCTTGCGCGCATCGCCCAAAGTCATGATTTCATCATTGGGGGGCATGGGCAGCGGATAGCCTGACCATGTGTCTTGTACTGTATCGATGGACACCTTGGCATACCCAGCTAGCAGGTCTGCGTCGTGGACCTTGTTTGTAACCGAGGGCTTGAAAGCCATGCCCTCAGCGACTTCAGGAGCGTAAGTTGGGTGGACTCTCGCTAGTAGGACACACTGTGCTGCGCCCTGCATAAGGTGAAAGTTTGAATTTAATATTGAAATGTGTAAAGGTTTTTTATTAGATATGGATCGGATAACAACAATTACCTCGATGTGGTCCACTGCAGCTAGTGGTGCGATCGGGAGACCAGGGGCCGGCACCTCTGTGGATGCACAACTACTCCTATGCTGTGACGGACTCGCGTCGTGTTGTGCACGAGGAGTTGGATGCACAGCAGGTGTTGTGACTCGGGGTATATTCATGTCGGCGAGGACCTTATTAACCCTTTCTTCCACCCTTGCATTCATGCTAGCTTCTAGTTCTTGAATGACCTCAACCTTAAGTTCGGCCTTCAAACGAGCGTCCCTCTCTTCCTTGGAGACTTTCCGTTTCCTGTATTGGGAGCTGTACTGAGGGAGTCCATGCTTCCAGGGCACATCGCTACCAATTCCCCGAGTCCGGCCAAGATGTTCTTT
Organism: Oryza glaberrima; assembly: GCF_000147395.1. NCBI lineage: Eukaryota > Viridiplantae > Streptophyta > Magnoliopsida > Poales > Poaceae > Oryza > Oryza glaberrima. The sequence goes on along the minus strand of NC_068334.1, from coordinate 1,872,105 downwards.
GGTTCCGAGCGCCTTTGTGAGGATGTCATCTTCGCGCCTCTTCGGCGCGGACTCAACCTCGCTTTGTGAAGCGTGTTCAGCAACCAAGCCCAACTAGAAAAGAAAATAGTTGTTTATATGAACTTGTACTTTATATGAACGGAAATTAGTTAGGTTAAGTAGTGAACTCACCAGTTCCTGATAGACGACGGCATCACTTTTGTTCTCAAATGTGACAGAGCCGTCCGAGTTGACCTTACCCCTTGCCCGTGCCCAGTTGTGAGCTCTTTTTTCAGGGATGTCTGAAAACGGGGCAGGGACATTCGCTGCTGCAGCGGCTGCATCTTCATGGGCCCATATTGCCTCCTTGCCGATGTACCCTGCGGTACCCAGCTGATGCGGGTGCTCATTCCGCTATTGCAGTAGGCGATGTGCCTCGCTTGATTCCCTAAACTCTTGGGTGTTCTTGAGAGAGCAGAATTCCTCCCACACCGCTTCGGTTATTTGAGGGTATTTATCGAACGGCGTATGATTGCCGGGCGGGTTGACAAACTCGGTGAAGAGCTTAGACTTGCAATTCTTCCAAGCTTTGCCCATCTTTTGGAATGCCTTCCGCTTGAGCCTATCCTTTGCTTCAGCCGGAAATGTGAACCATTTCTCCATTGCCGTCCAAGCTCGCTCTTTCTCGGCTTCTGTGACCTTCCCGATATCTTTATGGAGGATCCCGAAGTTCTCACGTGCCGCTAGCCCGCAGCAGTTAGACCATCTTCCAATGACAGTCCTGGGCACCGTGGGCCTACCACTAGCGTCAACCTCTCTTATAACTTGCACTGTGGTCGGCCATATATTTTGTGACCGGGGATTTCTACTAGACCTACTTGCACTTGTCCCGCCCGACATCGACGTATGTTGTTCCTGCGGCAATTCTGCAGCACAAACAGAAGGCAATATTTGCTAAGGGGTGCTAGCTAAAATTTATGTGGTCATGTGGTGAAAATTTATCCTACAAATTACCATGAATTTCGGGTTGTTCGACCGCCATTGTCGAAGGATGACCTTCGGCAACTGTCTCCGTGGCTGGGTTTGCTTCTTCCTGGATCCTCGCAGGTGTTGGGGAGGGCGGGTTTGCACCGGGCGTTGCCATGGTCTAATTTTCGCGAAAAAGCTTATAAATTTCCTACCATTATACTAAATAGCATTAGATCCAATGTAATACGGGGTATACTATGAAAGATATGGCCTCAGTTTTGCTCAGAAATATGCATCAATTACAATCATTTGCATGAAGGGATAAAAAGAGGAAATCATAACATCAAAAGAGCAAGTGCAGAAAATCTGTTCTTATGCATAAAAAAAGAACAAGTGTAGATACTCTGTTCTTATCCACAAAAAACAAGTGTAGAGGTATATAACCACTGAATCAATCATGCAAATTTAAAAAACAGCAGCAGCAAGGGTACAGATAGAATGTTATTGACATAAAACAGCAGCAGCAGGAGTATATATGCCACAGGGGTAGCAACAGCAGGGGGAAATTCACAAAAACAGCAGGGTGAACAAGTAGCCACAGTAAGACCAATAGCAGGGCAAATATAGTCCACAGGGGCAGCAACAACAGGGGCAAATTAACTAAAACAACATGTCTAGATAGTCTCCTCTTATCAATCCAGAAGAAAAGAGCAAGTGCAGAAAATATGTTCTTATGCATAAAAAAAGAACAAGTGTAGATACTCTGTTCTTATCCATAAAGAACAAGTGTAGAGGTATATAACCATGCAAATTTAAAAAACAGCCCACAATAAGGGTACAGATAAACTATTCTTATTGAGCAATTCATCACTTATTGAGCCACAGCAGGGGAAAAAAGAAAAATAGATAAAAAAATGAACAAGTGTAGATAATCTGTTCTTATTGAGCAATTCATCACTGGCCATTTAACAAGGAACACATTGGGCAACAGAAGCAGGGGCAAAGATAATCCACAGGGGCAACAACAACATAAAACAAGGAACAGGTGTATTAACAAGTAGCCCACAATAACAGCAGTAGCAGGGGTGTAGATAAAAAAGGAGACAGTACTACTAACTTCATGTAAACAGCAATTCATCCATTCAATTCAAGCAAGTGTAGATAATAAAACAGCCCACAATCATTTTATGTGGCAGCAGCAGCAAGGGTATATATATCATGTATATAAACAACAATTCATGCAATTGACCTATTCATAGACAAAAAGGGTATATAAATCAACAAGTTTAGATAATCTGCAAAGTTCCTTAATCATCAAATAATGACAGAAAACAAAATGTATGGAGAATTTTGGTGTCTAGGTCGGTTCCGTCCATGAACTACACAGGCATATCCACCAAAATTCCCCATGCATTTTGTATTCTGTAATGTTTTGATAACCTCGGAACTACATTAAATATGCGGCCAATCTATCATTTCTTCCCTTGTAACTAGATTTCAAGCCCTACACCTAATGAAGGTCCTTAATTATCAAAGAATTATAAAAAACAAAATGCATTGAAAATTTTGGTGTCTAGGTCGGTTCCGTCCGTGGACTACACTGACCAAACCACAAAAATTCCCCATGCATTTTGTATTTTGTGATGGTTTGATAACCCCTAACTAGCTAGCTTAATAAACTATTTCTAGCTAGCTACCCTACCTAGCTAGAAACACTGTTGCCAATCTTATCAATCCATTCTTTTTCAGCTAAATGTAAACATGATCCACAAAATTCAATAGGTCTAGCAAAAGGGAACAAAACAACATATATAGCAGTACACACTCCATGAATGGTTATATGTCCAAATGGCACTTAAATCCACATTCAAGTTGCAAACTAGCTACACATTCAAGTTTGAACTCACAGTTGCAACCATAGGCAGCAGCATGGGCAAACATAGACAGCAAGGGGCAAGTGTAGATAATAAAACAGCCCACAATAATTTATGTGGCAGTAGCAGCAGGGGTATATAAATCATGTATATAAACAACAATTCATGCAATTCAACTATTCATAGACAACAAGGGTATATAAATCAACAAGTGTAGATAATCTGTTCTTATCCATAAAGAAAAGAACATCCACTGCAGCAAAATTCAGGCTAAGATCCTCTATTGATGCTAAGATTCACTGCACCAAAATCATGTATATAAAATCTAGCCGCTACATTCATCCAAAACATCCACAGACAACAAATCACATTTAATTCATCTATACAGCATCACCAACAATCGAAACAACAAATCACATTTCATTCATCTAAACAATGCAATTCATCCATCGAAAAAAGGAGGAATGGGGAAGGGTGGCGGCGTACTTGGAGAAGCGGCGTACTTGGAGACAGCGGCGCAGGCCGTAGTCGTCCAAGGCGGCGGCGGAGAGGCAGTGGCGATCCCGGCGTCGTGGATCCCGGCGTCGTGGATCCCGGCTTCGGCGGTGGTCGGCAGTGGTCGGGGATCCCGGCGTCGTGAATCCCGGCGTCGGGGAGGTCGGGGTCGGGGAGATCGGGGAAGTCGATGGACAGACGGCGGAGAGGACGACCGGCGGCGAGGGCGGCGGAGAGGGCGGAGATGGTCGAGACAGTGAGTGAGGAGGCGGCGGTGGAGAGGGAGGCGGCGAGGGCGGCGGAGAGGGCGGAGATGGCGGCAGAGAGGGCGGCAGAGATGGCGGAGGAGAGGGTGGCGGAGAGGTTGAGGCGGCGAGGAGGACGGTGGAGAGGTCGAGGCGGCGGTGGAGAGGAGGGCGGCGGATCTGGATCGAGAGAGTGAGGCGAGGCAGCGGTCGAGTGAGTGAGTGAGTGAGAGTGGGTGCCGGATCTGGATCGATCTAGAAGATGTCCAACCCTAGGTCAACCCTAGTCAAACTCACCTGTGACGGGCGCCAACTGTGGAGCCGTCACAGGTGAGGCCACCTGTGACGGGCCCAACACTCTGGGCCGTCACAGGTGAGGTCACCTGTGACGGCCCCACAGATAGAGCCTGTCACAGGTGAGTTTGCCTATAGCAATTTTATTTTATTTTATTTCACTTAGTTCTTTTATTTTCCTTAACATATTTCCACATACACTGTATATTTTTGTTATACTTAATTATTTTATTTCACTAACAGTAGTAATTGGACTTCATTAATATACTAATTTTATTATTTTATTTCCAATGGTTATACTTGCTTAATTATTTTATTTCACTTCTAGTGGGTGCTTCACTTAATTATTTTATTTGACTATTTCATAAGCAATATACTATTGATCATTGCGAACATATTAGAGTCATACAGATAACAGACATGTACACATAAACTACGTACATAAATTACAAAAATAATCCTTCCTCATGGTCGACACGTGCATATTGAACTTCTTCTTCTTCTTCCTCCTCTTCTAGAGGTATTTCTTGACCTATGTCGTGGACGTGCTGGTTGTAATCATCCTCGTCTGCAATATTTTCCAATCCAACAATTCTCCTTTTCCCTTCACGAACAACATGTAGTTTCTTGTTACACGGGTCAACTATGTAGAACACTTGAACAACTTGTTTGGCGAGAACGAACGGTTCATCCTTGTACGCGTTGTTAGCCAAGTTGACAGTGGTGAAACCTTCATTGTCAACTTTTACATTGCGAAGATCGACCCATCGACAACGAAACAACGGGACTTTGAACTTCAAGTAATCTAGCTCCAATATTTTCTCAACTCTACCGTAGTATTGATCACGACGACCACCGTCACTAGCAGCTTCGATGCGTAACCCACTGTTCTGCACTGTGCATTTGCTGTCTTGCTTTATCGTGTGAAAGGTGTATCCATTTATGTCATATCCTTGCCAGGTGGTGGCACTCCATTCAGGACCCTGTGACAACCACTGAAGTGTTTCACTAGACAAGTTCTGCAACCTGGCAATTCAGTTCTTCAGCCACTCGTTGAAAGAAGACATGTGTTTATTCCTGACCCAACTCTCTGATCGGCTTGGGTTCTCTTGTCGGATAACTGCAAGGTGTTCGTCAACGTACGGCACCACCTCAGTCATATGCTGTAGTACCGTGAAATGAGCTTTATCGTACACCTTCCGATCCAACCTAATAGTCTTTCTTCCAACAGTACCAACACCATCAAGCCTCCCTTCGTGATGAGATCATGGTAATCCAATTGAAGATGTTTCTGACATGTAGTCCACACAAAAATCGATGACCTCTTCGGTGGTGTAACTCCCGATGATACTCCCCTCGGGGTGTGAACGGTTCCGTACATAACCCTTAAGGATCCCCAGGTACCTTTCGCAAGGATACATCTGCGTCATAAATGCTGGACCACAGCACTTTGTTTGCCTCACAAGGTGCACCGGAAGATGTTCCATTATGTCAAAGAAAGTTGGAGGAAAGTACATCTCAAGATGACATAGGGTTCTCACAAGTTCTGCCTGTAGTTCATCTAGTCCCTCGGGATCAATGATCTTCTGGCCGATTGCATGGAAGAAGGAACACAACCGCTGGATCGTGTGTCGCACCTTAGGAAGCAAAATATTCCTTATTGCAACGGGCAACAGCTGTGTGATAAGAACGTGGCAATCATGCGACTTCATTCCTACCAACTTAAGATCTTGCAGTGAAACGAGCCTACTAATTCTTGATGAGTAACCAGATGGAACCTTTATACCACTCAAACATGTTAGCAAATCAATCTTCTCTTCTTTCGAGAGAGTTTAGCAGGCTGGAGGAAGGTAAACCCTGCCGGATTCCGTGGTTATGGGATGTAGCTCCGAGCGAACACCCATATCTTCCAGATCTCGTCGGGCGTTGAGACCATCCTTTGTGGTACCTGGGTTAAGCAGTAATCCCATTAAACTCTCGCATACATTCTTCTCGACATGCATCAAATCTATGCAGTGGCGAACATCAAGATCCTTCCAGTATGGTAGTCTCCAAAATATTGACTTCTTTTTCCACATGCTCCTCTCTTTTGTCTTTTGTTTTTCCACATGCTCCTCTGTTTTTTCCTTCGATGTGCTCTTCTCTTTTCGCTTTCCAACTTTCCTCTTTTTTCCAAACTCGCACTAAGTTGTGCACCTCTGCCCCTGTTAGCTCTACCGGCGGTCCGGCTGTATCTCTGTGTCCATTGAAATTCTTTCTCATATTCCTATATGGGTGATACCTTGGGAGAAATCTTCTGTGACCCATGTAGACCGTCTTGTGTGAATGCTTCAACCGTTTGCTTCTTGTTTCCTCCATACACTCCGAACACGCCCATTTCCCTTTCACAGTTTGGCCAGAAAGGTTGCCAAGGGCCGGATAATCGTTGATGGTACAAAACAGCATCGCATGGAGGTTGAAATACTCTTGTGCATATGCGTCCCATGTTCGTGTGCCCTCATTCCATAGCCTTTCGAAGCATCGATTATCGGTTCAAGGAACACATTGATATCGTTGCCAGGTTGTCTCGGTCCTTGAATGAGCATGGCAAGCATAATATACTTTCTTTTGAAACACAACCAGGGAGGAAGGTTATAGTTAACAAGCAGAACTGGCCATGTACTGTGACGACTGCTCAAATCACCAAAAGGATTAATGTCGTCCGTACACATTGCGAAACGTATGTTTCTTGGGTCATTTGAGAATTCCTAGTAAATCCTATCGATTGTCCTCCACTGTACTGAATCTGCTGGGTGCCTCAGCATACTATCGACTTTCCGTTCTTCGGCATGCCAGCGCACAAGCTTAGGTTGTTCCTTATTCGCAAACATTCTCTTCATGCGCTCCGCAATTGGGAGATACCACACCACCTTTGCTGGGCCTCCCCTCTTTGACTTACTTCCTTCACCTTCACTCTTGCTCGTTTGTATCTTGATGCCCCACAGATAGGGCAGACATCCAAGTCAGCGTATTCCTTGTAATACAGAATGCAGTCGTTCGGACATGCATGAATTCTTCTGACCTCCAGGCCCAACGGACATAATACTTGCTTCGCTTCATATGTCGTCTACGATAAATTGTTCCCCTCTGGCAACAGATCCTTTAACAGCTCAAGAAGTTCTGTAAAACTCTTGTCCGACTAGCCATTACTAGCCTTAAGCTTCATGAGTTCCAACACGCATGACAACTTGCTGTGCTTCGACTTGCATCCATCATACAACAGCATCTGACAATCTTCCACCAACTTACTAAACTTCTCAAAATCTCTGTCGTTGTCCTCTGCGTCTTCAATGTCATGCAACATTGTAGATAGACGTTGAGTGTCCAAATCTATGGTCTCTCCACCTAAAGGAGAAGGTACGAACATGCCTTCTCGAGCTGCGGCGGTGTTCTCTACATCCTGATCCAACACTTCTTCAGCTGCGACATCAGGCACCTCTTGCTCTCCATGCTTGGTCCAGCAGGTATATTTCTTCATGAATCCATTCATTATCAAATGAGCATGCACTTCATCCTTGTCTTCAATCATCTGTTCATTCTTACAGTCCCTACATGGGCACAACATGTGCATGCTCATCCTACTTTTTCTGTCATTATCCGCAAATGTGACAAATTCAGTGACCCCCTCTCTATACTCGGTAGACGAACGATGCGCATAGTACATCCATCTACAATCCATCTGAAATCAACAACATACGAAGAAAAATATATGATGATCGATATATTGAGAATGAATGGAGAATAATGTGTTTTTTACCTTGAATTTTAGCAAAAAATCGCCCCCCTTGCCCTCCCAACCGATTTGTGAACAGTAAAATGGTCAGGATGGAAAGCAGTTGGCGGTTTGGGGGGTATTTATAGACCCAACACACCTCAAACGGGTTAGATAAAAAAAGCCCGTCAAAGGTATTGGTCATACCTTTGACGGGCTTCAATTCAGTGGCCCGTCACTGGTATCCCCTCACCTGTGACAGGCCAGAAATGAAAGCCGTCACAGGTGGCGGCCCATCACCTGTGACGGCTTGTAATGTCTCGACCCGTCACAGGTGAGGGGATACCAGTGACGGGTTGGAAGCAAAACTCGTCACTGGTATACCTGTGACGGGTTTTCCTTTCGGCCCGTCACAGGTGAGGGGATACCTGTGACGGGCCGCGGCCGGATGCCTCACCGGTGACGGCATCCCGTATAACCCGTCAAAGGTAATGGTCACTAGTGACGGTGATTGTTTGCCCGTCACAGGTATCCCGTCAGAGGTGTGAGGATCTGGCGTAGTGCCCATTCACTTGTGCCGTTGGCACGTCTTCACTGCCACTGGTCCGGAGATTCCGGACTATAGAACCCGGAACTTCCGGGCCTGGAGATGTCTAGAGGTTCCGGTCAATAGGACCCGGAACTTCCGGCTCAGCAGACACAGCACTTGTAGGGCTATTGGATGTCGATGACGGAGGTTGATCCCTATCTTCTTGGTCATCCTGCGTCTCGACTGGTCGTATGTCTCCAATAGCCTTAGTACCTATAGCTTGACTTGGATCCACATCCCCTACAACATGTACAACAACTTGCTCTCCTTGGGAGCCATTAGATTCATCAAATGTCACATCCCTAGTGACTTCAACAATACGGAGGTTTTGTTGAAGACATGATAGGCATGTGCATTTGATTCATAGCCAAGTAAGAATCCCTCATCCACCTTAGGTGAGAACTTAGATGAGCGAGGCCTCTTACTTAAAATAAAACATTTGCTCCCAAAGACAAGAAAATATGAAACATTAGGCTTCTTCCCACTCAAGAGCTCATATGAGGTTTTCTTTAGGATCTTGTGGAGGTACAAGCGATTGATGGCATGACATGTGGTACTCACGGCCTCCGCCCAAAATACAACCGAAGTCTTGTACTCATCAAGCATTGCCCTTGCGGCTTCAATGAGGGTTTGGTTCTTCCTCTCAACAATGCCATTTTGGGGAGGATCATAGGGGGCGGAGAATTCGTGCTTGATTCCTTCTTCCTCAAGAAATTCCTCCACTTGAGTGTTCTTGAATTCTCCTCCATTGTCGCTTCGCACCCTCTTGATAGTGAGATCATAGAGGTTTTGGGCTTGCTTTGCGAAGCGCTTGAAGACATCTTGAGCTTCGCTTTTGTCATGGAGAAAGTACACCCAAGTGAAATGTGAAAAATCATCAACAATGACGAAACCATACTTGTTACCTCCAATGCTTATGTAGGCCACGGGCCCAAATAAATCCATATGAAGAAGCTCGAGTGGTCTTGTTGTAGTCATGATGTTTTTTATAGGATGTGGACTCCCAACTTGCTTCCCGGCTTGGCAAGCACTACACACACGATCTTTCTCAAAAGAAACATTAGATAGACCAAGAATGTGTTCCCCTTTTAGAAGAGATGCCAAATTCCTCATTCCAACATGGGCTAGCCTACGGTGCCATAGCCAACCCATAGAGGATTTAGCAATCAAGCATGCCTCCGGATTCACTCTATCTACTTCGAAATCAACGAGATAGAGATCACCCTTTAACACACCCTTGAATGCTATGGAAGAGTCATCTCGCCTAAAAACGGTCACATCCACATCGGTAAACAAGCAATTAAATCCTAACTTACACAATTGAGACACGGATAATAAATTGTAGCTTAAAGAATTGACAAGGAGGACATTAGAAAGAGATTGATTCTTGGAAATGGCAATCTTACCGAGACCCATTACCTTTCCTTTACCATCATCTCCAAAGACAATATTTTCACGACTTCCACCCTCCTCATCAAGACTTGTAAACATACTCCTCTCTCCCGTCATATGATTGGTGCAGCCACTGTCCACAACCCAACTTGAGCCACCGGAGGAGTATGCCTACAAAAGAGATCAAGCTTGGGATTTAGGAACCCAAACTTGTCTAAGTTTGGGTCCCTTGATGTTAGTCACCAAAGCCTTTGGCACCCACACACAAGTGCGGTACTCATCATTGTAATTCCCATTAAAATAAGCAACCACTTTGCCCTCTGAATTTTTGGAAATTACATATGAATCATAGTAAAGACCCTCTGGCCGAAACTTCCTGGCATTATACCTGGAACTTCCGGTCAGCCCCTTCGGCCTATCAAAAGCCCGGAACTTCCTGACAAAATGTCCGGAACTTCCTGTCTTACAGGGCAGGAACATCCGGTCATTTTGCCCGGAACTTCCGGGTGTCTGACCAGTGAGGGGACAAGTCATCTCACTTGCTTGTGGAGCTTTTCCTTCTCTTACAAACATCAAGCATTCTTTCCCATTTACCATCACACGCTTAGACACAGGACTTCCACCAGAAAACCCGAGCCCGTGTCCATCCTTGTTAGGATAAGCGGTGATGGTCTTGTAAAGGGTATCTTTTGAATGGTATGTCTTCATGCATCCATATTTCACCAATGTGTCCAACCTTTCATTCTCTTTCTTAAGAGCTTGCATAGCATCAATATTAGTAGCATGAGAGTTCAAATCAATATTGTAACACCTAGCACAACCATTGCTAGTAGATGGGTTGGAAGAATTAGAAACCACATTTGGTTGAGAAGTGCTATTCCAAAGAGTGTCAAATTGAACTTCAAGATCTTTATGACTTTTGTCTAAACTAGCAAACTTCTCTTGAAGAGTTTTACTGACATCCCTAAGGCTAGCTAGAGAACCATTAGCCAAATTAAGCTCATTAGCTAGCTGTTCATTTTTAGCACATTCTTTAGCTAGGCTCTCCTCTAAGGCAAGGTTTCTTTTCTTCTCAAGAATAAGTAATTCTTCTTGCCTTTCGAGAGATTGTTCTTTACTATCCAAAGCTCTCATTAACTTAGCCAAATGTTGCATAGCGGGTTTGCTAAAGCTCTTAAGCACATCATCTAATTCATTATCACTTTCCTCATCACTAGAATCAACATCAAGAGAGATGTGAGAGGGCTTTTGAGTCATCACCTTGCGGCCTTGGGCCATGAAACAAGAGTAGTGGTAGGAGTCGTCATCGTCATCACTCAAGTTGTTGAAGAGACGCTCCTTGCTTGAAGAAGATGACTTGAAGGCGACGGTAGCAACACCACCTTCTCCTTCAACCTTGTCTTTTGGCTTGGGCTTGGGCTTAACCTCGGGATCTTCCTCATCTCCGGAGTACCACACCTCCGCCATGTGTGCCTCCGCCACATGAACATGCTCCGGCTTCTTCTTGCCTCCCTTAGCCTTAGCTTCATTTGACTTAAGACAATCGGCAATGAAGTGGCCATATTCACCACAATTGAAGCAAGCTCTCTTTGATTGCCGCTTTCCCTTGTCATCATTCTTTCTCCCTTTGCCATAGCCACTCTTGCGAAGAAAGTGCTTGAATCTCTTGACAATAAAAGCCATTTCTTCATCTTCACTTTCTTCACAACTTGACTCTTCTTCTTGTTTTGCCTTCAAAGCAACTTCTTTATTTTTGATCATGGCGGCATTCTTCACCATTTGTCTCACTTCACGAGCTTCCTCTTCTTGCATCTCATGAGACACAATTCTTCCAAGAATGTCGCTTGGGGTGAGCCTCTTGAAGTCTTTTCTTTCCCGTATCATTGATACAAGAGTGGGATTTCTTGGACCAAAAGCACGGAGAAGTCTCTTGACAACAAAGTGATTTGTCATGTCCTCACTCCCAAGTCCTTTGATCTTGTTGACAAGAATCATCATCCTATCATACATCTCTTGTGGTGTCTCCTTGTCATCCATCACAAATCTTCCAAGCCTTCCTTCCAATAATTCAATCTTGGCCTCACGAACAGCGGGTGAACCCTCATGAGCCAATTGCAAAGTATCCCATATCTCCTTGGCCTCCTCAAGCCCATCAACCTTGTTGAACTCCTCCGGACTCAAGGCGGAGAGAATTGCATTGGAAGCTTGAGCATTGCGGTGGATGAGTTGCTCTTGCTCCGAAGTGAGCTCCATGTCATCATGGGGTACATCAACACTTGTACAAACAACTTTCCAAATACATGGATGCAAAGAGATTAGATGCAACTTCATCTTGTGCTTCCAAGCGGCGTAATGTGTCCTATCAAATTGAGGAGCACGCCCGGAAGGCACGGAGACAAAGTTGTGAGAGGGAATGGTAAGTTTGTTGTAATCAAAAGGTATAGTAGCTCCCTTGGGTGATGGAGTTCCCTTGCTGCTCGCTCCATCTTCATTTCCATTTTCCCCGTTCTTTCCCCCTAAGTCCGACATTGTGGATCACTCAAAGCGGTGAAGCTTGAATCAAGAGCACCTTGCTCTGATACCAATTGAACGCGCTGATGACGCCTAGAGGGGGGTGAATAGGCTGTCCCTGAAAACATAAAAACAAATCGCAACGGTAAAATTCAAACAGACCCGGAACTTCCTGGTAAGGAACTCCGGAACTTCCGGCCTCCTAGGCCCGGAACTTCCGGTGTTCTAACACAGGAACTTCCGGGTAAAAGAATATAGATGAAATTCAAAATTCGAAACAAGAGACTAAGCCAATCTTCACAAGATGGTGCACAGGTATTCTAAGCAGAGGATATATCACAGAATCATCCACAGAAATATCACAGAAAGAGACAAGAGCAATTTTTTCCCGAAGTTCGGATCTTGCGATCCTACTCTCCGTTGAGAAGCTCCAAAGAGCTGGGTCTCGATTAACCCCTTGCCTCACTTGTGCAAAAACCCCAGAGGAAATCCACAGCCTTCAACCCCAAACACCCCTAGGCAAATTTCTAGAATTGAGTGACCACCAAGATCCAACTCAATCTACTTCTAGAAATCCACCACAAGTGTGGGTTGCTCTACTTGGAAAGCCTCTAGAATCTTAGCACAAGAACTTCACAAACTTACCTCGTTCCCTTTCGGAGGAGAGGAAATCCTTCACAAACTTACCCGGGACATCCACAATATGCAACGGATTCTCGTGAGCGACACCTAACCGTCTAGGAGATCATCTCCAAGAGTAATAAGCACCGAGATGACAGCCCACGAGATATTCCAAGTGCTCACCCAAGATCCTAGTCTTCACACATCTCCAAATCTTCTTCTCTCCCTCTCAATCTCTCTTTCTCACAAGAATTAGGCTCTAGATTGAGTGGAGAAGGCAAGAAACAATTGGGAGAGGCTAGCAATAGCTCTAGGTTTGAAAAGTGAAAAGTGGAATAGCCAAGGAACGAGCTGGAAACGAGCTGTATATGTATAACGGCTAGGTGACGTCATCTAGCCGTTACTCACAAATTTGAACTGGAAACTAGACAGGAAGTTCCGGACCTAGAAGACCGGAACTTCCGGACTACACTTAGAAAAATCTTTTTCACAAGACCGGAACTTCCGGACCTGGAAGACAGGAAGTTCCGGACTTGCATTTTTGGACAGATGAAGTATTTGCAAAAAAGACTCCTAGGGAAACTTGACACTTGGTTCACACTAAGAGCACTTGATATATCTCAGAGCATCACATGGAACCCCTCTTAATAGTACGGTTTTTCCTAAAAGCTCGATTTCAAAAGATAAACTATCCTATGCACCTCGAGTTCCGGTCCGCTTTGATTTTGTACTTTTTGGGGGTCTCCAAGCATCCATCTTCCACACCTTGGACTAATGCACCTGAAAGTCACTCAATGAACTCATTAGTCCCTTAACCACATTTGTCATTAATCACCAAAACCCACTAGGGGGATTAATGCACTTTCACCTCTCATGCCAAGCCGGCCTCCATCTCCGCCGCTCGCGCCTCACGCGCCGAGCCGGCCTCCGCTGCCATCGGCTGCGCCTCTCCGCGCCAAGCCGGTCTCCGACCCCTCCACCAAACGATGTCGCGTCGGCCAGATGCAGCCGTCTGCCACGCCCTCGGCTAGCCATCCGAGTCCGCCATGCCTCCAGTGATTGTGATTTCAATCACAGTGACCACCACTGCAGCCGCAGCTGCCGAACACCCAGCCACCTCGCCGTCGCCATCCTCACCTCGCACCCGACTCCTTCCCCGCCTCCACTTGATGTCACCAGTGACCCCCATCCGCCGACGTTGCCACCGCCTCTACAGCCATCGATGTCGTCGCCGCTGCCACCGACGCCAGCCTCCTCCTCCGCAAACCACTGTGTCATCGCCCTCCGCCACCAAGCAGCCAGCCCGACGCCGCTACCATGTCCTCCGCCGTGGTCAGCCGACGCCACCGCAACTACCGCGAGCACCACCGTGAGCACGACCGCCGCCGCCGTCGCCAACTGCCCTCGCCAGCCGGCCACCCTCTAGATCCGGTCGGTCAGCCTCCGCTGCGTGCTGGCCGGGCTGCTCCTCCCGCCGGCTGCCCGCAGTCACCACCTTCGCTGCGAGTCTGCCGCGGTGCCACCTCCGCGAGCAACCTCCGCCGACCGGGCCGCGCCTACGTGCGCGCAGCGCCTTTGCCGCCCGCCAGCCGCAGGCGCTCTACCCACTAGCTGCCTCGAGCTCCCGCCGAAGCCACTCGAGCCGCGCCGCCGCCGCGAGCTCTTCCGCCGAGTCGTGCCTCCGTCGCCGCGAGCGCGAGGCCGCCTGCCATCTTGCCGCGCCGCCATCGTCGCGAGCTCAAGGCCACCCGCCGTCTTGCCGCACCGCCGCCGCCCCTCTCTCGATCTGGCCTCCGGGGGGCCAGATCCTCCACTGGGGAGGCCGGATCCCCATCCGGCACAACCGGATCCGCCCCGCCGGCCGCTCCGGCCGCCACCTTCCGCCATGCGTGCGTCGCGCCCCTCCCACGCCGAGGGGATGCTCCGCTGCTGGTGCATTTTCCCCGCCGCCGCCTTCCCGGCCGGCTGCAAGGTTTCCGGCGGCGGCGAGGCGGCTGGAGGCGTTGGGAGGGGGCGGCTAGGGTTTCGCTCCCGAGCTGCCCGCGTGAGAGCGGCGCGAGAGCTCTTTGAATCGTATTGGCAGATCTCTTACTGCAATTGTTAAACATCACAAATGCATAAATGCAGGGTACATATGATTTAATCGGGTTCTCATAAACCCATCATACAATACAAAAGATAGCAGCAGAAATCTCATAAATTCACATAAACAAGATGGAACCCATACTGCCACTGCCAATAATCTCACAAGGGCAATCAAATGGGAAAAGAGCGAAGCTGCAACTACACACTACCCTCGTCATCCTCGGCGAGATACTAGTGGAGCACATCATCAACGTCTGCATGTGAATGATGTCTCCTTCTGAATCCTCCAGACTGGCAATGGGTTCTGCATCCATCTCATAAACGACCATCCTTTATTCAGTTGCATTAGCTACCTACATCCCCAACCACAATGCCCATATGTTCTGCCTCATTCTCATCATTGGCCTCTTCTTCTTCTGAACTATCAGCATTAGCATCTTCCTTCTCTGCATCATAATAACTGTTATCACCATCTCCATCGGAGACATCAATGAAAATGGTTCCTCTGCATATACTTCAGCCACACCAAGTTCATCAGTACAATCTAATATGTATTGACAAACCATATCATCCAACAATGCACGCAGACCAGATGCTAAATCTTTGCCTGGGAACAGCCAGTGCAGCATGGTTCCTTCCTTAACCTTGCAGTGCTCACACAAAGCTCCAAATAACTCAGAAAGGCACTCATTATCCCGACTGATATAAGAAATTGCCTCCGTTCCACCACAATAGTTGTTCTCTCTACCTGACCTAACAAATTCACTCATAAAATGGAATCTCACTCTTAGTGTACCAAGGAAATCCATAACTGCAGGTGTGCTACCCTACATTCAAAATGGCAATAAATAAATACTTTGCATCATAATCAACTACCCTAGGTCCATATCCCAACAAACTTTCCACGATAATCTTATCGCAAACATCCCACCAAGTTGAGCTCAAGTACTTCTTTTGTAGCTAAAAAATTGTTCACCCACACCGAACCCGATAATACAAACCACCATTATCAAATTAACAGAAATCAACGTGAGAAGAATGGAGAGAAGGAAACTAATCTTCCACTCAGTTCATCAAATAATTGTGTCCTCAACGTGTAGTTTGATACCTCTTTATCTCTGCACATACATACTCCCTCCGTCCCAAAATATAAGCATTTTTAGAATAGAGACAAGTCAAACTTTTAAATTTTGACTATTAATAGCAAAAAAAATAAAAATATTAATCATATAAATTTAATCTTACTATATTTATCATTAAATGAACTATCATAATATGCAACACTTTTTATTTAAAACATTTTACTTTCGTAGATGTTGTTCGTCAAAGTAGTATAACGGAGACCGTGGTGAGACTCAAAAAATGCTTATATTTTAGGATGGAGGGAGTAGTAATTTTCAATATGTAGTTGCATGATCAAACATACGATCAGTTTATCAGACGAAGTTGCATTGAGGACATTGGACTTTGGTCCCATCGCTTCAAACAAAAAGACCGCTTTTTAGTTTCAATCTGGAAATCCATTTTCGTTTTCCCCCTAATTGCTCGCTTCCTCTTTCCCTTTTTCCTCTTTTCATTTGTTTGTCGGGCAGGGAGTTTCTCCCCACAGTGGGGCGACAGAAAAATGGATTGGGATAAAAATTGATGATTTTTGTTCATTACTTATTTGTTCTTTGAAAAGGTAACAATAATGGTTATCAGCGCTGTCGGATAAGGGCTTGCCACTAATATCCTATCGCCTGCAACGCCGTACTGGACAATGTCTATTTCACCTGCGTCAGACCTGTTGACTGTTGTCGTCCATGGCCACACTGTAGCTCTGCCCTTGACCTCCGCCCGTCGCGGATGATCATCCAAGAAGGTTGCCCTCGCAGTGCCCAAACCAGGCTCCGCCCGCGCTCACCACCGAGGTAAATTTCTCATTGAAAAAGGTCCATTCTGTTTGTTAATATTTGAAACATTTCTTTGTGCTCCTTCATGTATAAAATCCTGTGAAGTAGAAATATTTTTTTTCTATGATCTGGGAGGAAGGGAAAGTTTCCTACTTCACATCATAAATACCTACTTGCACTCAATCTCTTGGTTTAGAACAGGGACTATTTTCTAATCAGCGATAATGCTCAATACCCTGCATATAAGCTTTTGCTTTTGAAGGCTCAACTATGTTTTCTGTTTTTTGGGAAGACGAAATAGCCCTGGTGCGGATGTATGAGAGCAGCCCGTGCCGCAGGAGTGTAGGAACTCGGGTCTAATTTGTTAACATTGACAAGATGATTAAATCGAATTGTGGTATTGTGCTCTCTCATTCATTAAGTGTTTATTGCCTAGCTGATGGGAATATGGGATTCGCCTCATTAGTTTATTTTACAGCCTCTCGAAACTCTTCCAAGTTTGAGGCCCATGCTTGTTGCTTCAGTGCCAAAACAAAAATGTGTTGACAATATGCGTTATATCATCATGTCACTTATCATTTAATTTACACTTCCAATGTTATTTAAATCATCATGTCAGTCAGTGCAGCTGGACTCAAGGTTTCCGCTTGGCCGCTAGCCTGCTACCTTGCTTGCTTGCAGAATTGGAAGATGTAAGAGGCTGCAGGCAATTTCTTCAGAAAGATATGCAACTGTATGTGTTTCAATTGGTGTCTCAGATAGAACATTCTTTTTTCAGCCCAAGTCGATCCAATAGGTGTCTTAGCTCCACTTCCAGAATCAAGATGTAGTTTTTAGCCTAGAGAGAAATGACAAATAGATTTCCAGCCACACTTCCAGCTACCCAGTAGGTTTCTGCTTGGCCGCTAGCCCACCTTGTTTGTTGAGAAAGATGAAAAATCGAGGAATGAAATATTCTAGATGTTAGATAAGCATGGACAATACATAATTATGGCTTGGGTTTATTTTGCTGTTATAATTAGTCTTGTTTTAGACTCATCGTAACAATCTCAGTTTGTGATGATATGCAAAAGTTCAATTCGATCCGTCACATCATTGATAAAAAAAAAATCTGCCTACTTGGTTTGTGAGATTGTCACCTGGTGACAATTCTGATTAACCTTTTCTGATTGAGCACTTGAAGAGACAATACAAAATAAAATGTTTTATTTTAAACAGCCAAAGTGTATGTACGCAGTCTCTCCAATTGCCTAGCTGTACTAAATCCTGTATTATGGTGTTTGGATGGAATTAGTGTCTTTTTCAACAGCACTTAAATGTTGGTTTTTCCTGTTACCTTGGCTCCTTGCGATGTAAGCCTATGTGTTTTGAATGATCACTACTTGATGTAATTGAGGACAGCAACGCATGATGATTCAGAATTGATATTTTAGTTTCACCTCCCTGGGTCAGTTTCAGGCGTCATCGGTGCAGATCAAACATTCTAGCCATTATGGTATGTTCTTTCACTAATTTTAGTTTCTCCTGATTTTTCTTGGATAGAATCTATTATATGCCACTGAGTTTGTCACGGATCTACGATTTGCCACTGACTTTATCAAGTTTACAATATGCCATCGACTTTTACTTAATTTCTACGATTTACTATCGCCGTTCAGTTAGTCTCCGTTAGGACTCTATAAATTTGCTCAAATGACTAAAATACCCCTAGGACAAAAAATTTCAAAATTTGGATAAACATTATGAAATATCATATTTTAAGTTTTTGGCCAAAATTTGAATGTTTACAATCTTGTGTTTATAATATGATATTTTCGAATTTTTGTCCAAATTTTAGAAGTTTTTGTCCTAGGGGTATTTTGGTCATTTGGATAAAATTGTGCAGTGCTAACAAAGGCTAACTGGACGGCGATGGTAAATCGTAGAAGTTAAGAAAAAGTTGATGGCATATTGTAAGAACGTGAGAAAGTCAGTGGCAAATCATAGACATGTGACAAAGTCAGTGGCATATAATGGATTCTCTCTTCTTGGTTTTAACAGAGTCAGTGATTGATTGCGAAATGGAAAAACTGGAATTATTTGAATCTTCAAATATGAAGAAACATGGACAGTTCTTCTTTCTTTAGCAAGGCACAAGAAAATTCAGGCATAACCTAGGCCATGATAGGGCACCACATTTCTGATGTAGTTTCCATTTGCATGAACCAACTAAAAAAGGATTTACCTTGTTTACAATAATGATATGCAAAAGTTCAATTCGATCTGTCACATCATTGATAAAAAGGAAATCTGCCTACTTGGTTTGTGAGATTGTCACCTGGTGACAATTCTGATTAACCTTTTCTGATTGAGCACTTGCAGAGACAATACAAAAGAAAATGTTTTATTTAAAACAGCCAAAGTGTATGTGCTCAGTCTCTTCAATTGCCTAGCTGTACTAAATCCTATATTATCAGTTGGCCATGTTGCAGCGCGTATGGTGGCTCTATATACAATTCTTTGCATGGTTGGGGAAGAAGCCAACAAGAAGTAGCTGAGATCTATGCAGTTCGATCCCACTTATGTAGTAGCTACTCCCACTTCTCAAACGTTCCTTCTTCCTTAGCTAGGCTGCATACCTGTTTATGTGCTTCAACCACAGGGATCTTGCCAGTGTCTTCGACTATATATGTGCTTGATACTGTCTTCCTAGGTTTCTTGCCAGTGTACAATTGTGGAAATTTGTTTTTTTATCATTATGTCAATAATCTTTTGAGATTGAAATGGTGGGTCGGAACAACGCAACAAGGATATGCATCAATCGATTATAATATCGGTTCATTGCTATTACATTTTGTACTAAGAATTGTCAATAGCATTTTCCAACAATGTGAATATACAACACTTGCATTATAAAATACCGCCGTAGCGTTAGCACGGGCACATTACTAGTTTTGTAAAATGCTTAAACAAGTCACTCATTACCCACTTCATCCGGGAACACCCACTTCCAATTTTCATCATCCTCATCAACCACTTCTTCGTCGCTCAACGACTTAAATGTTGATGACCAACTCCGCTGCAAACTTTCCCATCCCATTGTTTTGAAGAAACAAAGTTCACAAAAGAGAAAGAAGTTAGGGCAATCTAAAAAAAGAAGGGGAAAAATGGGAAAGGAGCAAACCGCAGATGGGACGATGAAATGGAGTTCACCCTTTAAATTAACTTTCCAAGAGTTTGCCGTATCAAAATTATATACACTTTAAATGGACAAAAGAGGGAGTAGTGTACCTGTTGTAAGCAGCAGTTAAACTCAGCTGCAAATATCTTTGAGTGGCGACTTTCAAGAGAAGACCACTCCAAGACCGTTCTGCCATCCATGTCAATGCTGATCTCGTACAGAATCCCGTGACTCCCCAGTGCCCTTGCTCATGCTTCCTCTCATACTCGGTAATAGTGAGGCTAGTGATAAGATGGTTTTGACTGTCAATGCTACTGACCGGGCAGTTGGCAATGTGCAGCGCCTTCCTATCATCCTTGGATTCTTTAATTTCAAGACTGGAAGGTCATTTAGGAGGTCTCCCACGAACAAGGATGGAGCAGAGTGCTTCTCCCAGGTCCAATGGTTCGTGAGTGGGAACTTGAGAGTCCATGTCGTGAGCACTGTATCGCCAATGGGGAGGCCTTGGATGTAGTTGTCCATGGAGATGAACAGGATGGTCTCCGGGTCCCTACAGATCATGGTGCGGTGCTCTGGATGTAGTTGTCCATGGAGATGAACAGGATGGTCTCCAGGTCCCTACAGATCATGGTGCGGTGCTCTTCTGCCGACCTCTTCCAAGATAGAAGGCTAGGCTTCATGACGCATTCCTCAGGCAATGAGATGAAGAACAAAAGTAGGTGATCATCATCGTCGTCAGTGCCGGTGCCGAGCTTGTGAATGTGATCGCAGACCAAGATCCCTGTCCTAAGATCAACCCAGCAAAGCGAGATGGTCAAAACAGCAAACACCATGTCTGCACAGAAGGAGTAGGTGGGTGGCCATGTCACGTCGTCCTTATCTTGATTGGAAGCAGGGATGGGGAGTAGCACCTCTTTCTGTATCCACTGACCGTCGGCGAGCGGGCCAGAGCTAGGAGACCACCACAAGAAGAGAGTGACCTTATTGGAGGCGAGATGGGTTCGGGTGTCCTGATGTGAGAAGAGCTCGACGAGGACGTAGTCGTAGTAGTCGTTGTGGCGTAGGATGGTGACCCCGGTCCCAATGCCGCAGTGCGACATGCTGGTAACGCAGGTGGTGTGCAGAGGCAGGATGATGGCGACCGAGTTGGCCCAGGTGTTGAGCACCAGATAACACCCCGGCGAAGGGATCCCGGGACGGTAGGTGCCAAAGTAGAGCACAAGCTGTTGGGATACGCGTAGGCTACGACAGCATAAATCAAAATTTTCTATCGCGTAAACCAGGAACCATGCAAGTATTAGATCATAGATCGTTACCACTCGACGCGCTGCGCAACGGAAAAAGACGCTAAGAAGTCAAAGGAATTCTCGCGAAGTAGCGCGCGGCGATGTAGAGGAAGTAGTCGATCACACCGGCTCGACCTTCTCCTCCTCGTGCGTTCTTCTCGCCGTACTCCCACGCCGATCAGCACCGCAAACCAGCGGCGCCTCTACCGGTATCCACACGTACAGGGACGGAACACCACGCGCAGATGTGCTAGCACCCGCCCGCGGCTAGGGTTTTGCTCGGAGAGGGAAGTGACGGCTAGGGTTTCTTACGTGATGCAATGCCTCCGCCGGTCGCACCCTTCACGAATATATAGGATCCATCACTCGGGCCTCCAAGGCCCGTAGGAATCCTATTTAGATCCCTATCCGAATTAAGCTCATATTGGATCTCCATCCAAACCCCTTATTCCGGCCCATTAAGCGTGCGACCCTGTAGGTTCATGTACACTCGGCTGAAACCCGAAAACTCCTTTTCGGTCCACGCGTCAACGGCGGCCCCTAGCAGAACGTATTGACCCACCGGGCATATATAAAGATCATATCGGCTGAACCTCTAGTGTATACTTGTATGAACCCCTTTGCCTCACGATATCGATTAAGCTCAAGGCTAGATATGTGCCATCCTTTAATAGCTCAATCATTCACTCGAACCTGTTGATAGATTATATAATATTGAAAGAGGATTCACCTGTAGGGGTACTCAAGCAGACAGTGAGGCCAAGATCTCCATTTACGTGACATAGTTTAACAGCTGGTGCTTATGTTGTGCAACATCAATTGGGGTGCTCGGGGGAATTAATCCATCCTTCAAATATGGTACCAAAATAAGCTGAAACCGTGGAAGAATACAAATAATATAATGTATACCAAAGCTTTTCATAGCCAAAAAAAAAAAAAACACAAGCCATAGGCTAATGCAAGTACTCTTATCAATTTGATAAGCACAATTTGTTGTTTCAGGTTGGTTTCATATAAATTAGGTGTATGTTACAGAAATCTTTCATATCAGATGTTGCTCTTCTTTCTACTCATTATTCCTTTCCAAAAGTTTTGCCTTCTTGTCGACATTCATATTAGAACACAAATCCCTCTTCCAGTCCCATTTTATTAACTCTGATATAATAGGCCTAAATATAGAAGGTTTTACAATCTTCAAATTACCATCCCTGAGAAACTAAATGATTACCTTCGAATCAACTAATCTAACACCTGGACTTGTAAAGCTGTAGGTTAAACACGATAAACATATACTACTTGTTAAAGCAAGCACTGTATGTGTGTAAGCAAGCTGTAAAACCTGATAAAAGAAAGCAATGTCTGATTAAAAGGGTCCATCTGCTGGTTCATGAGCTTTCTTGTCGCGGCGTGCTCTTTCGCCTTCCGTGGCATTGCTGTCCATCGTCCACCTATGGATGAGCTCCATGAAAATTCCCCTCTGTTGCAAATTCCCGAGAAAACAACCAATCAATCTATCTCAGCCAACAGTGAACACTGAACAAGACCATCAGACCAAGCGAGCGTATCTTCTGATTGATCAATCAATCTACCAATCGTGCATATACTTTACCACGATGATTACCGGTGCTACCACAGAAGTGACCAGCTTCCCCTGCTTGAACGGCTATGGTGGTGAGCTGCATCCTCGATCCAGCAGCGAGGGCAGAGATGATAAGCCGCATCCAGCGGCCGCCGCTGGCGGCTGAAAGCCTGCCTGGATCCATACAAGCATGGAAGTTGCACAAGAGAGCATCAGGCGTCGGCTGCTTTAGGCGAGGCGGATCTGGTGACAGAAGCCGGCCGTGGCGCTGGAGCCCGGACTGGCATGGCAATCAAGGGCAGGTGGTGAGCGCGAGGCTGACCGCGAGATGCGGGAGAGACGGCGTGTACATTCTTCCTCTCTCTCACCGGTGAGGGATGGGGAGGATGCGCGACATGGCGATGGATGGATGGATGCGCGGTGGCGGGGTGAGCGCAGCGGTTTTGAGGATTTGTCGCGGCGGCGAGATTGCGCGATGGATTGAATGCCGTGGGATTTGGGTGCGAGGGCGGAGGCGGGGAACGCGGCGAGGATTAGCGATGGATTGAACATGATGGAGATGCCGGATACCGCGTTATCTGTGTGATTTGGCTGTAGGATAGGAGGGTAAAACTCCTCCTTTATATACTAGTATAGGGGCCTGTTTGGTACAGCTCCAACTCCTAAATTTAGCTCCAGGAGTTGAGTCTGGAGTGGAGTTGTGGAGCTGCCTAAACTCAGCTCCACAACTCTAGTTCATTTTGTGAGAGAGCTCCATCCAGCTCCACTCCCAGTTTTGGTGAAGCTGAAACTGTT
This sequence comes from Oryza glaberrima, assembly GCF_000147395.1. Lineage (NCBI taxonomy): Eukaryota > Viridiplantae > Streptophyta > Magnoliopsida > Poales > Poaceae > Oryza > Oryza glaberrima. The sequence continues at coordinate 1,848,588 of NC_068334.1, read as the reverse complement.
TGGCTGAGCTCTAACTCCAGGAGGGGTGGAGCTGGAGCTGGAGCTGTGCCAAACAGGCCATAGATATAGAAGTATAGATATCAATTGCTTCTAGAGTGTGCAAGGGCTATGGTGCTTTGGGGTGCTGAGATATTGCGCACCCCATGATAATTTGCGTCAACTTCCATCAACACTGTGAGCGTGTCATGTAAGGCTGGATTTTTCACATTTTTAATCCTTTTGAAAAACTTATCCTACAAATAGACCCCTAAAAAACCTTATTCTAGAATGATCCTTTTCGGGGCGCCAATGTCTTTGGCGCTGTGGTCCAATATGACGGCGCCAATGACGTTGCGCCGTCCCCCTAGCCCCCCGATGAAAGTTAATTTACAAATGTGAAGGGGGACAGCGCCAACGTCATTGGCGCCGAGGACCAAATTGCAAATTTTTTTTTTTGAAAATGGTAGAAGGCAGGATGCAGCAATACAGCCGACGGGTGGCGCATGTTGGCGACGGAGACGAGCCGCCGCGGGCCTCTAGATCTCGGCGATGGTGTAGATTAGCTTAAATACTGATGATGCTGCGGGACAGCAGGCGTATCAGGATCTCCTAGAGCAGCTCGTCGGCCATCAAGTCCACCGAAGGCCCCTCTTCGTCGGTTGCCCACGGTAGCCACACACCGGTGAGATGAGTTCAGGGGATTCAGATCGGTACCACTCCTTAAGAATGGGGTTGTGTCGCCGCAACTGAGCCTCACTGACCTCAAGGCCCTCTCCATGCTCAGCCACGGCATCAAGGGCGTCAACATCGTGCCTACCGACGCCGCCACCACGGGAGCAACGACAGACGAGGGCGCAAGGTGTCCACCTGACGTGGATCCATGGCTCTCAAGGCCATCTACCGCTACTCCCTTCCCTCTACGGCGGCGTAGCCATGGATAGCGTCGTCGGGTTCACCATCGATTGGTGGACCTGCTGCACCAGGTCCATTAAAAGCCTCTCTTCCGCCGCCCACCACCTCAGCCGTGTGCCACCGGCCGCATATGAAGAAGAAGAAAGGGAAGAGGGGAGAAGGAGAAGGGAAAGAGAGAGAAGAGAGGGGATGAGGTGGAGGAAGTGGGCCACTGACATGTGGGTCCTAATATTTTAAAATTTGTTATTTGACTGACATGTTGGCCCACATATTTTGTTTTATTTTTTATTTTTTAAGTTACTAGAAAAAATGCTCGTGCGTTGCAACGGGTAAAGACGTTTTTTCACTTATATATTAAAAGCTGAGCAATAAATTGAAATATTGGGATCGCTATATACATTTTAATTGAAAAAGTTAATGAAAATCTTTCCTGGGTGTAGGGTAGATAGCCTTTCTTCCATTTTTGCCCTAGGCCACTCTGCTACGTCCCTATGTTTGGCCTGTAGCCAAGTAGCTGTAAGCTCAGCTAGCATAGTCTACTACCATCTTCAACCCCTTAAAGATAGTCCGTGGCTGGATGGTTACCGAAGCAAATCTCCCCCATTAAATCTGGTCGAATTTTTCTCGATCACTTAAAATTGGTTGAGGATTTTTTATCCACTCAATCTTTTCTTTCCGTTTTTTCCAAAATCAGAGCGTAAAACTCTTTGTTCCTCGTCAAATCAGTCGAATCTTTCTTGATAACCCAAAATTGGTTGAGGGTGTTTCATCCACTCGATCTCCTCTTTATGTTTTTTTTTTTCCAAAATCAGAGTGTAAAACTCGGGATAAAAAGACTGGGGAAGATAGCTATTATCATCGGCAAATGTTAAACGGATATTAAATATGACAAATTAAATCCGAATCGAAAGGGAAAATAATGGAGGAAATGATGAGGGAGGAGTGGGGAATCGATTTTATTTTGAGGAGAAAACGCACAATCAATATGGCGGCGGCGTGGCTACAGGGTTCAACTCGGGAGGCGTGCGGCAAAAAGATCGGATTAAAAAACCAGATGAGAAAAACCAAAAGCACATAGGAGAAAAAACCGGCGACAAAAAAATTGATAAAAAAAACCAAAAGCTGCCGGGAGGCGCAATGGGATTAAAAAAGATGAAAAAACCAAGAGCCTAAGCGCGTGCGAAAAAAAACTCTTTCGCGTGAAAAAAAAGTTGAAAAAAATACCCGTGCCAAAGAAACCAAACGGACTTCTTTTTTGTTCTTTTTATTGGCGAGACATTTTTTTCCTTTTTTTTATGGAAGTCGGACGCAAGATGCTTTTTTTTTATTATTGCTTTTGAGTCGGACTTTGTTTTTTCGTTTTTACCTCTTTGAGCAGGACTTTTTTTTTCTTTATTAACAGACAACGGAAATATTGATAGAGATAACATAAAATTAAAAAATCAACTCAAACACGGATGACGTACCAAAGTTCTGGTAAAAACATCTTCAATTTTTATAATAGTAGAGATTAAATTTTGCTTCATGTACCACGTGAATACCACGTCAGATGAAAAACGAGTCAAATTAGCAACGTAGGCGCCACATCAGCTAAAATCACCATCCAAACTGCCATGGGACCTATATTACATCGGTTTTGATAGTTGAGGTACCCGTTGTATTTGGTTTTCTGGTTGAAGGACTTAAATCGGATTCCTTTACAAGTCAAGGGACGTCAGATGAACTTATTCCTTCTCTCCTCACTATTTCAGGCCCATTGGCCCAAAAGAACATCCCAAAATCTAATTAACCCTATCTCCTCCCTCCCTCCCATCCAGCCGCCACAGCCAGGAGAGCGACCGGGCGACCGCCGATGCGCCGTCGTCGACTCGGCGCCTCCCCACGCCGTCCCGGCGGCCCGCGGCCCGCGCCGCCACCCTCCACTCCCCGCACCGCGACGCCTCCCGGAGCTCCAGACGAAGGTAATTCTTCCCCTGCCACTCCATATGCCACTCATACGATACGGAGGGTTTTTAACAAAATGCCACCCAATACATTACGAAGGATAAAATACTACTCAATAGATTATTTTTAGGATATTTTGCCACTTTAAGAAGGTTTAAGATAAATATGCCCCTACCATGGAGAGAGAGAGGAAGGGGGAGAGAGCCGGAGAGGGGAGTCGAACGGCGTCGGCTGTAGTCGCCGGCGGCGGGCGGCAACGAGGGAAGAACGAGCGCCGTCTGTGCTCCCGCTAGCGGCGACGAGGAGAGGAAGAAGACGCCGGTAAGCCCTCCTCCCCCATCGCCGCCGCCGTCTTCCTCCCTCTTCGCCGGCGTCTTCCTTCCCCATCGCCGTCGCCGTCTTCCTCCCCCTGTCCGCCCGTCGCAGCCCGCCCCAGTGCGCTCGCCACCCGCCGCCGGCGAGCATGAGTGTCGTCCGGGTCAACCTTCCGCTCCTCCCTCTTCCTCTCTATCCACAGCCAGGAGTATTTTGGTCTTAAAATCCCTCAAAGTGGCAAAATATCCTGAAAGTAATATATTGAGTGGCATTTTATCATTTGCAATGTATTGGGTGGCATTTTTTCTAAACCCACCGAATGGAGTGGCATATTGTCCTTTTTCTCAGCTCTGTACTGCCTAAATCCAGGATGGTTACTTTGGTTAGAAACATTTTGGGTTAGGAATTGTTCACAGTTGAATCTAGGATGGTTCATTTGATTTAGGATTTAGGATTAGTTTATTTGAATCCAGGAATCAGGAACGGTTCATGGTTGAACATTTTTTTTATTTAGTATTTGAATCCAGCCATCCAGGGATGGTTCATGGTTCATGGTTCATGGTTGAACAATTGAACTTTGAAACTTGTGATTCACTGATTTCTGAAGCTTTGTAGCAGAGTTAGTATTTATCAGTGCACATATTTAGCAGAGTTAGCATGGTCAGTACTTAAATTGGAAGACCATATTGTAGTATTTATCAGTGCACATATTTTCAAAATATCAAGAAGCGGAATGTTCTTTTCTGAATTGTAAGATTTCTTATCATTTTTCCATTTTCTATGCTCTATAAATTTGATATGTTCTGTCAATTAATAGTTTAGTACTGTACTTTAATATGCTTAACACATTCAATTTTTGGTCGATTCTATGAACACTTTATACCGTTATAAATATACAACTATTAGACTTTGTGGGTTGGAAAAAAATATTTTATCCCTTCTAATTTCGAATACCCAAGTTAAAAATCCTGGGCCCGCCCCTGGAGGCCAGCAGCCGCCCAACGCCCTCACTGACTCTGTCTGTTTGTCTATCTATCTTAGCGTTTGACTGTTTCAAGTCCTCACTATCTTGTCTCAGGTTTGTTCCACGGCTCCAATTCTGTATGTGCTGCGACTTTACATTTTGTAAGTTTGCATGCATCAATAGAACTAGAGTCATTAAGGGATTTTCTTCAATGAACTATATAAAAACAATTTAAGAAGCAAGGGCAAAAAAACTTGAATGGTTGCTTGGTTACATTTATTGAAAGGGATTTCTTCTCAAGTTAAGGATGAGGACAGCATCATTCATTTTTTTTTAAAAAAAAGCATTGGCAAATTGTCCTCTAAATTGTAAGATTTATTTATTATCATTTGCCATGTTCTAGATATTGATATGTTGAAAAATTGTAAATTAAATGTTGTAATTCTATATGTGGAGGATTTTATATGAAAATTCTATGAATATACAAAATTATGCTCAAGTTTGTGTTATATCCGCTATAGAATATACACAACTAATAGTTTAGAATTGTGTGATATTATACATGCCAAACATTAGTCTTTTGCTCTAAAAAAAAATTCCTACCCTTTTACGTTTTGAATACACAACTTTAAAATCCTGGGCCTGCTCATCTATGATGAGTCAGCGATATGCTGCTGATTTGCTGCCATTGTAGTTTGTAGGATTTGTAGATTCTGATGAAGAGTAATGTGGATATTGCATCGTTTGAACTTGCACATTTTGAACATGCTTTTTAAAATTAGTCGATTATTGATGTTAAAAGATATTATTGATTTATTTTTATCACATTTTAATTAAATTTGTACTTGTATATGGGATTTGCGGTGTTCGGAAATTTTTTATATGTGATGTGAACCTTTGAAGTAGGACTACCCAACCAAAAAATCCTGGCTACTCCCCACTCCGGCACATGCCTCCACATCCGAGGCTCCTACTCAACGCAGTGTTACCGGGACACGGACACAGGTGTCGGAGTCCGACTCGGACTCGAGTGTCCGACTTGGCAAGCTGAAAAAAAAAAGGATTCGGGGACTCGCCCCATATATATATATATATATTTAGTGAAAATATTATATATATCATCAAATATAACATACTCTTATAGTCAGTAAAACACTAAAAACATATGGTGTCACACATTATTCTGCACAAAAGATCTTATCTTCTTATTAGTTCCCACATAGAACAAAAACTGCCAGCCAAAATAAGTGAATTTCATGTGTAGAGGATCCCTTGTTCACAAAAAATCCCACTGCTATCCTGCCGCCCATAGGCCACATGCCAATACTAGATTTGTGAATGACTGGATGCGAGTAAGTCGCTGCTGTCATTGTATATTTTGGTATTGGCCTATTGGGCAAGACATGAATAGGAATGGGGAAGTAGTAATTTTGTTAAGGGTGGTCGGAGAAATTGGAACAGAGCTGATGCACTTGATAAACATGCGGGGGGCAGTTGATTCTTTGATCTACGATTTAGCATTACTGAGGCAAAATGTGTGCATCCTTGCTTTTTTTCATTTTTGATGGCGTATCTACCTTAGAACCTCTGCCTAAGATCTCTTGTTCTCGACTCCAGTTTACCTTGTGAATTGGTCTCCATGGCATGGGAACTCACTGAGGTCCCAGGCAACCCAACTCCCTCCCTCCGTGGCTCTACAGGTTTCTGTTTTATTCAATCTAGTTATTTTTTCCCTATGCTAGTTTCATAGTGTTATTTCTTATTTATTTTCTTGGGCAGTTGAAGTGATTGCTGCCAAGATTGAGCCCAAGTTAGCCAACAGTCTCATTCGGTAAAGGACTGGAACTCCACATTTTCTCCCTTTTTAATGCTAATTATAGCATTCTCATTTACAAATTTCAATTCAGGAATTTAGAACTGAATTTACCAAGAACTTGAATGGATTGTTTACTCTGTTCTGCGCAATTTAGTCGATAAAAAAACAGAGAGATGGCATTGTTTTAGGTTACGCTGTATTATGAATTTTATAATGTTACATTTCGAATTTAATTTCTCTTGATAGGACTTTTTCTTTATGTCATCGTCTAAGAGTTAAATAAAAATCTTAATTTGAATATTTCTTGTCAAAAAGACTGAATACATATTTGTTTAATTCATTTCAGGAATCATTGGGATTCAGAATCTAAACCCCAACTAATTTAACAGAAGCTTATATAATGATTTAATAGTAAAGAATGTACATATATTGATTACAATTCGTATGTTAGCATGAAATTGGAATTTTAATTGTTTTGTTGATAGTTTCTTCAAATAGGAAGTTTGAATTATGTGTCACAGTTGCTTAATTTCCGATGTCTAAATGGCATGTGTATCTTTATTGAGTGAAATACATGAGCAGTCCCTAAACTTGTGTGGTGGTGTCACTTAGGTCCCTAAAAGTGGTCAAGTTTAGGGACCTAAGTGACACCACCCCAGAAGTTTAAGGACCGGCCATGTATTTCACTCATTTATTTGACATGTTTGTCTCTTCTTTTCATGTGCTGTTATTTTTCTTTTGTTACGGTTTGACTATAATTAACAAGTGGGCTATATTTAGAGCAGTGATGTTATCAATGTGACTGGGTTTCAGGCAATTGAGTCAAGCATGCCCATTGGAGAATCTTCGGCATGTAAAACGGGTGCGTCGGTGCTGTGAATATGGTGGTAAATGTTCTTTTTTCTTTTCTCAATCGATTCCATGATATGTCCATCTACTTTATAAGTTGGTCCAGCTTCACCATTCATCCATACACTGTAATACTGGCCACACATCCAACACCCAAACAAAATAGATGGTTTGTAGCAGCTTTGGGTCTACTGTTGTAAAAACTTGTGCAGGCATGTGCACGGCAGTTTATATGAAGCCAAATCATCAATTCAACATGCAAAGCTCCACCTTTTCAGATTGAGCTTAATTTGGTCTGTCATTGTGAATACCAGGGGGTTGGGGGTGGTATTGCCCCCAGAATTATAGTACATGAGTGTAAGTGTAACAAAACTATCTTAAATGTGGATTTCCAACCCTATAAATGATTATAACCTTGGTGGAATTTATCAGCAGGCTTTCTCTTCAACAAGTTAAATATATAATTTGATTCCTCATTCAACGATACTCTTCAATCTTTAATGCTGATATTGTCATGTGAGATGCTGAACCTTATTTTCAAGAAACTTAGTCTTACCTAAAAAAGCAGCAGAACTGGGAACTAAAATCTAGAAGCTCATAGTGTTTTCCGTTGATTCTGCCTAAGAAGAAGTGCAAGAGTAGGCTAGTACATGCTGATCCATTGCTAGAATATGGACATAAAACTGACCAGCCTACAAATGTTTTAAGTTAGTTCCTGGGTAATTATGTTGAACACTTTTCTGTTTACTTTTACAATTTGATTATCTTTTCCTTGACAGAAAAATCTGAGTTATCAATCATCTTATGCCTTGCAACTGGGCCTGAACATTGTAGCGAAATGTTTCCTCAAGATGTAAAAAAGATTGTAGGTACCTACGAATTGAATACTTTCATTGCAAAAGTAAGTACTGCTGTTAACCTTGGGAGTTCGGAAATTTGAGTTCTCTGTTGTTTTTGTAGGCATATTGGACTTATTTACTAACTTAATCATGTCATACATTCATTAAGATCAAAATTATTGGTCTCTAGTTTTACTTATATGGAAATTATCCACCAAGATAGTGATTGTTCCGTGTTAAATCCTTACATGTTTCTTTGTGTGACCTACAGGCAATGTGAAGTGATATTTAATCCTCCTGAATCCATCAACATCTAAGGAATGTATGGATCATAGTAGTAATAATAGATAAAGATATAGCATTTTATCTTTAGGTAATCCTTCCAGTCACAAGGAATGTTTGGACATCTGCAAATGAAAGTTATGATATATTGAAAAATACAGTATGCTCCAAAACAATCTGCAAATATCATTTTCTTGTGTGCAATCTAAATATTCGTAGAGATCATGTTGATAGCCAAAGTTTATCCGCACAAGTGCACATGCACCAAAATGTCACTTATTTGTGACAGGGGAGTATCATTCTTCAAGCAATTGATTAGTAAGAAGATTTTGCTATGTTCTTATGATATGAATCTGTCTTTATATTAGGCATATCATATATCATTTATTGTTGCTAGAAATCTTTCTCAGGTTGCGAGGTTTCCTGCTACTTCAAAAGAGGAGTGGGAGGAACAATGCAAACTTTGGCCAACATCTTATCATCCCCCACACGAGTATGTTTCTGCACAGACCACATTATGTTTTATTCTGATGAATGTTTAAGTAACAATGGTTATGAAACTCAGTAACAAGTACGTACTAGGTTGCCTCACCTTGTAGCGGCGAGTGTATGGTAATCCGGGTCTTAGTCAGCCTAAATATCTGGTTTGCCTATTTATATTTTCCATTTATGTATGTATATTCACATAATATCAAATCTGCAAGGACTATGCCTCGTCACTGAATCCCTGCCACAAAATTAATATCTATCCTACCATCTTCTCATCATAAATAGTTACTCTCTCTGGTCTCAAAGATGTGTTTTGGATGCTTACACGACCTGGAACAACTTTGACCACAAATTTCTACTCCAAGATATTTCTATGACCCGATAAAGTTATAATTTTATGAAAGTATTTTTCTGAAACAAATCTACACATATTATTCTCATGCATGCAAGCTACATACTTAAAAAGATATTGATGTTCAAAGTTCTTAATTTTTTACTTGAAACGCATCAAAAAGACCAAAACAACATGTTTTCAAGACCGATAGGAGTAGTTTCTAACTAACTTTAATACCAAATCAGCAACCGAAAGCTATCATATGGCTAAATTCATTGGTCGACATGTTCTTGACATACCTTTTAAGTCCTAGAACTAAACCATAAGCCTGCTAATCACTAGCAAAAAAAACATTGTAATCACTATCATTTAACTACCTTGTAAACTGTCATACCAAGTAGAACGATTAATTGTCCCATAAAGCCACTTAACTTGTTGTCTTACTGGCCTTGTTGAGAAAGGCTTTCCCAAGCCGGGGAAGAGATCCTAACACCCAAATCTGTTTTGGGTTAGCTGTTTATCAAAATCAATTTTGTGGATGATTTGTCTCACTCATAATTAGCTTGCTTTGTGACCAGAGTGTAATCTGGCATGGAACAATGTCATTTTCATCATATTTAGAGGGTTCAAAGTTCCATGGTTGAAACTATTGAAGGGTCATCTTTGATTTTTTTTCTTTACAGTGGACTACCACATCAAGAGTATTAACTGCATTTAGTGCCAAAATATCTTCTTTGTAGCTATGACCAGATATCAATGTAAAATGTACTTAGAGAGTCATAGGTGAAAAATGCAGGTGCCAAGTGTCATCTCGCTTTGTATTATTTCTGGATGGCAGTGAAACCAGGGTCATCTGTACCATACAATATCATCTCTTCCTAGTTATCCATCAGATTATACCTTACAATACAAATATTGATATACTAATTTCTCCTCCACATGCTCAGTTGAGTTGGACTTGCAATGAACCAATAAACCAAAAGTTAGCTGGAGCATGTTTTATTGCATTTTGTTTTACAGCTGTGCTGATAGCCATTTTGTTACTTGCAGCTTGGATGGTGTATCTGGATTCAAAGAGTGTGAATTGCCATCAATATTTAATTGCATGAGAACTGCACTGCGGTTATCTGAGGTGACTTTACTGTTGTTTTTAAAGTATTCCTTTCTTGCTATGCTATAAATATAGTATTCCACCTGGTGTGGGCACTATGCTTGCATGTTTCTTTAGGATGTTAAGTTGTTAACCAGTGCTTTAACATGAACAATTGAACATCATTGGTTAGCTACCTATGCGTTCATGCGTACATCAAAGTTTATAGAACTGGCAGTAGCCAGCTGGTAAACCCAGGTAGTGAATTGAGAAAGAATAATAATTAAAGTATCATTCTCATATATATTCCTTGCATATGGCCTCATAACCTTTAGTCGTGCAATCCCACGCTACATTTGTATTGAAGCCACTAATTATGGTTTCTGAGCCTTCCTCCATTTGATGAGGAATTTTGGCCTGACCATCTTCTGAAAAGGATAGCCGTAGTTTTGGTGGATATGATTTCAATGATCCGGATATGTATGATCACAAAGATAAATTCCTGTGAGCAATCTGATGCTGATTCTAGGCTCCTTCTATTGCTAGCTGTTTCAGGTTTTGTCTAGTTCCAATTGCCTTGAGTGCTTCACTGGTGTTAATCAGTCAGAGATTGTAACTTCAGAACCCATGCTGACTAATAATTCAGTCAGACTATTGTATTTTTTAACTTCAATACCTCATCGAATAATCGTTCTTTACTTTGTTATTCTTGCAGCTATGTCTTAGCACAATTAATAACAACTTGTAGTGCGGTTTGGCAAGTTTGGTGTTTAGTCATATTAGGCCATTCTCTTCCTTATCAAAATTATCCTTCTCACCTGGAGATTGGGCCAATCCTACGTCAAGAGCAAAGTCACCTTATGTTCATCTTGGGCTGAAATGTAGCTTGAAAGCATGTTCATAGAAGTGATGAACATGTATGCATAGGTACCACATTCAAGGCTATCATTGTTACCTGGCCACCTCCTCCATGCCATTGACTTAGGTTTCATGGTGTGGAGCATGTAGAGTGCCCTGTGTGGGATTTGTTCCAAAAGCCATCATTAGGCCATATTTGATCTCATCAAAGGGCAGCAATGACAGCAATCAAGTGAATCATCAATCTTGTAACAGCCATATTGAGGAGCATTTGTGTCATATAAACAGCCATGGCTGTTTATATGACACAAATGCTCCTCAATATGGCTGTTACAAGATTGATGATTCACTTGATTGCTGCCAGGCTGTTTATATGACACAAATGCTCCTCAATATGGCTGTTACAAGATTGATGATTCACTTGATTGCTGCCATTGCTGCCCTTCCACCATTAGGCCATATTTGATCTCATCAAAGGGCAACAATGGCAGCATTCAAGTGAATCATCAATCTTGTAACAGCCATATTGAGGAGCATTTGTGTCATATAAACAGCCACGTTTAGAGAATTAAAACCTCCTTAAATCCTAGGAGAATCCTAGGGATGTACATAAATCCTCCCTATAAAAGGGGACATTTGAGATCAATGAAGATGGGAGGGATTCACACTTTCACTGTTCATCCATTTTGTACTTTAATAGGATTGCCTCATTGGCGTACTCTGACCTCTGCCACATTCCATGTTCACCCTTCTGAACCTTTTCTAAGGAATCTCTCAAGTAACATGTCATGTTCTCATGAATGTTGTCATGTACTCTAGGTTTCGAGAGGCTACCAAGGGCTTCAACCATCACACTGAAGCGGTTTTACGATGAGCATTCGTCATCTTTGTCCTTCACATACGTGAATAGTGTCTATATGCTTACTGCTGTCTATGGCATTGACGCAAAACAAGGGACTAGGATGATATGTTCCCATGTCTCTTCTCTCCTTTTGAGTATTGGATAATAAAGTTTTGATCCATAATCAGATTTCAAATAGCTACCATCCATAACTCAGATGCATTCCTTTATTGTTAACCTGGACATAAAGGAAAATTCTGGATGTGGACAAAGTGTAGATGTAGCACTCAAAGTTGAGAATTACAGCTGTGGTTGTCAACTGCGGTTGACATCAACATTGAGGGCCTGTTTAGTTCCCACCCCAAAATTTTACACCCTGTCACATTGAAAGTTTGAACACCTGCATGAAGTATTAAATATAGGCTAAAAAAATAACTAATTGCACAGATTGCGACTAATTTGCGAGACGAATCTTTTAAGCATAATTGCTCCATGATTTGACAATGTGGTGCTACAGTAAACATTTGCTAATAACGGATTAATTAGGCTTAATAAATTCGTCTCGCGGTTTACTGACGGATTCTATAATTAGTTTTTTCATTAGTGCCCAAACACCCCATTCCGATGTGACATGCCAAAACTTTACACCCCTGTATCTAAACACCCCCTGAAACAGTAGTGTGGATGGTGGTGCAGTGGTTGTGTAGGGAGTAGGGACTAGGGAAAGACTCAGGCAGACAGGATCATGGCCGGCTATGATGTGGGAAGAAAATATGATAAGCAATATAAGTTGTATCCAACTTGCTACCTGTATCTAGTTCTTATCTTTTGGAATTTCTTTCAAATCTTGTGTCCTTTAGATGCCATTTCCACTACATGAGCCAGTTATCATTGTGAATCAAGCAAGATCAGTGAAGTAGTTTCTCTGTTTTAAATATCACCCCACCCTAGGGTTTCTCTCCTAAAGCCCTCCAATTCAGGCCTGATGTCATTCCTTCCTCAATATAGTTATTACCTGTGATAATTTAAGGAGCTAGTAATAAGACATTTTTGTAGTATTGCGTGGCAACCTATCTGTGCGAACCTAACAAGTTTAATAAATTGTGAGGTACATATGCTTGAGAGCAAGTATTTATCCTCTATTGGAGAAGATTTAAATCCTTGTTATTAAGCACGATGTCCATATATGTGCTTCCTTTAACACGAAACTGCTGGACATGCATATGATGTCTGTCATGCTCTGCTGTTTACTTCAGTGTAGATCAAATAATTATGTTTAATTCAACATGGGTTCCTTGCTTGTACCAGGTGGGCAATGCTGCTGTTGTTGTTGATCCATCAACCATGCAGATTATTGCAAAGGCTACAGACCAAACACTCCAACATGATAGTTTAAAAAGTAACAAATGTGCTGAATTGAATTCAGACAGCCCCTTCTCATCACTTGAAGTAACTGAGAAGAAAGGGAGCAGGTTGTTCCTGTCAAACTCCAATGTTTCTACATGCAACAGCCTGAATATGGAAGCCTCATGTTTAAACCCTTGGGGATGGATGAAACCAAGGCCGTCTGAGCAGAAGTCATTGCCCTGTGAAGGTGGTTTTCCATGGCACCCTCTGAGACATGCTGCCATAGTTGCGATTGAAAATGCTGCGGAGAGGGATAAAGTGATGTTCCCTTCAATTATATCATCAACCAAACCAAATTCAGATGGAAATATGGAGTATTATTCTGTTAATGAATCAGCAAAACGACTAAAGGTGGATAGAAATGTGAGCTTTGTTACTCCTATTTTCTACCTTTTCAATGTTGCCTTTATCAGTATTGTTTCTCCTCGTTTTGGCTAAAGTCAGAATTGAACTTCAGGACGACAAAAAAATTGCACATGAAGCAATCTGCGATGACTTGTCAGAAACCAGACCATACCTTTGTACAGGATTTGACATTTACCTAGTCTGGGAACCTTGCTCAATGTAAGTTATTACTGAAGTATGGCATCATGCTTTTGCTTTCTGTTCAGTTGCTCACATATTTCTTGTTCTTATCGAAGGTGTGCGATGGCACTTGTACATCAAAGATTCAAACGTATCTTCTATGCTTTCCCAAATCCAATTACTGGAGCACTGGGCAGTGTCTACAGATTGCACGGGGAGAAAAGTTTAAATCATCGTTACTCTGTATTTAGGGTAAAAGTGCCCGAGTCATATTCGAATAGTTCGGGCGATTGTTCTGACAAATGCTGATACAGCTTGGCGTGCTCTGCATGAAGGGTGCGCCGTTTTCCAGTTTTGATTTTTGTGAACAGCTTGGCATGTTGTATCATTATATTATGTAATTCAACCTCAACTGCATAGTTTGTACTAGCTATTTTCCTAGCTTTTGTTACTGTCTTATTTCCTTCAGGTTCGGGTCGCAGATATTTTCTTGACGTTTGCTGACTAATTTGCCTGAGGAAAGGAAGTTGGTGATCGATATTATCGTATTCGTTCATATATCGTATGGCATTTCAAGATGTGGTATGTTTTTGGTATTTGTTGGTACCATTATCAACATATTGTAATATATTTCCCTATTTACTTTACTAGAAAAAATACCCGTGCGTGCAATGGGTGAAGGCTATTTTATTTTATTTTATACGGTTTAGTTAAGGTGAAATTCACTGTGAGAATTTGCTTGGATATATATTTTTATAGAAAATCATAAGTTGTAATTAGAGTCCAATCATATTAAGTTAGCATGTATTTTTTTAAGAGATTTTTTATATGACTCCTGTATTTCCAAAACGAGAGAATTTAAAACTCGACTCAAATACATATATGTATTTCTAAAAGTGAGCAAACTTAAAAACCGATTTATATATGGAGGACGTACCAAAGTACCGATAAAAACATCTTCAATTTTATACTAGTAGAGATATTAAGGTGAAATATGCCAATAGTACCATAGCACGTAAGGTTTGTAAGTTGTTCAAAGGAGATCTTTTTGTAGTCTGAATAATTGGCTTCTTATACAGTTAAATTAACCGAACAATTTTTTTTTTAAGATGGAGCTTAGTGGAGGCGTAACATGGTCGTAACATGGTCATGTTCCTATGCTTTGCATGTAATGTACGTGACACTTCCTTTATTGGGTTGGCTAGTGGCGCAGGTGGCATTCTATAGAAGTGCGATAACTTCTCACCATCTTCCGTTTAATGTCTTACTTTAAATTATACATATAATAAGAGGGCACTCTCATAATTACCTACGCTTCTTTATAAAACAGGGAGTAGTGATAAATGAGTATGTCACTATTCTAATTACCAACTCTCTACCTTTTATCTGTACTTCTTTAAAATGTGGTGATGGTGGTAAGCGGTGATTTTGGCATAACGAGGACCACCAACTCTTTACTTTCTAAAAATGAATTATCCACACCCACAACTCTTTACTTTTCAAAGAATGAAAAAGTGACGGTATGGATCAGAGAACCCACATATTAATCACCTCTATTACTAACCCCTACCTTTTTTTAATGAAAAGGGACGTATGAGACTAGAGGCTCACTTGTCAATAACAAATATATATAGAAATTAAAAGATGATATATAATAAAAAGCAATAGTAATAATGGGTTAATGATATTTTTTTATTAAAATTATGTTGCAATACACACGTAATATGCTAGTACATCTAATATCTCTAAGTTCAAAATTCAGTATATATACTAGAATATTATTTTCTTAGAAAATTGACTCATGCTTTTTTTATGACTCTAGTATCTTCTTCAATTCAATGGCTTATTACTTAACATTAGATGTATTTTTTTTCTTGATAATTCTTGATAAAATAGATCTTATGAACCTTATTTCTTCAAAGTTCAAATAGGTATATTATCCCTACAATAATATTTTGTTAGGAAAATGTCTTTTAGATGTCAATTCAATGCCTTTTGGAAACAGTCCAATATGACTCCTAAAATATAGGACGAATCTAATTCGACTCACTCAATGGTACAATTGGGTATAACGACTCCTCGAATTATTAAAACCGGTGTAAAATGACTTCCTCATTGGATTTGGCTGATGTGGCATCTACGTGGCAACTAGTCTTAAAAGCAAATAAAAATTTAGACATGGGACCCACATGCCGTGCCACTATCTCTCTCATATCTTCCCCTCTATGCTCCCACCAAGCGTTTGGGGTGACGTAACGTGTGGAGAACGTGGGGGCGGCGGCGGTCCAAGCTCAGCGGAGTGCGATGTGCCCAACGGCTAGCAAGTCGAAGGCAAATCAACCGAGGAAGGGAGGAGGGTGTTAGAAGTATAAATATGTTAGTTAGGGATAAGAGCCACATACAAATATAGCGATAAGATATATCCTAGAGATAGAATCCTAGAGATAAATCTACTCTTACTTGTATTGTACTCCAAGTCTCTATCTCCTATGTACTCCTATATATACCCTACGAGAGGGTCGATCTAATAGATCAAAAAACAACAGAATACAACAATTAGATTTTTTTTCCACATGGTATCATAGCCGAAGACCAACGTCGTTTGATCCGTTCCTACCTTCCGCTCGCGTCGCCCTGGGGAGATGAGATGATCACCATATTCTCCCTGGGGCTGTTGATGCGAAAAACACTGTTAGGAGGGGCTCCGCATCATTAGCTGCCATAAATAATCCATAGATTAGATTTTACCAATATTAGCATTAGATCAATTCCTTCATTAGCCACAGCCAAATAAAACCCAATTATCATCTCTACCCGGAGCAGTGCTGCTGCCTTCAATCTCCATCAACATACTAATTGCTGCGTCAATAACCTGTATGACTATGTGATCGTCTTCGCCGATTCTACATCACCAGTGGTCTTCATCAACTTGCCGCTGCTGACTCGTCCACATAGATGGACACCTCGCGTGCTCTGACAAATTAATCTGCAAGACGCTTCATCGATGACATCGACCGCATCCTCTACGATGGCAACGACCGCGTCACCAACGAGGGCATCGATCACATCATCTACAACAACAACGACTGCATCAACACGGCATCACTATTGTGATGACCACTACACGACGCAGAAGGACCAACCAAAGTGGTGGCCTCATCGCCAACGACGTCCTCTGACATATGCAAGACGTTCCTAATGGCATCCTCTGACATCTACAAGGTGCAAGATGCTACTAATTATAGTATCGTCTTCACACCATGGCGTAATTTTTTTTTCGCCTTTGGCTATATGCGGCTACACCTACAACCACGGCTACTTCATGATCGGCTACATTGACGAACATCTACAACAAGAATCATCTGTGGCAACTCCAGTCAAAGCGTCTGTGTCATCGCTATCGTCCATGAAACTCCCACTATGACTGTGGGAGGGAACAGAGGAGAGTCAAGGGACAACATAGAAGGGGGCGTAGGCACTAGGTGAAGGGCCGTCCATCAGAGATGCAATCGATGATGGTGACTCGAAGGAGATGAAGAAATAGATTTCAAATCCAGTCGCAATTATTCGCTTTGCTCCCGTTACGACTGAGGGGGATGTTAGAAGTACAAATATGGTAGTTAGGGATAAGAGTCAAATACAAATATAGAGATAAGATATATCCTAGAGATAGAATCGAGATAAATCTACTCTTATTTGTATTGTACTACAAGTCTCTATCTCTTAGGTACTCCTATATCACTGGTGGAGAAACCGTTTGTAGTCCCGGTTGGTAACCACTCTTTAGTCCCGGTTGTCCAACCGGGACTACGAATCCGGGACTAAAGATAGCTATCTTTAGTCCCGGGTGAAATAACCGGGACTAAAGATCGATCAGCCACGTGGCCGGCCAAACCATCTTTAGTCCCGGTTTGTGTTACCAACCGGGACTAAAGATCGGTGCACCATTTTTTTTTATTTGCATGGCCCTGTTTGCTGCATGGTTGATTTTATATATATATATATATATATATATATATATATATATATATACACACACACACACACACACACACACACACACACACACACACACACACACACACACAACACACAACACACACACACACACACATACACATACATACATATGTTACAATACATATATATGCATAATATATAGGCATATATATATATATATATATGTGTGTGTGTGTGTGTATAAATCATATATTACACACACATATGTATAATTTAAAGCACTTAACAATTTATGTGCATATATATATGTTACCAAATTATATATTAACACAAAAGTAAATGTGTACATATATAAATATATATATACATGCATATATAGTACAATTCATTTGCTCGGTAGCTATAGCTACGACTTCGACGCCGGCGTTATGTCAGAAGAGGAAGGACCGACGTTATGAATTGTCGATCCGTCGTAGTAGAATTCACCGTCGGGATTAAGGACTTCTTCGTTGATGAATCCCATCAGTTGTTCTTGAACAGACGTGATAAAATCCTTGTGTGGGAGATTATTCCTCATGTGAATACGCTATCGTTCGAAAAATAATGACGTATCAATATATGAAATTAATAAACAACTTAACAAATCGAGCAATGAAATTTTGAATGGTTTATGTATACGTACATCGAGCTCTCGTGTTGTGCATATTTGGTTTGATAGGCAGTGGGCATACTCGCATACGTAGTAGCCGCATAAGTTAGTTCCCTGGTCCTGCTTTGCACACTACATGAGAAACGATGAGAGATTTAATATACTATTTATATTAACTGCAATTAGAGATTCAATTCAATATAATTTTGGATCATGCATGTACTCACTGGAAAATGAAACCTCTGTCCAAGTTTTTCTTTCCAAGTCCCGCGGACCAATTGACGGAACCAATCCCAAGCCCTACATATGCAGTTGCAAGCTATGATTAATTAATTATTACCTGAGATCAACATAATAGCAATAGATTCCCCGCGACTTTGGAATAGATGGCATTATATTACCTGTCTATCAGTTTGAAGACCTTGTCAAAAATCTTCTCCTCTTTATTCATTGAGTCGTATACAGTGACTCTGCATGCGTCCAAGTCGAAGAATAACAGGACCCAGTGGAATCTGGAATATGCGTGAGATGAGATATATATGATCGAAAATGTACATGCTATATGTATGGGAACAAAATTTGTTCGAACGACAATAAAAACTCACTCTGTGTTGTACGGCAGTAGTATGTACGTCTTGAAATGCTGCTGCGTTAGGAGATGTACGAGATTGTCCTCTGTGTCTTTCTTGTACTTGTCAATCATTTCGGTGTTGATTTTCCGAGGGTCGATGAACCCAGTATCGTAGACCCTCCGCCGTCGGGCCCTTTGAATCTCCATTCTACAACGATGAAAGGAAAGTATTATTGCTTACATATATGCCAAGAGTTAATTATTGAACGAAACAAATCGAACTCAAAGATACTCACAAAATCCATGCGCTCAGAAGAGAGACGTCGAGGGCGTCCAACTGGTACAGATCGAAGAGATCCTTGAAATGGATCCAGAGAACATCTTCTCCTTGCAAGAAGTCGGGGTTTCTGATCCTCGCTCCGAACATCTCTCTACCCTTGGCGCTCATTTCCATGTACCGTTCATGGAATTTGTACATCTGTGTCGGTAGGGACTGCAGCTGTTCAGGTTTGACAAGCGGTTTACCGAGTTCAAACTTGTATGCCACTTCCGCCTTCGGGATTGGTGCGCCTCCAACCAAGTGATCCACAGTTAGACCGGTGTCTGAAATGAATTCCATTATGCCAAAATCTTCGTCGGTCACCAACGGCTCGACCTCTTGGTTTGGTTGTTCTCCAAGCTTAGGGACAGGTTTGGACTTCTTGTGATAGGCTCTCTGAAGTGTTCGGTCATAGTCCGATATCTGTAACGCCTCCTTGTTTGTTGTGGACATTCCCTTGAAGAAGTTCTTCATGCTCGGGTCAATAGGTATCTTCTTTTCAGGACTCCGAGGCTTGAGTTGCCTCTTCACCTCTCCTATCACATAAGCATCAAGCTCCTCTTAACTGCAATCGTACGGTGGCTCCTTGTTTTTGGTGGCGTCAACTTTCGCCTTCTTCGTTGCCCTTGTGCAGGCAGGCGGTGGAGCTTGGCTTGACCTTGTCTTGGGAGGTGCAGGCGGACACGGTGGAGGCGGAGGAGCCGGAGGAGATGGTGCAGTAGGAGGTGGTGGAATAGCCGGAGGAGATGGTGCAGGAGGACGTGGCGGAGGAACCGGAGGAGATGGTGCAGGAGGAGATGGCGGAGCCGGAGGAGATGGTGCACGAGACGCCGCTTGTCGCCCAGGAAGGATGATGTACCGCTTGCGCCATAGTATGATGGTGTGGCTTGTGTCTCGTAGAGGCGTCTCACCGTCTCCTCCTGGGTAGTCCAACTCGAGGTCCTCGTACGCGGCTTCCACCAGCTCAACTTCGACCCTCGAGTATCCTGTTGGAATCGGCCTGCAGTGGTAAGTCCCGGAAGGGTCCGTTCGGATGGCCATTCCCGACGCCACCTTCACGTGATGAGAGGTTATCTATTAGTAATCAACCTAAGCAGCAACTTGCGGAATGTACAAGTCAAAAATCATCAAACTACGAGCATACCTTGATTGATAAGTTCTTGAAGGGAATATGCAGCTCACATGGTGTCCGCTGCGTGATCTCATCAACGGGGCAGGTGGTTTCGTCATGGGTTTGCATGGCGTACATGCTGTGTGATCCGACCTGCCCCGTTGAGGCGTAGCTGCTACGATTGCCTGATGGGCTGACCATTGCAGGATGAATGTACGGCTAGAGATCCTGGGACCGATGTGTGGCCATACGTTCATCCACCTTCCTTGCCACCTCCTCTTGCATGCTGAGCTCGTAGCCCGATACCCTGTACTCAAGATCTGCAATCTTCGCCTCGGTATCTCTCTTGCTCCTTATCCGACTCCTGTACGTGTGGATGTCCTCCTTAAATCCAATCTTCCAGGGAATCACGCCTTTCCCTCGTGTTCGTCCTGGATGCTCGGGAGTCTGTAGGGCGAGTGACAGCTCATCCTTCTCTCTGTCGGGTCGGAATGTGCCCTGAGAAGAGGCTACCACTGCGTCCGTTAGTCGACTGGCAGCCTCGCGTATCTGATAGCTGAAGACAAGGGAGCCATCAACTGGGTTAAGCGTTCCACCGTGAGCATAGTACCAAAACTTCGATCTATCCGGCCATTTATCGGTGGCCGGTTTGATACCCCTCTCAATCAAACTTGCCTCCATCTCCTCCCACTTCGGCATTGCGACGCTATATCCGCCTGACCCCAAGTGGTGATGGTACTTCTTCTTGGCGGCATTGTCTTTGTTTCTGGCCATCATTGCTTGCCCTTGTTGCCCTGTCTTATAAGCAACAAACTCGTCCCAATGATCCCTTGAAGCTCTGGAACTGTTCTGCCATTTTCTTCAGAGTCCACTGTTTCACTATGTTCTCCGTACCCGCGGGTAGCGTGAATGTCTCGAGCATTGTGGTCCACAGCATCTCTTTCTCTGAGTCCGGGACAAAGCTGTCATTATCCCCGCGTGCCCTTGTTCTGCGCTAGTACACTGTGCTGACAGGCACGTTGTCCCTCACAACCCAACCGCTGTGGCGTACAAAATTCTTGGCTGCTTCTGCCGGGGCACTAGGTCGGCCGTCTTCGTCCACCTCAGTTATGATGTGCCGACCCTCTATCTTCTTCACGGCACCTCGTTGTCCGCGTGCCCTCTTCTGTCTAGCGGAGGGATGACTTCCACTAGCCTCCTCCTCATCGTTCCCCTCCTTGTTTCCCTCCGCATCCCTCTCCACATTCCCCTGCTCGTTCAAGTACTGGTTTGGATCCTTGTTCCCCTCTCCTTCGTTCCAGTACTGGCTGCTTCCCTCTGCGATTGTATCGTATAGTATCTGTTCCTCATCGCGATCAGCCATCTGTGCATACAAAAAATATTTGTTAGGTATATAGGATGTATTTGCGTACCGTAATATTAAAACTCTGCTAATCTTATATTAAATCTCTAATAATCTTATATTAAATGGCTACTAATCTCATATTAAAATTGTAATAATCATATATATATGCTAAGTCTAACAATCTTATATTAAATCTCTAACAATCTTATATTTAATCTCTAATAATCTTATATTAAAATTGTAATAATCATATATGCTAAGTCTAACAATCTTATATTAAATCGCTACTAATCTCATATTAAAATTGTAATAATCATATATGTATGCTAAGTATAACAATCTTATATTAAATCGCTACTAATCTTATATTAAATCTCTACTAATCTCATATTAAATCGCGGCTAATCTTATATTAAAATAATCATACACACACACACACACACACACACACACACACACACACACACACACACATATATATATATATATATATATATATATATATATATATATATATATATATATATATATATATATATATATATATAAATATATGCTAAGTCTAACAATCTTATATTAAATGGCTACTAATCTCATATTAAAATTGTAATAATCATATATATATATATATATATATATATATATGCTAAGTATAACAATCTTATATTAAATTGCTACTAATCTTATATTAAATCTCTACTAATCTCATATTAAATCGCTACTAATCTTATATTAAAATTGTAATAGTCATATATATATGCTAAGTCTAACAATATTATATTAAATCGATAACAATCTTATATTTAAAATTGTAATAATCATGTATGCTAAGTCTAACAGTCTTATATTAAATATCTAACAATCACTTCTTTACATCACTTGCCTGCGCGAATTCCTTCGATGGCTAGCTACCACTTCGGCTTGAGGGACGACGGCGACGTCTTCTCTGCAACATTACCAGGAAAATGTATTAGTCTAAACGGGCCAAATTACATATATAATCAAATATGTATTACCAGTAAATCGTATGAGTATAAACGCGTTCCTTCTCACACTTTTAGTACAAGTGCATTCACGTTCGTAAGCGTTTCGTGCACGTTCGTTCGCGTTCCGTAATCGTTTCGTTCACGTTCGTTCGCGTTCGTTAACGCTTCGTGCACGTTCGTTCGCGCTCATTAACGTTTCGTTACGTTCGTTCGCGTTCGTTCGCGTTTCGTTACGCTCGTTCGCGTTCGTTAACGTTTCGTGCATGTTCGTTCGCGTTCGTTAACGTTTCGTTACGTTCGTTCGCGTTCGGTCACGTTTCAATCACGTTCGTTAACGTTCGGCAATGTTGGGCGCGCGCGCAGTGGCGTGGCAGCGCGGCGGCGGCGTCGGGGCGCCGTGGGCCTGCCCGGCGGCGTGCAGGCGCGGCTGCGGCGTGGGGGCCCAGCGGCGTGCGGGCGCGGCGACGTCGGGGCCCGGCGGCGGCGCACGGCGGCCGCGCCGTGGCGTCGCGGCGGCGTGGCGTAGCGGCCCCGCGGCGTGGCGAGCTCGAGGCGGGGGCGGCAGAGTGGCAGTGGCGACGGCGTCGTCAGCGGCGGCGGCTGTGTCGAAGCCGGTCGTCGGCCGTGGAAAGAGAGAGATATCGAGATCGAGATCGAGAGAGAGAGAGGCAGCGGCGGCTCTCATCCAAGAGATGCGGCGGCGGCGTCTGCGGCGGAGGCGGCGAGGACCGCCAAGCGATGGCGAGAGACGACGGCGGTGTCGACGCGGGGTTGCCCTAGGCACGGTGGCGGCGAAGGAGATCGATCCGAGATCGAAAAACGTCTAAGTGTTGGTGGAGAAGACGAGGGCGCACCGGCAATATATATACCCCCGGATCTTTAGTCCCGGTTGGTGAGAACAACCGGGAGTAAAAATATCTTTACTCCCGGTTCGTAACAACAACCGGGACTAAAGATCTTTTCCCGCTATTTCCAAATTCTTTTTAAACCCGGTTAGGGACTAAAGATAATAGCAGCTGTGTCTTGAATTTCATTGCATATGTGTTTCTAAAATAGTAAATAATGCATTACAATTATTTAAAGTCGAACAATTAATGATAAAACCTTCGAAAAATTATTGTTGTATGTACTAGAATACGTGGATTATATATAATAAGCACATGAATGATTTAAAATTGTTACAAATTCTAATAATCATATATAATTAGCATATGCATGATATTAAATTGTTAAAAATTCTAATTAACATATGTAAATAGCACATGCATGATTTAAAATTAATACAAAATCTAATAATCATATATAATTAGCATATCATGATATTAAATTGTTGAAAATTCTAATTAACATATGTAATTACCACATGCATGATTTTAATAAAAAAATCTAATAATTATATATAACTAGCATATCATGATATTAAATTGTTGAAAATTATAATTAACATATGTAAATACCACGTGCATGATTTAAAACCTTTAAAAATTCTAATAATCATATATAACTAGCATATGGATGATTTCAATTTGATTAAAATTCTAATAATCATACATAATTAATAAAAAATATAATAATCATATATAACTAGCATATGGATGATTTCAATTTGATAAAAATTCTAATAATCATACATATTTAACATATACCATACAACAATTGATTTGTATGGATATTCAGTACATCCAACATAGTTTACATCGTGTACAGAACAATTACGGCAATACATCGGCGGTGACGGTTGACCGCACGTACTTTCTCCTCACTATTGTTCCTTCCTTGTGATCGCTACGTGAGTAAGGGGTGTCTTCATTTGATAGGAGGATGCTAGGGTCAATCGTCACTGTGAAAGGGGGTTGCCCATCAAACTGATCGTAATCCTCGTCAGTCTTGTCCTCTACTCCGACGATTTTTCTTTTTCCTGGGAGAACCACGTGGCGCTTCGGCTCGTCAAGCCCTTTGGCCTTTTTTCCTTTGCTAGACATGTCCTTGACGTAAAAAACTTGGGTTACATCATTGGCAAGAACAAAAGGTTCGTCCGAGTATCCAACCTTGTTAAGGTCAACCGTTATCATCCCACTATCATCAATCGTTACGCCTCCACCAGTCAACCTAACCCATTGGCACCGGAACAGAGGGACCTTGAGAGGTCCATAGTCAAGTTCCCATATGTCCTCGATGGCACCGTAATACGTGCCAGTTGTACCATCGTGTCCCATGGCATCGATACGAACAGCACTGTTCTGGTTCGTGCTTTTCATGTCTTGGGCCCTCGTGTAGAATGTGCACCCATTGATTTCATATCCCTGGAATGTCGCGATCGAGCCAGATGGTCTCTTCGCCAGGAAGGCCAGTTGTTGGTTAATCGTCTCGTTACCCATGAGATATTGTCGCAGCAACGTGGAGAAAGTATCAATGTGATGCCTTGTAATCCATGCATCGGACTTACCGATGTTTCTGGCGCGAACTAGAGCCAAGTGCTCCTCGATGTAGGGAGCCACCAATGAAGATTGTTGCAGAACCGTGAAATGGGCTTTACGGAATAAATTGTTGTCTACCGTCATTATTGCTTTCCTTCTGATAGTCCCCTTTCCCCGTAGTCTCCCTTCATGGCGTGATTCAGGTACCCCGATTGGGTGAAGGTCTTCGATAAATTCTACGCAGAATTCAATGACCTCCTCTGTTCCATACCCCTTGGCGATGCTTGCCTCTGGACGAGCATGGTTACGAACATACTTCTTCAGAACGCCCATGTACCTCTCGAAAGGAAACATGTTGTGTAGGTACACAGGACCGAGAATACCGATCTCTTTGACAAGGTGACAAAGCAGATGCGTCATTATATTAAAAAATGAAGGTGGAAATATCAACTCAAAGCTGACAAGACATTGCACCACATCATTCTGCAGGGCTTCTAATCTATCAGGATCGATGACCTTCTGCGAAATTGCGTTCATGAAAGCACATAGCTTTGTTATTGTTGTCCGGACATTGTTTGGGAGGATACCCCTTATTACAACTGGTAGCAGCTGTGTCATCAGCACGTGACAGTCATGAGACTTTAGATTTGTGAACTTCTTCTCCTTCGTGCTTATTATTCGCTTTATATTCGTGGAGTATCCAGACGGTACCTTGATGCTCTCCAAGCATTCAAACATACTTTCCTTCTCTGCCTTGCTAAGAGTGTAGCTGGCTGTACTCAAGTAATGGCTTCCTTTCTCCTTTGGTTCCAGGTCAAGGGCACCGCGTTGTTCCATATGCTTCAGATCATTACGTGCTTCCAGTGTATCTTTCGACTTTCCATATACACCTAGGAAGCCAAGAAGGTTTACGCAAAGATTCTTAGTGAGGTGCATCACGTCGATTGCGTGGCGGACGTCCAAGAATTCCCAATAGGGTAACTCCCAAAATATAGAGTTCTTTTTCCACATCGTCGTGTGACCATCTTCGCTCTCTATAGGCTGGCTGCCAGGCCCCTTTCCAAACACTACTTTAAGATCTTTAACCATAGCAAACACTGTTTTTCCACCGCGATGTTTAGGCTTCGTATGGTGGTCCGCCTTATGTTCAAAGTGCTTGCCTTTCTTCCGTACCGGGTGGTTTGCTGCAAGGAATCGACGATGACCCATGTACACAACCTTCCTACAGTGCTTAAGATACGTACTTTCTGTTTCATCCATACATTGAGTGCAAGCCTTGTACCCCTTGTTGGACTGCCTGGATAGGTTGCTAAGTGCAGGCCAATCATTGATGGTTACGAACAGCAGCGCTCGTAGGTTAAACTCCTCCTGTTTGTCCTCATCCCACAAGGGGACACCTTCCTTCTTCCACAACAGTTTAAGATCTTCGACCAGTGGTCTTAGGTACACATCGATGTCGTTACCAGGTTGCTTGGGGCCTTGAATTATAATCGGCATCATTATGTACTTCCTCTTCATGCATAGCCACAGGGGGAGGTTGTAGATACACATCGTAACGGGCCAAGTGCTATGGCCGCTGCTCATCTCTCCAAAAGGATTCATGCCATCCGTACTTAAACCAAACCATATGTTTCGTGCGTCCTTTCTAAAGTCTTCAAATTTTCTGTCGATGTTTCGCTACTGCGAACCATCGGCGGGGTGTCTCAGCATCCTGTCCTGTTGACGCTCTTCAGCGTGCCATCGCATCATTCTAGCATTCCCCTTGTTCCTAAACAAACGCCTTAGCCGTGGTATTATAGGGAAATACCACATCGCCTTAGCAGGAATTCTCTTCTTTATTAGCTGCCTGTCAACTTCTCCTGGATCGTCTCGACTAATCTTGTATCATAGTGCTTTGCAAACAGGGCATGCTTCTAGGTTCTCGTACTCCTCACCGCAATATAGGATACAATCATTCGGACATGCGTGAATCTTCTGAACTTCCAGTCCTAGAGGGCAAACTATCTTCTTAGCCTCGTACGTTGTCTCGGGCAATTTGTTTCCCTCCGGAAGAATGTTCTTGACGAGTTTCAATAAATCGCCAAATGCCTTGTCACTAACCCCATTTTTTGCCTTCCATTGCAAGAACTCCAGAGTGGTATCCAACTTTTTGTGCCCCTGCTCGCAACCTGTGTACAACGATGTTCTGTGGTCCTCTAACATCTTGTCCAATTTATGGGCCCCCTTTTCACTTTCGCAGTCCTCCTAGGCGTCCTGCAACATCTGACCAAGATCATCCGCAACGTCATTACCATCAGCATCCCTTTCCTCCTCGCCCGTTTGATTTCCTTCAAATCCAGCGTACTGAGCAAAGTCCGGAATATTGTCGTCTTCCACTTCATCTTCTTCCATTTCAACACCTTGCTCTCCGTGGGATGTCCAACATTTATAGCTTGGCATGAACACTGACTCAAACAAGTGGAAATGAATAGTCCTGGATGCAGAATACTCCTTCTGATTCTTACACTTATTGCATGGACAACAAATAAAACCCTTTTGCCTGTTAGCTTCGGCCACTCTCAAAAAATAATGCACACCGTCAATAAACTCTTTGGACCGCCGGTCAGCGTACATCCATTGCCGATCCATCTACATGACATGAAAAAAAATCGTACACACATAATTATTCGTACAATAATGACAGTCATACAATAATTATAAAATAATTACAAACTCTTTCAACAGTCACACAATAATGACATATCATTATTCATACAAAAATTATGAAATATTACACCAAATAATTATATATTTACTATTTATAAAGTTTTAAACTAATATTAATGTGTCGTACTTATTTTAATTTTTCATTTTACTTTGTTTTCTATTATTCAAGATTAACTTTCACTATATTTTCCTTCTCAACTATTTTATAAAACCTTCTTTAGCAAATAAACTAAATTTCTATATATTCTTTCTTCTCCACACAAATTTTCTCTCTCATCAACTAACAACAAAATTTTGGAGACAAAAAAGTGTGCAAAACATAGTTCCAAATGTAATATGAAAAAAAACATTGGAGGATGAAGTTGCTAACCTTTTAGGCACCTCCGATTTGTATATAATCACCAAAATAAATTCACTAGAAATTTTGGCATGACCTCCCCTCTTTTTTGAAGAAATTTTGAAGCTTGCTCGGGCTGAAGGAGAAAGAAGACATATATATAGGGGTGGGACTTTAGTCCCGGTTGGTGTTATGAACCAGGGCTAAAGATCGCCGGGATCTTTAGTCCCGCACCAACCGGGACTAAAGTTAACTTTAGTCCCGATTGGTATTACCAACCGGGACTAAAGATCCCGGGGGGGCCTGACAGGCCCTGACAGCATTTGAACCGGGACTAAAGATGATCTTTAGTCCCGGTTAGTGTTACCAACCGGGATTAAAGATCAAATATTCCCGTTACCCTTTTTAACCAGGACTAAAGATCATCTTTAGTCCCGGTTTTTGTTGCAACCGGGACTATTGTGGAATTAGCCCGACCGACGAAAGATGGTTTCTCCACCAGTGTATATACTCTATGAGAGAGTCGATCTAATAGATCAGAAAACAACATAATACAACAATTAGATTTTTTTGGCTTCTCCCCATCCCCGGTGGCGGAGAGCGGCAAGGAGGAGGGGGTGCAAGAAGGAGAGTCGAGAGCAGCGGTGCCATCCTGCTCGCCAGCTGCTCCACCCTGCTTCAGCCACCTCCTCGTCAAAGGTGGCGGCGGAACGAGATCCCGCTCAAGACTAGGGGCAGTAGCCGACGAGAGAGGAGCCAGAGATGGTGACGCGGAGCAAGATCCTGCACGACGAGGGCTTGAAGAACGTGTCCGCCAATGACAATGTGTAATTGCACGTGGAGGAGGAAGGCTTCAACCTGGGCTTCTGGCGGGCCTGGTCGGCGATGAACATGGTGGGGAGCAAGAATGAGCGGTGGCGGCGGGATGAGGAGGAGTGGTGCATCACGATGTTGTGCGAGAGCGTCACGTCGCCTATCGCCGGACCCCAACCCACCGGTGCCCTTCACAAACGTCATTAGCCTATCGTGATGTCGCCATAGCCAAACCCCTGCGCGCCCTCCGTGTCTCCATGGTGGACCCCTCGGCGCAGTGATGAGGAGCAACATCAGCTCCCGGCGCATGTGCCTTGTGCAGCGGCGGTTGCCTCGTCGACTTCCTTCGTCATCGCCACTGTTCGCCTAGTGGGAGGGTGATGAGCGGGCATGCGCCACCCACCGCCAGGGTGTTATGCCATGTGAAAGAAAGGACGAGCGAGGGGAGAATAAGAGTGGGGGCTTACACATGGGCCCCACGGTTTTTTTTTTCATCTCACTTACATTTAGGTCCCATGTCTATTTTTGATCTTCCTACATACTAAGTTGCCACGGGAACGCCATGTCAGTGAAATCCACTTACAAAACAGGCAAAGGAGTCATATTGAACAATTTTAATAGTTGGAGAAACCGATATATCTGGTTTTATGGTTAAGTGATATGAATCAAATTCGAGCTATATTGAGGGAGTCAAATTGAACTTTTTCTACCCTTTTTCACAAGCATGGCCCAATCCACAAATCTAGCTGCTTAGCAGTAAGTAATCCTACATGTTCAAAAAAGTTTATTATTTTATTTTTTTTAGAATTACACGGTACAATGAAGACACAACGCACGCAAGTTTTGTATGGTGCTTAAGTCATGAAAGCTTGGAGGTGGGATAAGTATGATTCGTAAGAGAGTTGGCAAAACACAACCTCATGAGTCTTCGTAAATGGTGCGTGCATCTGGAGAGGGGAACACTTATATTATCAATAATAAATATTATTGGTTGTCGAATGTAGGATAAAAACAGTATTACCTTCTATGATAACAATATACATACGGTCAGGAATTTTCATATGTATGGATTTAACTATTAAATGGAAACTTCAATAAAACGTAGAAATTAGAAAAACTAAATTTTATAGATGAAAACAATCGGTAACGAAGTCATTTTTTTTATTTTCTACATAAACAGTACCGATATGGTTGGAAAAGTTTCCTAGTTGGAAGAATAGACTTAGGGAGAAATACTTCCTCATTCTCCGTGCACACGTTTCCTGAACTGCTAAACGGTGTATTTTAAAAAAATCTATACAAAAGTTTCTTTAAAAATTATATTAATCCATTTTTTAATTTATAATAATTAATATTTAATTAATTATACGCTCATTACTCGCCTCGCTTTACCTATCTTCTCTTTTCCTCTCTTCTCAAATACACCCTGACTCAAAGGATTGATTCAAGTGATGGATCTGTCAAATATGGTAGACCATGTTGGTAGAGCTAAATATTGACAATACCAAATTTTAGCGAGATCAACATTGTTTTTACCATAATGGGTAACAAATCTGCCCTCTATATCTACATGTGGATACGTAGACTACAGGCTTCACAACTGAGGAACAACATAAAATTAAAACGAAAAAGAAGACTAAGCTTCGAATTATCTTCCGTCTTGCTTCAAACTTGCCCCTTTCTTAGCAGCAAAAACCAGCACACCAGTCATTTACTTTTAAACATTTAATGTCGGAATCGTCCTTCCAAATATCACTCTTCCGCTGCCTGATGGGCTTTGCCACAACAAAAAAAAAAAGAAAAAAAAATCCGAGACAATTTTGAGAAACAGTCAGAACTCCTGCAACCCATCACTAGCATAGACTCGATCATGATTACCTGCAACCAAAAGCAATATTTATTTGAAGAAAAAACTTTACATATATTACCTTCAAATTTTCTTTAGACATTTATAGATATGAAGTCATTGATATTGGTATGAATATTAATCTCATCCAGAAATTCCTTCTCAATATATATAAAGTTGTCAGACCGTTTAAACCATTCTTGGGACATTATAGATCTCAAATGGTTCTTCAACAATTTTAGCTTTGAAAAGCTTCTCTCAGCTGATGTCATAGTCACGGGGACAAATAAAATCTGATAAGCAATAGAATATTAGGATAATAGTTGGTTTCTCTGAAAAATTAAAACATCTCCATAACCGATATTGGTCTATTTGGCAAAAGTTAACTGCATAACTCATAAATTATTAGATGAACCCTCTATATAGAGAGTTTATGCAAATTTGGTACAACGGTTTTTTTTAGTTTGGTGCCATCTAATGACTTTAAAATTGTAGAATTGTTGATATTTTTTATGATCACATGTAAATTCGCAAGCGCGCGGAATAACATTGTAGCAGTTCCCCTTAGAGTATTCAAGGGTATCGAACACGAGCAACATATGTGTATTATATATGACCAGGATTCAATCCAAGGATATAACAACCTAACATAAATTGGCTAGAGAGTATTCCTATGTCTTTAAATTAGTTAATAAAGTTAAAAGTAAAACTCTAATGAATGCTTCGGGCACCGGCCCTCCCCTGCTCTGCCAGGATAAGTCCGGCCTTGAGCTCTATGCATGATGTACCCAAATGTGGAGGAATACAAAGAACGGACATGGCTATCACTACCTTCCGCCTACCTCACTTTCGGTGGAGCACACAACTAACGAAGATAATTTCTAACCTAGACACCATGCCTAACTTATTAATTATTACTCTAGCCTTGCGTAGGTACTTCCTTATTTATCCAAGAGTCCTAGTACTAGATCACTCAGTTGCACACTAAATGACAAATCCGCACTGATGAGAATATATCTCACTTAAATAAACTAATTAAAGAACATACAGAAACTCAAATACTTACTTTAATAAATAAGTATCCGCTGAGGTACAAGCGAGAGAAGAAGGCCGACAATCCTGGATTTCCCTGGAACTCCGTTGAAAGAATGCCAACACTCATGCACTCCATAAAATTCTTGGAGGAACACCAATTTTTCAGGACACTCCTTCCAGAGCTTCCCCTCACTTTCTACCAAACTAACATTACTAAATACTCCCTCCGTCCCATAAAAAACGAATCTTGTACCGGATGTGACATATTCTAGTACCATGAATCTGGACATATGTATATCCAGATTCGTAGTACTAGGATGTGTTACATCCAGTACTATGTTGGTTTTTTGTGGGACGGAGAGAATATGAAACTACAAGTGAGTAAGTACTGTACTTGAGCTTAAAGTTGTGTGTGTTTCAAGTATGTGAAGACCTCCTTTATAACTGCCAACAATAGTTAAATGACATTTTTCCCCTTACAACCGTCATTGGGACTTCATCAGGACACTCCATGTGGAAGGCCAGGATGGGGCGCCACTATGGTGGTTGGTTCAGCCAAATTGTGGGCCCCACCTCCTAGCCTCTCCTCTAGCTAGGCCCTTATGGCAGTTAGGACTGGTTGGTCTTACTTTTAAGTCGGTTTCGATTGACTTGTCGGCCCTCCTTGTACTCGCGCTTGATTGGCCGGAGGTTCATTTTCGTCACATGTCGGGTGCATTTTTCTTCTTAAATAACCCGCATATATCTATTTACTAATATTAGCAGAAGTGGTTAGTAGTTAAACTCGTACCACTAAGTTTTGATAATATATTTGATATCTTTTATGCATGAATTGATGGTTAAAGTTTTGTACTTAACGACCGTCAACAAGAACTCACTAAAAACCAATATATATATATATATATATATATATATGGAGTGAGTGCCATATGAACCATAAAAAAAAGTATTACTCAAACAATGCATATATCTCATCACTACCTTTTCTAATTATATATTTTTAAATTTATTAAAAATGTAAATATATAAAATTTTTTCCCCATAAATTCTATTAATATAATTTTCACGTATTAAATCCCGGAGTAATATTTTTTAGCCTCTTACTACCTCCGTTACAAAATATAAGCGATGTTTACGGTTGGACACATGTATTATTACCAAAGTATGTGAAATTAAATTGGAGAAGGTTTTGATTGGTAGAGAAACCATTCTATTTTAGGAGAAATTTTCAACCCTAGAGGTTGTTATATTTTAAGGTGGGGTAGTTATAATTTGAAATTTTGAGATTATTTTTTAAAGAATATAGATAGTATAGATAATTACCAACTACTCCCCTGTCCTAAAATTAACTATTTTCTCCGTTTCGAACCATAAGTATTTCTGGGATTTAAAATTTATACCATAATGAAGTGAGCATAGTTCAATTAGCTTAGTTAACTGATTAGGTTTCCTGTGATAAAATTATCTAGTACTAAATTTGAGTACTTATCGTAGGTGCTGTATTTCTGAAACACTGATTCCAATAGAAAAAATCTTGACATTTTACAACAGAAAAAAGAATAAATTCAAAGGCAGGAAAGAAGGAAACGACGACTACTCCCAAGTCTGGTTTCCTTTCTCCCCCAATATTTTGTCGCTTTATGGATGGTGGTAGCAGCCGGCCACGACCTTATCCACAAGCCAAGCCACCTACTAGTAGCAGTAGTATACTCCCTCAAACGGAACGGATAGTACCGAAGCGGAGCGTCCATGTCACGTCCACCAACCACGTCACAACAAGAGCGGGCAGCGTCCACGTGTTGTGCCCCAGCTGCTCACGGTGCGGCCGGCGGCGCAACTTCGCAAGGCGAGCCCCCCCGGGCCCACTCCTGCCTCGTGCGAATTGCCGAGTCGGTCGTCTGACGCTTTTGCCCCTAAGTTACAAAGTTAGGCCATGTTTGGTAAATGGAATAGGGAAATAATTTCCCACCCACCAAAAGACATCTTTAAATCCTAACCATTCATTCTCCCCCTTTTATTTAATCCTAACTCTTCATTCATTTCCCAATCCCAATCCCACCTCTCATTTCCCATTATCCAAACACACTCTTAGGGCTGATTTGTTTGAAATCAAAACTTGCCATACCAAAATATTAGCATTTTAAACAGTAATTTTGGCAATGTTTAGTTTGCTACCAATACTTGTCAATACCACATAAATGTTGCTAAAATATTAGCATTGGCAAAAACTTACCCATGATTTGGTATTGCCAATAGTTTAGCATGGTTGTAAACCAAACAAGCCCTTGCTTCCTTCACTCCATACCCCAGTACTCCTATAACCAAAAATCAGATTTCTTTTTTTTAAAAAAAATTAACCATCATATATCTCTTGATCTTTTGTTTGTTTGATGGACAATATTATTATATCTATGCAAAATTGAGTCTATGCATGCATATAGACAATTTTCCTTATTTCCTCCTCTGATTTTGTAATTCTTGGTGTTTTGGATAATAGCACGTTTTGAAAATATATCTTTACTTTTTTATTATAATATATATAATAAAAAAATATATATTTCACTTTTATTATAGTACTAGAAAAATGCTCGTGCGTGGCAATAGGTAAAAGTTATTTTAATCTTATTATTATTATGCGGCTTAGCTAAGGTGAAATTCACTGCGGGAATTTGCTTGGATTTTTTATATAAAATCATGAGCTGCAATTAGGAGTCCGGTCCAGGGTTTATATTACCAGTTGACCACTAAATTTCGAGCCCCATCGGTATCATGATTTTCGATAAATTTCGACTGAATTTTGACCAAATTTACTTTTTAACCTTCGAAATTCCAATCGAAATTTAATTCTGAGCCTTGTCAAAATATCAAAATTTCGCGGAATTCGATCGGTTTTCATCGGAATCGTGAACCCTGGTCCGGTTGTCTCAGGTTAGCATGCGAGTTTTTCTAAAGAGATTTCTTATGCGGCTCCTTCTGTATTTTTAAAAGCGAACAAACTTGAAAATCGACTCAAACACGGATTTGTATTTCTAGAAGCGAATAAACTTAAAAACCAACTCAAAACACAGATAATGTACCAAAGTAACGACAAAAACATCTTCAATTTTTATAATAGTAGAGATTTTGTAGACAAATCTATATATGTTGTTTTAGTGCCTTTAAACTAAATAGTTTTGAAGTTATTGATAGTTAAAGTTATAAACGTTATTAATATCTTTTTTGAGTCATTGATATATGGAACCCAATTTATTGAAAGACAACTTGTCACAACTATCACTATAACCAAACAGCCTCAAACTTGCCTTTTTTTTTTTTTAACGTGGCAACATGTGACAAAGTATGGTCGACAATCGAACATCCCTTTATTCCCTTCGTCCAAAAATTTAGTAGCCTGGGATGAGATAAAGGCTCTATTTGGGGGAGCTTAACATTCTGAGAATTTGCTAGTTGGTAGCTAGCTTATGAGAATTTATATGGGTTCTAGTTCATTTTTTTTGAGATTTTCCAGTTTTGAGGTTCTAGTTTATTTTCTAGATTCTACAATTACATATTCTCGGAATGTAGGTGACAACCAAAACTGTTTAGATGAGTTGGAGATTTAAAAAAAACTGCAGCAGCTAAAAACTCTCTTAAATAGATCCTAAATACGACTACTGATTTAGGAGCAGCAACTATCAATAGACTACGGTGGCGGATAAGCCGCCAAAGCAGCAGGGCCGAAGGTGGGGGCAGTCTGGTAAATTCGCGGTGGAGCACCACAGTACCACACACACTAGAGTAAAATCCAGATCCAGTTGGCACGCGCTTCGAAACGAAAAACCAATCTAATCCATCAGTGCTTTACCATCTCCGAGATATTTATTGCTTCATCTCTCGCTGGTTTGTCTCGCACTCTCGCTCTCCGTACGGTACAAACAAACCAGAAACCACCACAACTGAACAAGAAGAGAGTATTTTCTCCTCTGTTCCTTCTCTTTTGCCCTTCTGGTTGGGAAACAAGTAACGACGCCGGCGGCGGAGAGACGATGGTTCATCTGCCGCACCAGGGGAAGCTGCGGCGGGATGTCAAGGAGGAGGCGCTGGACGACGGCGACGCGGCGGCACGGGCAGAGGCGTCGCCGTTCCACAAGAGGTCCCGCCTTGCTCTACAGGTGGGTTCGCTCTCCTTCCTGTTGCTTCGGTGTTCCTCTCGTTTCTCTAGGAGGAAATTCCGCATACAGGAGGAATTTGATTTATTCTCTCTGCTACTATTTCTAGTACTACTGTTGATGAGTAATTTATTATTGGAGCGGAGTATTATTTTGTGACTCAGCGGCCGGAGGGGCAGCTTGTTTTGAAGAAATTCGTACGAGCAAGTGACGATCAATTAACATTTTCTAGCCATGCTGTTAATTTATTATTGGCTCAGTTCGTTCCGAAAACAAAAATGATTATTAGTTCAAAGTTTGATTCGCATGATACATCCTTTTCTTTTTTTTTCCGTGGGCAATTTGTCTTGTTCATCATTTTTGCTCATTATATTAGATGATAATTCTGAACTTGGTGAGTCCAAGTGAAAGGGTATTTGTGACTTTATCAATCAAACTCCTTCGAATAAGATTCGATTTCTGTACCTAGCCAAGATATTTACCTGTATTACCAATTTATCCATCCATAGTTGGCTTAGATATTGACGTGCGGAGTCTTCCAATTTGGGTATTATGTCTCTCACTATACAGGTCTCCATCGGCGGTCACTTCATACTACAGAGTCCTTTTTGGATTTGGATTGCTAGTGATTAAACTTTACTTTAGCTTTTCTCCTCGTGAATTCAAATTTACCTTAGATTTTTTCCTGTCAATTAAAACTTATTACTAACATTAAAATGTTGATCTGTCTAATCTTCTGGGGAGCAGCCCACTTGCTGGGCCTTTTCTCATTTTTTGTGTGTGTTTGTGCGAAACCAGTAGCTGTACTATTTGATTTCACCTCATAAAAATTAATGCTGCTTTGGTTTTAAAAAGCTGATCTATCATTTTCATTGGTTGCTTTTCTTTGCTTGTAATCTTTTTTTTTTTTTGCGTACTTCACCTAATATTCTTTTAGCAATGGGAGAAATTACTGTTCCTATATCTATTTGCTCTTTATTATAGTTTCTACATCTGTTTGTTCCTTTTCACTTGTTGTCATGCAAACATTCTGAACAACATCGCAAGATAGGGGCTATTTGCATATAAACAGGTTGCATGTTTCCACCCAATTGAGAAGTTGCACCTGATACTTTCCCTGCATGTAAATGGCATAAATACACAAGAAGATCTGAAGATGTGCTGCTTCAAATCAAATCACAAATCTTTCTTGGTGCATTACTGGAACTGGTTTCCGTTCTTCCTATGATATTGTTACTTCTAATCACATGCATTCATCATTTGGATTTAATAATTGGCATGCTGAGCTTTTCACTTATAGAGCTCTGTTCTCCGTTACTGTTACTGATTCCTCTGTCCATCTAACAAATGAACCAATCCTTTTTTTGTGTTTAGTTAATTGATCTTACAGGAATATTGTAATTTTCCCTATCTGAGAAACACACTTTTTCCATTTTTTGCCACTTAGTACATAAAACTTGATTGGAAAAGTAAATGTTATATATTAGTTTATAACGTTGTACTATGAAATTGTAAATTAGTTCTTATAGTACAAATAGTTCAAATTTAAAAGTGAGAAATGAGATATACTATTGGTTACCTTGCTTTAATGCTCCGCGTTTAATCATATATTGTGTTTTCTCATGGTGTCATGCAGCACTGGAGCACAGACGGTGGTAGTGTGTCCAATCAACAGTCATCCCAACATGGTTTCCTTGATGAGCCTAGCCCATTGGGCTTGCGGCTGAAGAAGAGCCCCTCTCTGGTGGATTTGATCCAAATGAAGCTTGTGCAGGCTGGTAAGGCCAAAGATGTCCAGCATAGTGGAACCGCTAGTGCCTCAGAGAAATTGAAGGCTTCCAATTTCCCTGGTTCTGTTCTAAGAATTGGATCTTGGGAGGTTAGTGGCTTTTTTATATGCGTCCATTTATGTTGGCATGTTACATAGTCTTCTCTAATTTTGATACAACATGTATGATTTCATTTACTTACAAAAAAAAAATAGACTGCAAATTGGCACTCACATTTGCAATACTTCTTGATGTATGATTGCTATGAAGAATTTGAAAGCAATAGTTGTGAATGTGTTGAATCTTTTAGAATAGAGTGGTTTTACGGTCCACGTTTTCTGGTCTAAAATTTGGTACCTCAAGGACAATAAAATTTCTATTTAAAATAAAAAAGCCATAATTATTGATATGCATTGTGTGAGGATCCAATAGGCAGTTTGTGATTGCCATGTTGTGATCTGTTCAATCTAGATAGTGGAAATCTCTAGCGATTCCAATATGATGTTGATTTATTGGCTCTTTCAAAAAGCTACTACAAAGTCTGAGCTGACAGAAGGAGATGTTTTGTTTGGATAATTCCAGAGGTATCATGTCCAATAGACCTGCTAGAATTGGAGAAAAACAATAAAATGGCAAGAGGCTTCTAATAGCATTATAGCAAAGTGTGATAACTTTTTCAGGCGTATTTCAAAGAAATATTACTTTGTAAAGTCTCTTTTTTTGGGAGGCCCTGTACGGCGCATAATAACAGGGAAAGAGCTAATACAGAGGATAGGGCCTCCCAGAGAAACAGTACCCGTACAGCGCACTGTAGCATACAGTATTATTCACGGTGCACTGTTCACATGACATTTGGTTTCCTTTAGGGAATAGGTTAATTTGCTATTTTGGTGGTTTGGATTCTTATGTCTTAGGTTTATTTTGTGGTTTGAGTAGGAGCTTATTTATTAAGTGCCAAGTCATCCCATCTATCTAAGGATGAGTTTGTATCCAATTTTATTAAGCACAGATGAGTGTGCTTTGCTCTCTCCCATGAGAATATTCTAGATTGATTCTCCCCCATTCAGTGCTCTCCTTCACCTAGTGGCTACCGCAGTTCAGCTTCAAGTCGTCGCCCTCACCCAATGATGATCGAAAGTTCATCACAAAAACATCTTTAGCTTGGGAACCACACTCCTTTCTTATACTCATGAATGTGTCAAGAAAGAGAACTATCATTTTGGAAATTATGTCAGCTTGTTGTTGTTCTGCTTAGTTGCAAGGTGCATACTGCATACACCTATTTTTCATATCACACCCGACTCTTTGTATTGTTGACATTTGGGATGATCACTGACTCAATCTCTGTTTCAACGATTATGTTAGGCTATGTTTCTTGTGTACTGGTGTTTAGTTGTAGGTTTTGTTTATAGTAAGTATTCTATATTGTTTTGTTCATCTATGATGCAATTGATTTGTTTGTGCTTCAAATGCTGTGTATGAACAGTGGGTGTCAAGGTATGAAGGCGATCTGGTTGCAAAATGCTATTTTGCTAAGCATAAACTTGTGTGGGAAGTACTGGATGGTGGTCTGAAGAGCAAGATTGAGATACAGTGGTCTGACATCTGTGCCATGAAGGTGGTTTCTCCAGAAAATGAACCTGGGATCTTGGAGATCGCAGTAAGTTTTTACAGATAAACCAATTATTAGCTCAACCTACCATAAACCATGCCTGTTGGCAATAACATATATGAGAAGCTAGATTTAGCCTTTTACCTTGTGAAACTGCATTACAATGCTAATCGTTGATCTAAAATTTCTGTGTAGTTTGGCCTTTATGAGTGTTTTTTTTTTGGCATATCATTGCTTCTGCTAATTCTCTCTTTTGTGCTCTGTTCAGTTGTCCCGGCAGCCACTTTTCTTTCGAGAAACTAATCCACAGCCAAGGAAACACACTTTATGGCAGGCAACATCTGATTTCACTGGTGGACAAGCAAGCATTCACAGGTAGTAAAAATGAATGACACGTTGGTAACATGCGTGCTTAATTTTAAAATGTATACCCCTATGTTCGCAAATATGGTGCTTATTTTTCCCTTTTGTCTAACTAGGGAAATTTTGATAGCATTTTGGAATTTACCCCATAATCATGAGGAACAATTGTGAAAAAAAAAATCAGACAATTATCACAACGAATTAGTCTCTCACAGTTGTTTATGCTGACTGATTTCCTAATACTGCCGAGTGGTGAGTTGACTTTCGACTATCATTTATGTAAGGAGGCATTTTCTTCAGTGCCCGCCAGGAATGATGAATAAGCATGTTGAGAAGCTTGTTCATTGTGACCCACGTCTATATTCACTAAGCCAGCAGAACGACATCAATTTGGATAATCCGTACTTTGAATCAAAGTCTTCTATATTTGAAGATGCAGAGGGCATAAAAGGCCAAGATTTTGAGCATAAAGATGATGGCGATCAGTTAGCTCCCCAAAGATTTACAGAACTGTTACCGCCTCATTCTGCATCAGGTAGGATAGATACTGAAGCCAGACAGCTCTCAGGAACACCGGACAAGTTACTTCAACATTTCCCTTGTTCAGGTGAACTTCAAAATCCATACTTGTATCTTATATTCCATTGAAATATGAAAACATCCAGATGTATCAATGAAATATGAAAATCACGCCTTTCAAATTAGGCTATATTTCTATAATGGTGTTAGCTATCAATGACTTCTTTTCTCACTCACTGGAGGTCACTGCTTAGGACCAGACAAGTCTGTTAATATTCGTCAAATTTAATTTGTTTGATCTATTTCACAAATTGCTTCGCCAGTATATTTGCTACATAATATTAAGAATATTAGACTTCCGTATTTCTAGTGGGAATAATTTTACTAATAATGTGTCTTTCGCCATTCCAGTTAGTGGTACTCAAGTGATTAAACAAGATGCTGCTTCTGGTGATTGTGAACGGCAAGAAAGCATCTATAATTGGAACGGTATCAAGGTACCGGGGATAAGGCGCTCCATGTCCAAAAGTGAGATTGCAAATCACATTGGGAATCATATCTACAGACAGATGTATTCAGGGAACCTACCTGCAGTTCATCGTGGGGATTCCACGTCAAGTAAAGTAACATTAGATGGAATAACCCGATTCCTCTTGGGCAGCACCCAGATCATTAGCGATGGCGATGGCGATGGCTCAATGAGTAAACTGACATTTGATGAGCTTACCAGACAACTCCTCAATGATTCCCAGATAACCAACGCAGCAGATGAAAGGATGCTCATGTCAAGGGTCAACTCCCTCTGCAGCCTGATTCAGAGAGATTCAGGTTCAGGCCAGACAAACCCCAGCAGCAGCATTCATGGTGACAATGAGATGCAAGAAAGGAAGTCCCAACCTTATGCGCTTCCGGTGTCAGCAGACAGTGGAAGCAACACCTCATTGCCGCCGAGGCAAGAATCGTTTGGGGATCTCCTGACGCACCTGCCTCGCATCTCATCATTTCCTCACTTCTTGTGAGTGATCTGACGGAGCAACTCTGGAGTTGGAGTGTTATTCTATTGGGGTACATATTGGCTTGAGAACTCTTGCTTGTAGAAATTTTTGCCGGGAAATGTCTTGACCCCTTTTCTTCTTACTTTTTTTTTGTACATAAATAGATAGGATAACTGTAGATTGTATAGTAAGCTTCTTTAGTTCGATAGGGCAAATGCATCCGGTACATATTCTCGTCGATATAGTCCTTTCTAATTTATACATTTCTTACTCTTAGAAAAAGTATACGTTTATTTCAGAAACAGGGAAATGGATAAACTTTTTGCTGAAAAATAAAAGTAATACTTCCTCCGTTAATAAATATTGACTTTTAGATACTTTGGAACTTTGAGCATTAATAACTTCTCTCAAATGATTAGTTAAAAAAGAAAGGTACGTGCATATTTAATTTAACAAGTACTTCCTCCGGTTGGTTTCATTTTAATTGACGTTTTGGACAATGACATGGTCTACAAAATATAAATATATCTTTGATCTTATTTTTTTTATTATAATATATATAATAAATAAATGTATGTTTACTTTTATTATAGTGCTTTGAAAGATAAATTTATATATGTTGTTCTAGTTCCTTTGAACTAAATATTTTTGAAGTTATTAGTGGTCGAAGTTATAAAAGTTTTACCTCAACCAACAACAATTAATATGGAACCGGAGGGAGTAATATCATAATATTACAAACTTATTAGGTTTTATAAAATTATTCTTTTATAGAATTGATTGTCAAAGTTTTAAAAGTTGATCAAATCTTATACTATCCACGAGTGTAGAACTGATTTTTTATCATGATACCAAAAATACTAATATCTCGGTTAGAATTAGAACCGGTACGATATTTTTAGTACCAGTTTTAAAAGTCCCCAGAACATCTTTAGTTCCGGTTAGTAACACCAATATATCCTCTGCCAACCAAGACTAAAGACGGAAGAACTTGTTTGTGTTACCAACTCATTCTTGGACCTAGCAGCAGATGGGCGGGCCGGGCCTAAATGAAGAGCGGAACAGACTCTTCTTTGTTTCAGCTACTTCCGCGCACGGAGACCGGAAGATCCCAGTTATCCTAGACTAGACAAGTACGAAGAGATCTTTGTAGAACCGAGGAGGCAGTACTATTTTTAGTACCAACAGGTTAGTTTAAAAAGAAAGCATCTCTATTTAGATGTGTGTGATAGGTAGGGTAGTAAGCATGAGATATAAGGTGAGAGATCTCGAGTTCCACTACTAGAAAAGGTATTTTTGCAGGTGGCCAAATTAATTTTTCCAGGCGGGAGAGAGGTCCGCCTGCACCACAACGAACGGCCCGCCTGCGAGAATGGAGGAAACGAACAAAAAAAAATCGCCGGCCCGCGCCAGGAGCCGCCGCCGCCGCCCGCCCGCACTATCGCTGCTCCACGCCGTAATTGCCGCCGCCGACCTCCCCCCTCCCTCCTCCGACCAGATCTGGGAGGAAGGGGGGAGGGGAGCCGCGCCGCCTCGCCCTCTGCCGCCACCGCCCGCCGCCGTCGCTGCACTCCCCCCGCCCCCTCTCCAGATCTGGGAGGGACGGGCCGGGCCGCGCCGCCCTTCTCCATTGCGCTCCTTGACCGCGCCGC
Organism: Oryza glaberrima; assembly: GCF_000147395.1. Taxonomy (NCBI): domain Eukaryota; kingdom Viridiplantae; phylum Streptophyta; class Magnoliopsida; order Poales; family Poaceae; genus Oryza; species Oryza glaberrima. The sequence continues at coordinate 1,805,991 of NC_068334.1, read as the reverse complement.
CTCGCCTCCTCGCCGCCGCCGCGCTACCCCCGCCCCCCTCCAGATCTGGGAGGGACGGGCCGGGGCACGCCGCCCTCCTCGGCGTGCCGCCTCGCCTCCTCGTCGCCGCCACCGCCTGCCGCCGTCGCCGGGAAGAGTAGAAGTGAGGGGAGGGGAGAGGAGGAGAGGTGAGGGGAGGAGATGAGAGGCCGGTGAGGAGAGGTGAGGGGAGGGGAAAGGGGAGAGGTGTGAGGACTTAGAAAAAAATTAGGGCACGTAAGTCTATTTATATTCAAGTCTATTTTCGCAGGCGGACCAATTAAGTGGCGCCTGATTTTCACAGGAGCCGCTTATGTGGTCTACCTACGAAAATAGATTTTCGCAGTCGGACATCAAATTTCACCCCGACTTATATTTTTGTAGGCGGTCATTTGGCTCTAAGGGTCATGTCCGCCTGCGAAAATAAGACCCCCACGTCGGCAAAAATGCTTTTTCTAGTAGTGTTCAAATCCCACATCCTACACAATTGTTTTGAGTACCGGTACTAAAGTCGAGATCTTTAGTCTTGATTTGCTACAACCAGTACCAAAAAGGTTCCCAATCGGTGTTAAAATCAGTTTTGCACTAGTGATCCGTTTCAAATTGTTTGTTATTTTAAATTTGTCTAAAGTCAAATATGTCTAAAGAAGTTCATGGTTAAAGATTTATAATGTTTAGAACAAACTAAAACGACAAATGATTTTAAACGAAGTGAGTATTTAAACGTTAAATATTTCTAACCAGTTAACATCATTAGAAACATTGTCACCAAAATGTATCTATATAGTAAGTAACTTTGAAAAGGAAAACTAGATTATTAGTTTGATCAGTTAAGTAAGCTACAGCTACCACTTGTGATCCATTCTTTGTCGAACCTTGGGTAATAATTTGACTAGCTTGTGTCACTTATGTTGACTTAGCTAAAATTACATATACTTAGCCATGTTTAATTACCACTAGCTCACATAATGGGATAATCACACTATTTTACATTTAGTATCTTGATGTGCTGCGCGCTCGATACATTTGGCCATATTTTATTGGTCGTAATTATCCAACTAAAATATGGCTCAAAGGTGGGCTGTGGGTGCATGGTATTGTTGGCCGCACTCATGGTAATTAAGGACCGATTCACGGGAAACCCTGGAAGACTAACAGTGCTTAACTGCTGGACTTGTAGTATGGCTCTTCCCTTTCCGATGTTCCCAGGTGAGGGTGGGCGTGATGGAGTTGAGAGTCGGCCCCCGGTTTTAAGACACGGGAAACCACATGTGTTCACAATCCTAAATCCCTGGATCAGTAGGTTGGTATACACACATTACACATTTGGTATGACATAGTCTGCATCGCATAGTCTTACGGTACGCATTATTACAATGAAAGCCTGAGTGGGTCCCCAAATAGACCATGTGTGGTCAGATACAATACCAAGAACCAAATGATAAGATAAGGTAGCGGTAGCGAAGGTACGGCGGGACTACTAAACTCCACAGGCACAACTAGGGATCAGTCCCTAGGGCATCTCCTCGGGTTCTCCTTCCTCGGGAGTAGTCTCGAGCGGCACTTCCACATCATCTAAGTCTAAGAGAGGGTGATGAAGCAAGGGTGAATACCAACCGTACTCAGCAAGTCACCACTAGAATAAATGTAATGAATACGAGGATACAAGAAGGGTTTGGGTCATTTGAATAAAGATAGATTTCACAAATTGTTTTCTAAACCTAGCAGTTTTAACTGAAAACGTCGTTAAGTTGAACAGTGAGGGTTCATCGACCTAGCCCGAGCCTCGCTTGGTCAGGTTTACCCTCACATCCAGATTCATACTGTTTACCATATTTGACCTTCCCGCCCATTGGGCAAGGTCACACAATCTTGTCCAACCCTGTTCTAAACAATATTAAAGATGTATGAGTCTAATCAAGAGTAGTACAAGTCTCGGTGCTCATTAACCATGAGCACGGCTATTCGAATAGATTAGTTTACTCACACTGCAGTGGATGTACGCTTTTAATCCCGCACTCCGTGATGCACCCAACACATGAGACTTGTCACTTCCCAACTTTTCAGTCACTCTCGCGTTGCGGCACCCGCTCCAAGGACTATGAGCCTCCATTGCACCCCGACACACCATCCCTACCTCGAACCGAAAGTGAGGGGAGTCCTGGCGCTCCCGGGATTAAGGGTTACATAATACTTATACTTATAGGGTGCATTTTAGGTTTTAGACGTCATTATCCAATCACAACACTGCATCAACACAATCATCATCGTCTAGAACCTACCATGTCTGGGCTGCCGCCCCCACGAGAATTTCCTAGTCCATCGGGTCTACCCATTCGAGAAATGCGATCATACTTGGTTCATTCCCTGTATAGCTTCCTGACTCGGTCCTTAGTTGACTAGGGTCGGCAAGTAGCTGTTTCATAGAACCACCCATATTCTATCCATGCTGTCCCAATCGAAAACATTTGTTTTATTAGGTTTTTGCTTTTCACAAGATTTTCGTGATACGGGTGGCACTCATGTCTCCACCCGACTCCCGACATTCACTCCCATCTAGTGATCACAATCACATCCATATAGCATGAGTATGGAGGGTGCAAACGTCTATATAGGCAAAGCTAAGCAGTGTCGATAATTGACCACGCATAAGTAATAGACTCAGGCAACAAGGATATATAAGGGGAACAATATCAAGGATGGCTCATGTTGACGGTCATTATAGACCAATTTCGACGTCAATATACTTAAAATAAAGGAGAACTAGTTATGATTGCAATGCATATTTATTTTAGAATAATATATTTCTACTTGTACATGGAGTATTATTTGTTTGCAGAGATTAGCACATAAATAAAGAAAAAAATAAAGAAAAACTTCACTCCTAAGCAAGCTTAAGGATAGAGGGGCCCACATGTCAGGTGTAACCGTCCTGGAAACCCCCTGACCAAATCTGGAGGCCTGTTGGGCCGGCCCAGGTTCGGCAGAACCAGGGGGTTTGGCCGAACCCTGGCAGCGCCGGCTCAGCTTGGCCCTCCACGTAGACGCTCCAAATGCACTCCCTGAATGTGCAGAGATGTAGCCTAGAGGGGGGGGTGAATAGGCTTTCCTGAAATTTTCTCAACAAACGCAGCGGTTAAATTGACAGGGCCCGGAACCTCCTGGTGATGAACACCGGAACTTCTTAGCAGTGATGAGCAGCCCGGAACTTCCGGAGTTCTTGAGCCAGGAACTTCCGGGCAACAGAGATAACGAAAATATGAGAAGAAAAACAGGTCCTAGCTAGGGAAAAACAGGCACAAGATTGCACAAGATGAAAAACACAAGATACCAGCCAATTCAAACATAGATCATGCACAAGAGAGACAAAGGCGATTTTTTCTCGAAGTTCGGATCACACGGATCTACTCTCCGTTGAGGTGCTCAAAGAGCCGGGTCTCAATTAACCCCTTGCCTCACTTATGCAAACATCCCAGAAGAAGTCCACAGCCTTCAACTCAACACTTCTAGGTCGTTTTCTAGAATTGAGTGACCACCAAGATCCAACTCACAATTCCTTCTAGAAAAGACCACAAGTGCAAGTTGCTCTACCTAGGACAACATCTGAAAACTCAGCACAAGAATCTTTACTCACTTACCTCGTTTCCTTGCGGAGGTGAGGAAAACCTTCACAAACTTTCCCGGGACATCCACGAAATCTTTGGAAGCTCACGGGCGACACCTAACCGTCTAGGAGAAGATCTCCAAGAGTAATAAGACCAAGTGACAGCCCACAAGGTATCCAAAGTGCTCAAACAAACCTAATAATCAATCCATCTCCAAAACACTCCTACACTCTCATATAATCTCTCAATCTCATAAGATAGGCTCTAGATTTGAGTGGAGGAAGCAAAGGACGCTTGGGAGTGGCTAGAAAACCCTAGAACATGAAAGAGCTGAAGTGGAATGGCCAAAGGGTGACCTGGGGACGAAATCCATATATATAACGGCTAGGTGACGTCATCTAGCCGTTACTCACAAGTTTGAACTGGAAGCCTGCCAGGAGGTTCCGGGCAAAAGTGCCAGGAGCTTCCGGGCAGCACTTAGGAAATTTTTTGCAAAGAAACGGTGCCCGGAAGTTCTGGCCAGAACCTCCGGGTAGCCCTCTCTGTCCCGGGGAGAAAATAATTTTTCAAAAATGATTCCAAAAATATTTTGACTCATGCATATGATAAGAGCACTTTGTATACCCTAGAACCACACTTGAAACCCCTCTTAATAGTACGGTTTTTCCTAAACTCAATTTCGAAAGTGAAAAGCCTAGTCTAATCACCTTCGGTGTTTTTCGCACTTAGGAACATTCAAATTGGGGGGTCTCCTTGCATTCTTAGCCATCACAACTTGCTTTGGGACTAAACTCCTGTGAATAAACTTGATAAACACGTTAGTCCCCTTTAACCACCTTGTCATTAATCACTGAAACCCACTAGGGGGTTTAAGTGCACCTTCACTCCCAATGATGGTTGCGGGGCATTTCTGACAATTCCAACTGCCATAACCATCATTGAGAGGCTATGTGAGGGGTCACTTCAACACACACTCAAGCAAGAAGCTTTGATCTCTCTCTCAAGTTTAGTTAGTGCTTTAGTGCTAAGTGGAGTAGAATAAGATAGTTCTCGGAGTCATCGGATCTTCGGAAGATTTCGGTATGGCTCTAGTAGCTTTTCTATCTTCTTTTGTAAGACTTTTGGAATTAAGAGAATATTTTTCTTTATATACCTTTGGTACTTTGCTTTGTCCGAACACTGGATTTACTATATATTTGTGCTGATATAGTTGTATGACTAGCCTACCAGATAGGTGCAGTGGTGTGGGTTTAATGTTCATGCAAATGATTGCTCTATGTTATTCTAGAGGATATAGAGTAATATTTGATAATGTAAGAATGGTGCTTAGATTATTAAATATCATTAATTGGGCATATATGCTACGGGACAATAGAGGTGGGCCACTGATGGCGGCAACTCAGTACGTGCATTCCTCCATGTTAGTATATATTCCTAAGACAATTTTCTGGGGAGGGTACTCCTCCGTATTTAGCCCTGGTTGGACGGCAATGACAGGTTGTCGTAAGAAACTCGACAACCCGGGGTGGTCTCTCAAAGCACCAGGATGGCACTGTTAGGGGGTAATGGTCGTTACAACTGTATACTAGCAAATCTAAACTAAATTTGAGTGTATATTAAAAGTATAGGAATGATTGCTTTTCTATTTTTTCTTCCACATTAGTCTTGAATTATTTAAGTGAGAGAATCTAAGTCATATATGTAACATATATAAGCTATTGGTAGAGTTCTCTCTTTTATAAATCTTCCCTTGGGATTAAATAAATACGATACCTTCAAATACTTCCGAGTAAAATGTTACAATGATATATCCGTGCGCTTGCGGATTACTTCTGTAACCATAAATATATCAGGGCTATTTCTGCATCATTGCTGAAAATTCATATTTCTAGTAATGTCGTTAAGAAATACCAACAGCTCGCAAACAAATTTAGGTACGCATTTTATAATTAGCACGCGTGACCACTACAAGATTATGAGTAAATATGCAAACGTATTTTTGAATCGTCCTGATCATCATTAGTATTATGATAAAGTCACCTATTTCAAATGAATTTTTTTTGTTAATCACACAATTTTATTTACATCGCCTCTTGCATGAAAGTGACAAAAACTCACCGCTCGTTCCTCTCGTAGTACAATCATTACGCTAACGCATCAAGTACAACATTCATATTATACACGTACACATGATATAACTGTCAAAAAAAAATACATTTGTGATTATTATTGTCATACTAAATGTCAAAAAAAATACATTTGTGATTATTATTGTCATACTAAATTGCTTAAAAAGCTTTTAGTTAAATTTTATCCACCTCAATGTTACCCGGTGCAATGCAGGTGCCTTTTACTAGTAAAAAATTAAAGATGATTATGTACTCACTTATGAGTCCGTTATATACCAAAAAGCATTGCACGATGATTTTTTGGTTCGTCCGTCCGTCAGTCCGATCCCACGGGTGTCAGCCTCCTACGGATGTGGCTTCGTGTGTCGCGAACCGACCCACGCGCGGATGTGGCGGGTTCTTATACGTGCGCGGGGGCTGTGAGACCTTCACGAGGTATGAGGCAGATGTGTGGGTTTTATGGTAGGTCTGAGTTACAACGGAACCACAAAACTTTTTATAGGCCTGTGCATTGCCGTCCAACGTTCTCTGCAATGTACACGGTCACTCGATAGTTCTATATAACTAGTCAGTGGCCCCGCGCGTTGCTGCGGGTATAATGCTTGTAACCATATTAGTTATTTGAACTATACAAAAATAAATTTGAAATTTCAAAGAGACATTGTAACGGAGTAAGATATATCTATGCACATATTAGAATAATATAGCATATGCTGATTGGTAAAAGAAAACTTAAATGTTTCGTGGACTTGGAAAGCTCCACACATAGTTGTGAAGCACAAGACACAGTTGATGTACATAGATTCTACGTTGTATATACATGTTGTGATGTCACCTTGTCAACATATGTCCATTCTGTCAATTCGTTGATAAGTGGTAATCAGCATAGATCCATATTGCAAAGCTATTTGAATTTATAGCTAACACCAAAATAAGGATATAAAGTAGATTGGATTGACAGGGTAGTTTAAATAAATAGATTACATGTGTATAATAAAATATGGATAGTGATCTCACCATGTAAGGTGCAGCTTAACCTAACTGTTCATAATGGGATAACCTAATATGTTGTTTGGTTCTTTTGCCTTGAAGCAATATTCCTGCATAGTGCATGTCAAGAATGAACAATTATAATTGCACTGTCACATATGCTCTAAAACTACAGTAGATATTCGAAAAAAATACAGGTAATGTGAGTAATATGGTACATGAAGATCATTGCTCATGGGGGCTAAGCGCATATGGAGCAAGGAAAGATAGCATTTTATTTTGAGATCAAGCATTCCCTCCTCAGCATTTGCATTGAAATTAAGTTTCATTTCATTTTTAACAGAACAAACTTAAGCTGACATATGGAAAACTGAAAATCGATCTCCATTTGCATCTTGAAATTAACATTCAATCAAAAGGTACATTTTCCCTACAGTTCATATCTCTGTTGACTTCAGCCTTCATCTTCATTTAGTGAACTGGAAGCTAAGGTGTGAATGACAAAATGAAATATAATTGTAGTTCCTATTGATCTTTAGCTGGTGAAAAAAAGCACCGACAAAACATAAAACATTTTTGTACTCAAAGCAAGCATTGGACCTGTTACAATTGAACTTCAAACATTAGTCAATGCTGGGACAGTATTATCTATCATGTACATACAACAGATAAATTTGGAAAATAAGTGCAAAAGAAAGTATATAAAAGGGAAGTTATATGGCCCAAACCTTGTAGATTATTCCCTAATGGTGTGTTGTATGCCTGTTAAAAGCATTCTACAGAGCATGGTTGGTGCAGGCAAACATGATTCCAGCTTGATTTATGGCAGTAAAACTGCATAATGAATGGTTCAGGAAAAGAGAATAATAAGCCAGATAAAAAAAAGCAATTACTATATAATATATATGCCGTGGTTAATCAGCAGCGGACCATGTAAAGTAGACACCAAACAAATTCTTAAAGCTAGGAAGTGCCACAACTTGACAAACATATTGAATTGGATGGTCAATTTTTTTTAGCAAGACATGTAGGGAATAGCCATAGACAGGTTGTAAATTCCCGAACTTTTCATTAGTAACCATGTTTGGTTATCTCGGGAATATTTTTCAATGTGTATATGTAATACTATACCTTAACATGTTATAATAAAGTTATCAGGTCAAAGCAGAGATTTTTCTATCTAGAAAAAGGGAAGTGTTCTCAATTTTCCATCAGTGATAAGTACAAAAGTCAAAGTGTAACATACCCAAAATTCTAGGACTCAGAAATTTCTTGTCAAAATAATTAGAGGTTAATTTCTCCAATTTTGAGAGGCAAAAATTTCCGTTTTAAACTTAGGTGATGACCAACTTAAACCATTGCATGATTAAAATTTGAGAGCAAAATAAAATCTTTTCATTCCCAACGTTAGACAAGAAATGTCACCAAGCATATGAGCATACATATATATAATGTATGCCTAGGCTCGAGTTCTTTGTGCATTTGGAGTTTTGGTCTTGCATTCCATAATAGGTCCCATGAGCATAATCTAAAAGAATTATTTCACTAAACAAACCTATAGTTAATCTTGGGTAATAACATGTGGACTTAATATTAAACTCAAATATCATCTTCTCAGTCTAAAAGAAGTTTAATGTAATCCCTATAATAATATTAGATGCAATTATGAAGTGGGAACACATATACAAACAAAGGTCATCCTAATTCTCTAAAATATTTTGTGCAAGATAAAATCATGGAAAAATTTATGTGGACAGTGATTAGCACAAACTTATCCTCTGTAATTTTGTTAACATGTTAACACTCAAGTTGATACCTCGAACTAATCAGTCAAAGCAGACAACTAAAAGAAATCAAATTAAATTTTAATCGGCTAAAACCATATTTCATCCAAAAGTACATTTAACTGCACATAAGTGAACATGGAAAATAATTTATTCAAATACTAAATTATTTATCATGAATAAATATAATTTTCTAGAATTTTCCTCCTCTGTTTAAGCCTCCTAAAAATTCAATCTAGCTTTCTAATAGCCCATCTTTGTTTAATTTCTGTGAGCAGTCTACCCATTATTTTTAAGTGCAACTACAGAAAATGGAATCTAGGTGTAATCATCTACCTCCAGTAAAATCAACACTAGATAATCTGGTCTACACATTAATTTACGAAGCTACAAAGTTAGAGAAGAAAATAATTCCAAAAAATGATCTGAAAATCAAGTTTACCCAGAATCTTACCCAACCCTCTCACCCTAGCCTAGTTTGCCACGATCTGGACCCACCTAGCAGCCTCTCCAGCTTGCCCTTCCTCTGTCCCTCATCCTCAGCCAACCAAGAAACACAGAGAGGGAGAGATCGAGAGCCGACCGAGTCCTGGACACGTCGACGCATGGTGACGACGTGTCGACGCCTTCAAGTAACTGAGTCATTCCTCCATCTCCTCCAGACTGAGTCGCCCAACTTCGCACATCACTCTAGAGCTGAAGAAGCCGAGGGAGAGGTCCTCAGCCTCTCCGTCATCCTCAACCTCGCCGCCGGTAGTAGTGGCGACGACCTTTGCCAACGCCGATTGGGTCGAGGTCATCTCTATGTTTTTCGCGTTCCCTTATCTCCACACAATGCCGAACCATTTCTCTTTTGACCACCTCCCATTTTGTGCATCACAGCCATCGGAACGCGACCACGCCGACGACGCCTTGGAGCACGCACTGGAGCGCCGCCGCTTTAATCATCGTCGTCGTCTAGCCATCCTCGACCATCTCGGAGCAAGCCGCTGCGCCAAGAATCTCACCTCGACCTACTCTTCAAAACGCCTCAAGAACCCCAGCCGAAGACATCTAGAACACGGAGAACGCATCTTTTCTTCCCCGGCGCCAATTTGAATCCGCCGCCGTCGCCATGGTCGATTCCGCCTTCTCCGGTGAGCCATTGTCTGCTTCTTTGCACATGAAGCATCCCTGAGACCTCGCTAACAACGTATGACCTCATTCATGCCAGATGGATTGGTAGATCAAGCCGTCGACGTCATCCCGGAGTGAAGCGCCGTCGCCAAGCCATTTTCGTGTGCTGCCGGCATCGTCTGGACCTCATCAACTCCGGACAACACCATGGTATATACCCATGAACCTCAAATACTCACATGCATGCACCCACTTAACCAATACATGACTGTAGATGCACATGCACCATCACCCGAAAACACCTTCCGCTCACACTCGCCATCGGCGCTACTCCGATGTCCCCAAACCAAGAAAACTAGAGGAATGAAATCGCGAGAGCTTGCTCTTCATTTTATCTTTTGACCTCAACCTCAAACGAGCCACCGTTTGCCGCTGGCGAGCTCGAGATCGAGCTCAGCCATGGCTAGCTCTGCTCTGTCTAGAGCAGAGGGATGACTCCCGTGAATTAGATTAAGTGCAGGGATCCGTTTACAATTGTAGAAACACACTGACATATGGGCCTAGGACTGCGGGTTGATTCCTAGAAACCTCAAGGGCCTTTTTGCATATTGGTCCCTCACAGCCATGTGGACCCCATCCTTTAAAATCTGGAGAATAATTAAGGCAATGCCCAAACAAATATATGTTTAACAGAAAAATGCACAAACTTGTAAAATCCATAAGAAATCAAATATAGCTTATTTTGAAGTGTTTCCAGTTGCTGTAGATTCTTAAGGTTATGAACTTTATTCCAGGAATATAAAACTTGACACTCACTGTACAAACTTTGCCTCTAACATTTATCTAAGATAAGTCATACATAAAGCATATATAAATTTATAAAATACATAGAAAATTCATCTAAACTCATTTTGAAACAAACTCAAATTCTACAAATTCATCATCATGAACTCTCTAATTAGGTGAAATAAAAGTAATTACTTACTTTGCATCAAAAGCCTCTAAAACTATTATCTTTAAAATGACTAGTTTTAGATAAGCTAAATTTTAGAAATTCATATAAAATTCAACTTAGCTTCAATTTTAGTAAACTTAAGTTCTGTAGAATCATCAAAATGTGTATAAACACATTCCCAGGTTATGAAATAAAATTATATACTTACTGTGTAGTAAAAGTCTCTAAATATTCATGTAAGGATTTACCAACATAGAGCAGCCTTTAATTTGTAAGATTTGTAGAAAATTTATTTTTAGTCCAAATGAAATGAACCAAGTTTCTATAGAACCAGCAAATGGTTAGCTTCAACATAGTAAAATAAAATAAGACACCTTTTGTACAAATGATAGCTCTAATCTTTAAATAGATAACCTAGGAGTTAATTACTTAGTAATGGTTAAGCAAAATATATGTGTAGAAGTATTTATAATGCACTCTAGCTATGAATAAACCTAAATAAAACTTGTTAGAACAGTGGAGCATAGTTCCTTTCCCATCCACTAAAACTTAGAAGAACTTAGCTCATATAATAATTTCTAGGTTAATATAATGTATTGCTAGTCTAGATCAGAGCACCCCTAGTTTATAAAGTATGAACCATAGTAGTAAAAACCATAAACATGTGAACTAAAAATGTTTTAGTTAACCAAATTAATTCTTTTATTCAACTTAAACAGGAGGTAGCATGTTCTGAACCAACAACTCTAACACGTTATAACTTGTAAAATGCATAAAGAATTCATTATAAATCCAAAATTTGTGAAACCAAATGTCTTAGTCTTAGAAAACACATCTCCACACCCCTGTGAAGTATAATCTAATAAAAATCACTTTACAAAAGTATTTTGTAACACTACCTAAGACTATATTACTATAAACCGATAAAACTTCTAAAATTCATAACTCCCAAATGGAATAAGATAAAATAAAAATTCTTTCACCTAAATTCATTTTAAGACCAGTACCTAATCACTGTGTATAAATCATGAATTTTAGAGTATTTTGGATTTTCAGCTATTTCGGTGTTTAATTGCATAACGTGTCCTTTATCTAGATAATTGCATAATCGGTGAAGGAGTGGATTAGGTGCTAACATTTCTCTGATCAAGGCAAGTTTTCTCCTCCCATCCTTTGAACACATTGAATCCCATGATTTGAGAAATGAAAATATTTGTTTGCAAAGTTGCATGTGAACTTAGACTATTTCGGTATTTGAAATTGGGATAAGGTAGTTATGACCTATTTGCTGCATTCCCTACCTTGAATAATTGATCCTCTTGCTGTTTGAACCCCTAGAAATGGTTAGAGCACACTCTTTGTGCTCAAATGGGTTTATATATGCTCTATGTGCAACTACTTGCTTAGCCATGCTTAGAAATATGCAAATGCTCATTCCATCTATAATTAAAATGTGATTTTTGACACATGAACCTTTGCTGGAATAAAATGAATATGATGGGTATTTGCGAACTAAAATGTGTAAAATGTGATTTTAGACTTGGGCGGCAAGTGGTGTGCATATGGTGTTAGGTGCATGCCGATAGGGGGAGTGTTTGGCCAAGTCCGTAAGGACCGAACTTGTGTCACCAACTTAAAGTTATTCGTACATCCATATGTGCTAGTATGGGATGGCCTAAGCTGATTGATCTATTTAGAACTAGCCTTGCATTCTGGTAGGCCGGTGTGTATGAGTTAGTCGATAATTCTGAGGAATTAGTCGATGATTCAGAGGAACTTCCTATTTGCCCTGACGTGGTAGTTTAGGGGACTAAGTCTGTCCAATACAACGGTATTGTGCCACGTGGGTGGGTTCCCGTTGTGTCCGCCACCACGGCGTTAAGTTTAAGGCGTGGGCCCTCCACTTAACGGTTCTAGACATATTTCCAAGTATGCCTAGGATGGAGGAACACGTATCGCGCTGGTGCAAGGCTAGATTCTAAGTAGTGTAAAGGCTTCGTTGTGACCTCTAGTCCGCACTCATAATGTAGAGTGTGGGGTGCTTGGCCGGCACTGAACCAACTAGAGTGTAGCCTCTGGGCTTCTATCACATCATGTGGGTAAAGATGTACAAACTTTGCAAAGTTCTTTAAACTAATCGATTAGCCGTGCTCACGGTCAAGAGCGCTTTGGTGAAGTGTCATGAGTATAGACTATGTTTTAAAATGTGAACATATGACCTTGGTTTGAAATGATAAATGCGTTGAGTTGTGTGTGTGTGGTGATATATTATGACTTGTTGTCGAAGGATGACAACAAGAGATTGATTATGATGGAATTATGATGAACTTAATATTAAAACTTAAAATTTGTTTTGTTAATTGAAGCATCAACTCCTTTACAAAAGAATTACGAAACAAAACTTGCTTTATGCTGAAATTGAACTACATATTGCCTTCCTTTGAATATATGCCTTACATGTAGTATAGTAGGATTGACTTGTGCTTGCCAGTACATTAAACAATTTAATGTACTGACTCTTGCTGTTGATATAACCTTTTGTTTGCAGGTTTAGACTTAGTCTTTGAGTGATGCGGGTTTCGATTGCTTCTTCTAGGATGAGAACTTAATGGGGTAAACCCCTAGTCGGTGTGCTTGTGATTGGGTAGTCAAGCTTCCGCTGTTCTCTAATAAGTCTATTTGGCCGGTCGGCCTATGTAATTATTAAGTTGTTGTAAGTCTTAAGTTTCTTTCATCTTAGTTGTGTTTGCTATGTATAATCATGCTTAAGATGAAAGTGTGAATCTAGTGCACATCCTAGGAACTATATTCACATGAGTATGAGTTAGGAATATTTGAGAGGTTGTAGATCTTTAGCCATTTTTGTCAAGTCTCCTGAATGTGTAACATATCTGGTCGCCGCCTTCGAGTGGTTTGACGGGCACATCTCAGGCTGAAGTTGACTGGCAGGCTAAGGGCTCAGCAATGTCTTCAATATTTCTCTCGCGAGGTGTCGGATGTTTCATTATGTTTGTTTGATGACTTAAATTATTCACTTCATCTCTCAAATATAACGAAAGGTCTGAAGAGCCTACGACACAAAGTGCCCTCTGAATACTGGTAATTAAATTATTAACTATTTAATTTTGTTTGAAGGGATCGTGTACTGCAGAAACCTGAACTCAAGGTTGAAAATGGATAGATTTAGAAACATTACCAAATAGTATTACTTTTAAGACAAATACTTCTACAGAAATAGTTTACAGCACAAATATGTCATCGTCTGCTCGCACAGATGCTCTATTGCTGGGAATAAATGCTGCAGTAATCAAATGATTTTCAGGTTGGATGCTACATGCAGAATGTGTAATTAACCATGACATATGCCATAAAAGATTGTGAATGCACTGAAATGCAATCTGAGAATACAATTTGAGCATTCAGAAAAGCAAAGTCCTAAATTCCCAATCTACTGATTAAAGAAGTAAGCACTATGGGCTAGGTAAAACACTTCCCATCTTACTGGTGCGACCAACATGATGGAAGAAACACAGCGCACTAATTTTTCCTGGCACTGGGGCAGACGATATAATAAACTTGCCGTGTAAATAAGCAAACATATGTTGTAACCACATATTCATGACTGTGGAATGGACCACAAAAAATGCATATTCACTAATCACAAATCGGCAATGACATTATGATAGTAGTCTAATAGACGATCATAAATCGACAATCAAAAATAACAAATTGATAGCATAGAGCAAGTTTGAATCAAAAATCAGTATAGAGCAAATTAGGTAAAGGAGCAGACCTGTAAAGTACCTGCAGGGGAAGGCCGGAATCGAAGGGCGAAGGCCGAAGGTGGCACCAGCGCACTGCTACTGCCTGCTGTGCTACACGCCACGGCCTCCCTAGCTCCCGGTATCAGCGGCCGGTGGCTGGCTAGGCGGCAGCGGCGTGACGGATAGCAGGAGTTGGAGCAGAGATTTATGCGGGCGAGCAGAGGCAGAGTGGGAGCAGAGACGGCTGCGACCGGTGAGGCACAACAACACGCGAGGAGAGGCGGAGTGTTGGTATTTCTTAACAACATTACTAGAAATATAATTCTCAGCAATGGCGCAGAAATATGTTTGGAATATTATGGTTACAAGTTCATCCGCAAGCGCACGGATAAATCATTGTAGCATTTCACCTGAGAGTATTCCAAGGGTATCGTATTTATTTTATCCTGTGGGAAGATCATGTAGAGACAACTCAACTAATAATTTATATATTACTTGTGATAATCATATTCTAAGTAGGGGTTAAGATAATTCAGGGTAGAGTGACACACAAGCAATAACTACTCATTCTCATAATAAATAATCTAAGCTAAGTGGAAAGAAAAGAGAAAGAAAATATATTCCTATACTTCTAATATACATAGTATACATACATTCTAGTTAACTGATATACTAGCTAATACCCTCTATCCGATGCTCTCCTGGTACTTTGAGAAGCCACCCCTGACTGTCGAGTTCCTTACGACAGCCCGTCATGACCATACAACCTGTAACGCCCCGATTTTCGTTCGGGATTAAAAATCATTTAATAATGCATTTCCTAGAAATTAAATAAAAAGTTAAGCAATTTATTCGAGTGAATTAATGGGAGAATTAAAATTTTCCCTTAAAAATCATTGGCCGGGAATATTTTGCAATATTCTTTGTGCCCTAAAATACTCTCTGAAATTTCCTGTGAATTTTCGGAGCTCAAGAAATAATTTTAAATAGCACAAAGTTCATTTAACCAATTAGAATAAAAAGAAAAGAAAATAATCTTCCCCTTCCTTCCTTTCGGGCTCGGCCCAAATTCCTCCCCTCCTCCTTCCTAGGCCGGGCTTCCCTTCCTCGGCCCGCTCGGCTCTATCTCTCCCTCAAGTCTACATATCCTCCCTAGCCCGTTTTCCCCTCCCCCTCTCTCCGACAGGTGGGCCCCACCTGTCATCTCCTACCTCCAGCTCCATCCCCAACCGCCGCCATGGCTGCCAAATCCTCCCACGTCGCCGCCTCTCCCGCGCGACTCCCTCTCCCGCGCGTGCGTGGACGCGGCCGTCACCCACGTCCGTGCCGTTTCCCCCCACTCTCCCCGCAGAATCCGGCCACGTCGCCGCCTCCCGCATCTCTCTCTCCTCCCACGTCGCCGGCCCGTTTCTACCTCTCTCGGGCTCGATCCCGCCTCCCCTCCCCTATAAAAACATTCCCCGCACCTCCCTCTCCATTTTCCCCTCTCTCCCGAGCCCTCCCGTGCACGAAAACCACCCCGCCACCGTCGCACCTCCCGCCGCCGCTCGCCGACGACCCTCCAGCCGGTCGCCACAGCCGCTCCCACCACCGCCGTTCCGCGCGACCGCCACCAGCGGCTTCGCCGCGTCGTGCCGCACCCCGGCGTCCGCTCCATTTCCCCTCCCCGCCTCCGAAGCACCGTCGCCACGCGCACTACCTCCTTCCACCGCCGCCGCCGACTCCAGCCGCCGCTTGGCGCCGCTCCTAGCCACCCCAAGTCGCGCTGTCGCCGCCGCTCGCTTCGCAGCACCGAGGAGCACCTCGGCCGCCGCTTTTCACGGCCGGGATCCCGCCGGAACACGGTTCCCCTCGCGCCGGTGAGCATCCGCCGCCCGTTCTCCCCTCCGACCAGCGATTCATGCTGCTGGGAGCCCTCTCTCCCCCTCCTAACCTCTCCCCCAACCTCCCCAGGTCCTTCTGGCCGCCGTCCGCTGGTTCCCGCTCGCGGAACGCCGCCGGGCCGCCGTTCCGCCTTCATCCCGAGGAGCGCCGACGCCGAGCTCCCCCCCCCCCCCCCCCCCCGCCTTTCCCCGCCCCTCGTCGCCGCGTCCTTGGTGAGCTCCTCCTCTCCCTCCTTGCCTCCTTCCTCTATCTCCCGTGCGCGCTGCCGCGCCGGTGGCCGCCGCCGGCGTCCACCGGGCCATGCGCCGCTGCCATTAGGTCGGCCGGCCGGCTTGCCGCCGCCCCGCTCGCCTGGGCCGCCCGGATCCCCTTGCCGCACCTCACCGCCTCTTTCTCGCGTGCACCAGCCGTCGCCGCAGGAGGCCGCGCCGCCGCGAGCCATCGCTTGGTCGGGCCGGCCTGAGCCGTGCCCGTGCTCAGCCGCGCCACCCCGTGGTCCCGGTCCACGGTGGACCGATTCCCTTGACCCGCTGACGTGTGGGGCCCGCCTGTCGGCGCCGGCCTCTTTGATGACGTCAGCGCTTAAGCTTTTTCCTTTGAGAAAATAAATAATAATTGCGCAATAAATCGAGTTTAATTCTAGAAATTCATTTAAATGGCTCAAAACTTCTAAAATTCATACCTAATTCATTCGAACTCCGAATTGAGCCATTCAACTTGCAAAATTCATCTAAAATTGAGCTCTACATGTTTGTTTAGTTTTTATGTACTGTTTTCTTGGTTTTTATTAGAGTTTTTCCTCGTTTTGCATGCCAGCGTGTAGAATCCGTCGTTTCGGAAGTCCGCGGTCGCGAGGAAAAGAGTTCGGAAGATCAAAGTGAAGAAGCAAGGCAAGTCACACATTCCCCTTGAGCATGTTGATCCCAATTTACAAATGTTTTACTGTTTGCAAATAAATATGCATGTTTTGCTAATTACATGGGGTCAGGGTTTTACCTATCTGCTCGCTTGTGCCATGTTTACTTGATATCTGTCCTTTGTCAACCATGGGTAATAAATCGCCTAGCTTGTGTTACTTTGATGACCTAGCTAGAACTATATGCTTAGCCATGCTTAATTACCACTAGCTCAGTCGATGGGATAATTGCAGTATTAGACATTCTAGTATCTTGTTGAGCTGCGTGCTCGAGACATCTGGCCATGCTTCATGGTCGTAATTATCCAACTAAAATGCGACTGAATGGTGGGCTGTGGGTGCATGGTTTTGCTAGTCGCACCCATGGCAATTAAGGACCGGTTCGCGGGATGCCCTGGAAGAACATATCGTACTTACCACAAGCCAGCGTGGGCAACGGCTGGGCTTGTAGTGTAGCTTTCCTCTAGCTGACGCATCCAGGCAAGGGTGGGCGTGATGGAGCAGGGCGGGCCCTGCGACGGCCTCTGTCGCTTCCGGATTCACCTAGGCACGAGAGGGGACTGCCCGTCGCCCGCTAGGGACGGGGGTGAAACCTGAGGTGTGGTGTGCTTGGCTAGAGGGGGTTATGTGAAGGGTCCTGTCACAGCCTCTTTCCGGTATGTCGTGGTGGCATGTCGGCGCACGGTAACGTGTCGTGGGGCTGTGTCTTGTGGGTACAGTTGTACACCTCTTATCAGAGTAAAACTATTCGAATAGCCGTGCCCGCAGTTATGGGCGGTGGACCAGATTCACCGTGATTAGTCTCACACTTAATAAATCGACCCAATACACTGTAGTTCAGGTGGGTTGGTTGGGCCTGTTCAACGTGGTGTAGCATTGATCAGTGGAGATTTAATGTTACTCTAATTACTCAACAGTTTTACTGTTTTGCTCAATAAAATGTTTTACAACCGCCTTTATGCAAATAGCCACAAACCATCCTTGTATCCCCTTGCACGGCTGCATCGTTGGTGTGGCTTGCTGAGTACGGTGGTTGTACTCAGCCTTGCTATTATTCCCCCTTTTCAGAAGTGTAGTGCTTCTGAGCTGAAGACGAAGTTAGAGGACCAAGGCTCAGACCCCAGTTGAGTTTTGCCTGTGGAGTGGAGCTGAAGCCCCGCTAGGATCGCCTTTTTCCGCTGCTGCTGCTTTCGTTTCGGTGCGAGGACTAAGTGCCTCTTTTGTAAGTATTTTACGTTTTATTTACGTTTGGAACTGTATATTACTTGTCGTTTTGTGTACCCTGGCTGGTCTTGGACAGGGATTTAATACACAAAATAGTCTGGAAATTTGGGCTAAACTTCTGGGCGTGACACAACCGGGGCTAAATACAGAGGAATACCCTCCCTAGGGAATTAACGTAGGATTATATACCAGCGCAGAGGAATACCCGTACTGAGCTGTCACCATCAGCGACCCACCTCTCATCCGCAATATATAATCCCAAATAATGATATCCTGTAATCTAGACACCACGCCTAAACTACCAGATACTACTCTAATATCATCGTCATGACATAGAGTAATTGCATAAGCAAACATTATACCCGCACCAAAGCATCTCCCAGATAGGCTAGCCGTATATTCAGTATAACATGAACATAATGTAAAATAGGTATTCATATACTCGAAAAGTATTTCAATACCATAAATATATTTAGAAGAGTATTCTAATAAAAGTACAAAGCTTACAAAAGAGAAGAGAAAAGCTACTAGAGCCATACCCGAACTCTTCCGAAGGCTTCCGGACTCCTGATTTCTACTCTATTCCTATTCCACCAGCAGGATACTACTAAACGAAACTTGAGAGAAATGAGAGAGCTATTGCTTGAGGTGTGTGTTGAAGTGAAGAGAGTGAACTCCTTAAATAGACAGGTAATGACGGTTATGGCGGTTGGAAAGGTCGGTAATACCCTCCAACCGCCATAGGGAGTGAATCTCCACCATTCCTTCAAAACCCTGCATCCATTGGCGCTGGCAGAGGCCGAACCAGGGGCCGGCCCAACCAGCCCACATTTTGGCTGGTGGCCTCCTCCGCTGCTTCACTTCGTAGACTTGTGAATTTTGGCCTAATTCATCGTGTGAATTTTGGCCTAATTCATCGTGTCAATTCTGCGTCCTTGGCCCATTCATTCATAAGTCTAATTCTCGACATCGTCCGATTGATTTATCTTCAATGTTGATGTCGATTCTCCTCCACTTTAGTGTCATTCTCTGCAAAAGATTAGTATACCTACTACTAGTGGAATATTATTATTCTAACATATTTATGCATTGCAAGCATCACTAGTTCTCCTCTATTTTGGTAATATTGATGGTCGAAACTGATCGATAACGACCGTCTACAAAACCCCCCAACCATGAACCTTTGCTCGTCCTGAGTGAAGGACGAAAGGGAACAAAGACTTGGTTGTTGATCAGGAGTTGCTACTATGCTGCATATCTCAAAGATACAAGTGCGAGGTATATGTACTCTCTCTCAGATTAAATAATCTTTGGCACGGTGGCTTACCCTTACCCACGAGACACTGCTTCTCCTTGCCTTGGGCGGTTGAAAGACAGAACAGCAATTTCGACTACCAATCACTCCATCTTTATTCAACTCTTATTCTGGAAGTTTTCAAACGATTTTGCAAAAGAAAACCAAGTTCCTCAAATGATTCACTCAGTCTCTCCAAGTGTATCAATTTGAATTCCTCACCAAATTGTTGCCTATTTTATTCCTACTCTAAGGTTTGATATGTGGAGCTCGGTAGGGATCAAACATGGCATACTTGCATTCACATTTATCACTAAGTCAAAAACTTAGACTAGAGCAGATAACTAAACATACTCAAGATCAAGATCATGCAAAATGTGTGTGTGGTATATGAGGAAAAAGAAAAAAAAAATGTTTCTCCTTTGTGCTTACTTCCTTCTCCCAAAATCCTTCTTTTATTGATTAGGAGAGGGCATGGCTACCATTCTCTTTTTTTTTCAACATCATGCTCATGCTTGACGGAGCATAACTTTTTTTTCATAACTATGCCTTTCCCTCCTCTTTTCTTTTTCAAAAGGACTTCTCTTTGTAGGAGAAGAAAGCACATGAAAGCATGGAGAATTTATTTTGGTGGTAAAATGGGAATGGAATGAAATAGTGCTTAGCTCCCAGTGTAGGAGTTTAGCATGTGCATAAATGTGGGTGTATGATTTTGATCATAGAGCATGAGAAGTATCTACACAAGTTACAAGAGTTTGACAAAGTTCAATGGAATGGCAAGTAACCAAAATGTATATGGTTTAATTATGATAGCACATTTTTGGCTCTGGTAGGAATTTATATCAAATGAGGAACTTTCAAACTTATTATTTTGAAAAACAAAACATCTGGAATCCAAGTCGAACTAGGATCAGGATCATAGTTACTCTTATTTACTATCTCATATCTTACAACAACCTAGACTTAGATAAGCAAGTGCAGCCCTTTTACCTCAGGTTCCTGGATAATTGTTGGCTACTTATATTTAACTTTTGAGAGAGTATTTACCAAGAACCCATATATCAGAGATATATAACAGAGAAACTATTCATCATTTCAACAAAGAGAACTAGCTTATCTTACCTAACATGACTCAAACATATCCTATCTTTTTGGTATTTTCTATTTTGCAAACTTTTATGTTGTTTTCATTTTTATAAGATGCATTTGGAAAGCAAATATGAAATTGAACGGGAAATATGTAATGTGATACAAGTTACCTTAGTAGGGGGAGCGATGTCTCCCCCCCCCCCCCTAAGCTTGGCTTTCGCTCAGGGTCCTTGATAAGGATTGAACCCCTAAAAACGAAAGTACGCCTAAAGGTCATCGTGCTGTTGCTGCATCATGTTGTTGATGTTGGCGAACTGAGCATCAGCAGATTGTTGCCATTCTTGCGTTTGAGCTATGTGTTCCGTGAGGTTGTACTGGATCTCCCCTGTCTGCAGATCAAGGGTGTCCATTCTCCTAGTGATTTCACCCAAGTCCCAACAAGAGGAACTCGAGCGCCATTCACTTGGAGATGGAGGCACACCACTTGACCTAGGAGGTTGATTGTCCCCCCCCATTGGATATCATGAGGCGCATGCCACCGGTCCTCACTGGCACTTGCCCAGGTTGAGACTCCGATGCTATGGCGTGGAGCTTGGGTCCATCCGGGTGCATCCCCAGTTGGTGCCCAACTTGCCTCATACATCTGCACGGGTGTCGAGGATGATGAACTTTCTAGTTCGTTTCTTGTCATGTTGCGCGTCTCCCTGTATGTTCCACCTGCACGAGATTCTTCTATGGTTTGCAGGGGAATGGTTAGTTCATGGCAGTTGTACAAATGATACCCTGCATTTGGCAATGGGATTTCATTTGTACAACCGGGGAAAAAGTATATCAAAGATCCATCTACTCCATGTTTCAGAATATGCCTTGCACTAGATAAGCATCAATATGCGGACGAGCGGCTCAGATAAAAGCAATTTGGTCGCTAACGACCCCTAGCCCTTTTGCTATCCGAGTAATCAGAGAAGTGCACTCAACAGGAGCAGAGAACATTATACTTTCTAACCGTTGCCTTATCATACAATTCACAGGAGCAATTTTGATCTTTCTAACCATGGCAAACATGATAATCAATTCATCTCCCCTAATGGGTCTCAGATCACCTCTAGGAAACAAAGTCATAGCAATCCATTTGTGCATGAGCCTAAGTGTAGGATTATGAATGTCATTCGTCCTATGTTTCTTGCAAATTGGAGCACCAGAAATGTGTTCCCAAAACCTATTTTTCTCGAACCCAGAAATTCCTTTCTGCAGATCGATTTTATAGGAATCGTGAAAACCAAGAAGTGTACTTAAGCCTTTCCATGTAAGTGTTTACTCCTTATGGAAAAAGCGAAAGAAAATTCCATCTTCTATTTCTTTCAAAGTGCACAGGAATTGCAAAGTAAGCAAACGAGAACCGGGCTCATCTACCACAGCAAATCTCTGCCAACCAACAGCTTTCCAAATAGAACGAAATTCAACATCCATACCTATCTTTTTCAGCAGCTCTGATGAGTATTCTCGTGTGTGAGCATACTCCCGGTCGCTCAGCATGTAGTAGGCTTGTCACTCCCGATCACTGACAAGGTCGAGGTTGGTGTCGTTCAGGAGTCGTCGCGGAGCTTCGGCGTCTTCCATTGAGACATCAGCTGATGAACGAGTACTAGACTCGTCATGATGACTTAATGAAGAGCCGGACCCTTTGAACAGACGAGACAGTCGCCTCCTCATTCTACACAATGGAGCAAGAACGGACTAACCCGGCGGGGGTTAGGAATGACAAGAATTTCACCCGCCGGTTAGTTTTACCAAAGCAACTTGTATATATGCAACTAAATATTTGAATTTGAGGGAAACTATCAAAGCTTGAATGAACTTGAGAGCAAACTTTGGAGAGGGAATGAAAATGTGTTGAAATGGGGTGAAGTCCCCTCTCCCGGCCGGTTGGCTTAAGTAGCGCACCCACAACGGTCACAACTGACCCGTGGGGCCCACTAGCCGTTGCCTCAAAGGGAGAGGCAGCCGACCGTTGGCCTGGCTGGTTCGGCCGAACCAGGGTGTTCGGCCGAACCCCTGGTGGGCCCAATCGCCCCCACTTTCGGCCGTTGGAATCCAACGGTCAGTGTGGTCGTGGCACAGCGAATTTTCACTGAAAATTTTATTTTGGTTTGTTCTCTAACAAAAAAAAATTCATTTGAAGAATTTCCTCATAATTCAAAAATCCTAAATGCAAATTTGAAATTCAAACATGCGGTGATGCAAAAATTCAAATTGTTGAAAGCAAATATGCGGATACATACCAATTTACCTGTTGGCGAAGGTCGCGTCATTTAAAGTCCAACGTGCAAGACCGTACCTCCTTCTGATTTAGTTCACGGATTTTCTATCTGTCTCCAGAGGTGATGGAGTGGGCGTCTTTTGCTTCTCCCTCCACACTTTCTTTGGTTTTGGTGCGGACAGCGGCTTTTTCTAAGTCGGCTGCTCTAGCTTTTTGGCCGGTATTGGGCATTTTACCGGCGTCTTCCAATAACGGTTCCTGGGAATCATTGTTTTCTTCTCTAGGAAATTCTGCATGAACTTCACCAGACTGTCCGTCTTGGATGGCTCCACCTCGACCATTTGAATATTCTGTGGGTTCGGCCCGTACTTCATTCTGACCATGGAGCACTGTTCCGTCCTCGGTTGAAACTCAAACTTTTCCTCCTTCTCGTTGATGTGGAAACGGATACTCCCAGTTCCCACGTCAATGTTGGCTCTCGCGGTGCTAAGGAATGGACGCCTCAGGATGAGCGGCGTCTCTTTTCCCGTGTCCATATCCAGCACCACGAAGTCAACTAGGATGAAGAAATCCCGTATCTTGACTGGCACATCCTCCGCTATCCCCGCCGGGTAACAGACTGATGAATCAGCCAGTTGGAGGCACATCGGTGTTGGTGCCAACACCGTGAAGTTGAGCCTGTCGAAGACATCTTTTGGCATGATGCTGACACTGGCTCCCAGGTCGCACAAGGCTTGGTCGAATTGTTGTGCCACGATTGAGCAGGTGATCGTAGGACACCCCGGATCTTTCTTCTTTTTCGGGAGCTTGTGGAGTATCAGGTTACTGCAGTGCTCCGTCAGCTTGACCACCTCCATTGTTGGGAGCGGTCTCTTGTTGTTGAGTATGTCCTTGAGATAACGGGCGTATGTTGGCACTTGCATGGCCTCCAACAACGGCATGTTGATGTGGATCTTCTGGATTACTTCAACAAAACGAGCGAATTGCTCGTCTACTAACGGTTTCCTAAGCCGTTGAGGAAACGGCAGCAACCGTGTGTCGTAGTACTCCTGCGGCACAGTCTTTTCTGGCTGAACCTCTTTGTCAGCCGAGTCATTAGATGGCACTTCTTTTGACATCCCATTGGTTCCTGCAGGGTTAGGATATGGCGGATCACGAGGGACTTACCTACCCTCGTCGTGATCACCTTAACATTTTCAACTGAGGGGTCGGGTTGCCCCGGGATCCTCCTAGTTTCATTTGCAGGGACTAAGGATGCCAACTGAGCTAACTGGGTCTCTATCATTTTATTAAAGCTCAGCTGATTTTGAAAAGCAGAAGCAAAGCCATCTAGTTTGACATTGTTGTTTTCTAGGACCTTGTCATTAGCAGCAAGCTTTTTGCTTAATGCATCAATAGTTTTAGCTTGCGCAAAAACGAGATCCTTCAAGGAGGGCTGGTTAGAAAAGTTACAGTTATTGTTACCTCCTTGATAATATGGGCATGGTTGGTTCCACCCCTGACCTCCTTGTGGACAGTACCCGTTGTTGTTGCCCATGTACATCGCCTCCTCACGGGTTTTCTGGCAGTCATTCCCAGAATGATCCGTGTTGCTGCAGACCTCACACGTGACATGAGAGTCCAAGGCCTTGACGGTGCTTTGTGACCTTTTCTTGTGGTCGTCCAAGCGTTTCATGAGGAGGTCCAGCTTGGCAGCAAGTAGTTCCGTCTCCTTGACGGTGTGCATGCCTCGCTGTCGGGTCTGGAGTCGTTTCTCTCTCCAACCCATATTGGAAACCATCTTCTGTATTAGTTCAACGACTCCTTGAACCGTTTTAGAGAAGAAGGCTCCTCCAGCTACCGTGTCCAGGTGATCACGGGACATTGGGGTGAGTCCATTGTAAAAATTCTGCAGGATCAACCAGTTATCCATCCCATGATGAGGACAGGTGGCCACGTACTCCTGTAGTCATTCCCATGCTTCTAGAATGGACTCGTCCCTTGTCTACTGGAAACTGGAAATCCTTCCACGAAGAGCATTGGTTTTGCCCATCAGGAAGAATTTCGAGAGGAATGCCGTAGAGCATTTGTCCCATGTGTTGACAGCAGCACGGTTGGCATAAAACCATTGCTTCGCTCTCTCCAAAAGTGAGAACGGAAACAGCCGCAGCCTGACGGCGTTGGGACTAACGCCCTTGATGGTGTACGTACTATAGATCTCCAGGAACTGTTGCAGATGAGCATTGGCATCCTCATTAGGCTTGCCACAGAACGGGCTAGCCTGCGTCATTGTGATAAGGCTGGACTTTAAGTCGAAATCCACGTCCCCTATGTTGACCTGCGGCCCAATGGCCACATTGTCAGCATAGGGAGCAGCGAACTCGCGAACAGTCTTGCTGGCCATAGTCTTGAAGGTCGGTGGCGCTGGTACGGCTGGTTTCTCTGTCGGTAGAGTTTTCTGCGGAGCAACGACTCGCGGTCTGATGCTCCGGAAGAAAGCTTTTGGATTTTCTTTGAAGTTTTCCAGCATGTTGAAACCAGTCATGCACTACCCTGTTTCCACAACAAAAAGTGAAAACAACCAAGGTTAGTCTGCAAAGGAAAATGATTACACAAAGGTAAATATAAAGTATTAGTTCAAGTAATCTCTATTATGAATCTTCCCCGGCAACGGTGCCAGAAATGCTTGTTGGTATTTCTTAACAACATTACTAGAAATATAATTCTCAGCAATGCCGCTGAAATACTTCTGGTATATTATGGTTACAGAGTTCATCCGCAAGCGCACGGATATACCATTGTAGCATTTCACCTGAGAGTATTCCAAGGGTATTGTATTTATTTTATCCCGTGGGAAGATCATGTAGAGAGAAGTCAACTAATAATTTATATATTACTTGTGATAATCATATTCTAAGCAGGGGTTAAGATTATTCAAGGGTAGAGTGACACACCAGCAGTAACTATTCATTCTCATAATAAATTATCTAAGCTAAGTGGAAAGAAAAGAGAAAGAAAATATATTCCTATACTTCTAATATACATAGTATACATGCATTCTAGTTAACTGATATACTAGCTAATACCCTCTATCCGATGCCCTCCTGGGACTTCGAGAAGCCACCCCTGACTGCCGAGTTCCTTACGATAGCCCGTCATGACCATACAACCGAGGTTAAATACGGAGGAATACCCTCCCTAGGGAATTAACTTAGGATTATATACCGGCGCGGAGGAATACCAGTACTGAGCTGTCACCATCAGCGGTTCACCTCTCATCCGCAATATATAACCCTAAATAATGATATCCTGTAATCTAGACACCACGCCTAAACTACCAGATACTACTCTAATATCATCGTCATGATATGGAGTAATTGCATAAGCAAACATTATACCCGCACCAAAGCATCTCCCAGATAGGCTAGCCGTATATTCAGTATAACATGAACATAATGTAAAATAGGTATTCATATACTCGAAAAGTATTTCAATACCATAAATATATTTAGAAGAGTATTCTAATAAAAATACAAAGCTTATAAAAGAGAAGAGAAAAGCTACTAGAGCCATACCCGAACTCTTCCGAAGGCTTCCAGACTCCTGATTTCTACTCTATTCCTATTCCACCAGCTAGATACTACTAAACTAAACATGAGAGAAATGAGAGAGCTATTGCTTGAGGTGTGTGTTGAAGTGAAGAGAGTGAACTCCTTAGATAGGCAGGTAATGACGGTTATGGCGGTTAGAAAGGTCGGTAATACCCTCCAACCGCCATAGGGAGTGAATCTCCACCGTTCCCTCAAAACCCTGCAACTATCGGCGCTGGCAGAGGCCGAACCAGGGGCCGGCCCAACCAGCCCACATTTTGGCTGGTGGCCTCCTCCGCTGCTTCACTTCGTAGACTTGTGAATTTTGGCCTAATTCATCGTGTCAATTCTGCGTCCTTGGCCCATTCATTCATAAGTCTGATTCTCGACATCGTCCGATTGATTTATCTTCTATGTTGATGTCGATTCTCCTCCACTTTAGTGTCATTCTCTGCAAAAGATTAGTATACCTACTACTAGTGGAATATTATTATTCTAACATATTTATGCATTGCAAGCATCACTAGTTCAACTCTATTTTGGTAATATTGACGGTCGAAACTGATCGATAATGACCGTCAACACGGAGTTGCCGTCTCGTCCGAATGGCGGACAGGCGGAGTCGCGGAGAGCCGGACTGCCGCCGGCCGCCTGGCCAGAGAGCGGAGAGAGCCGGCCACCATCGCTGGCTCCCCGCGAGGCGTTGAGGCGATGCGAGGAACGACGTCCCGCGTTCGTGACGGCGCGGCGTGCACCCATGGGCGCCGGGTGTTGGCGGCGGCGCGGCCCTGCCACCGCTTCCTCAGTAGGATGAGCAATGGTGTGGTAGAGGTCATCGAGGAGCAAGGTCGAGGTGGCGTGGTAGAGAGGGAGGCGAGCACGGTGGAGCGTCGATGGCGGAGATGCGAAGGAACTCGCAGGAGCGGATGGGGAATCAAGGGCAAGCCGCGGCGGCGGCGTACATGCGAACGACCAGAGGAATATCTGGAAGCTGGTAGCGGCTGCAAAGAAGGAAAAAACGAACGGCCGGATCTAGTCAAGCAAACAATCGAACAGTTCCTGGCATAATGCAACAGTGAACCAGTAAAACAGTAGCGTACAATGTCGGACGGCTGTGGTTGCAACGGCAAAAACTATAGATTTTATATGATTTTTAGGGATAATCAGGGGCGGAGGGCTCGGTAGGCCGAGGTGTGGCGTTTGCCATACCTTGCTCTCCCGCCGGACCCCCCCGCCCCTCCCCCCGCGGCGAATCCCAGCCTCCCAGGCGGCATGACGGCGACAACTCCGGCATGGCGATGGCGGCATCGCTGCCTGCAAATACAAGACGGAAGCCGCGTGCCTGCGTGCGTGCGAACAGGCCACTGGCCACCTAATTAGGCCCATTGGGCTTTTTTTTTTTGTGTTAAATGGGGCTTTTGATTTGTTGACCATGAAACCTAACTCCAAAATTTCCCAATCCCCCCAAATCCTCAATCTGACTGAGGGCAAGCGACGGCCGACGGGGGCTAGCGGCGGCGCTGCGGTGGTCGGTGGGGGCACTGCTCGAGGAGGGGCGTGGAAGCCAGCAGGGTGAGGCCGCGCGGGGAGGCAGGCGGCGCCGCGGCGGCCAGGCAGCGGCGCGGCGATGTGCCGGCGTGGGGAGGCAGGCGGCGGCCAGCCGGCCAGGCAGGCAGCTGCGTGGCGGCCGCGGGAGGCAGGCGGCTAGCTAGCAATCAGGTAGAGCTGCCCGCAGGCAGGGGCAGCAGGGAGCAGGCAGAGTCAATCTCAATTACTCTTTATCTTATTAATCTCAATTCTCAATTATATAGTATACTAATCAATCTTTTCCATTTGTTTTGCAGTTTCTACATCACTACATGTCTATCTATCCACACTAGTTCTTTCATGTGATGTATTGTTGACAGCTAAAATCTTGAGGTATTTTTGAGTGCCTCTTCTATTTAAACTTTTGGTAAATGGATGACGAATTGTGAGTTTATGACTAGTGCTTGTTGGCATGTTTTAGATTGCATCATGATAGGATATTGTTGCGTCATATAATGTCGTGCATTGAGATTGTTTTTTTTTCCTTTCTTCTTGTTATGGCCTAATTCTCGCGATAGCCCATGGGCCACACCATCACACCTAATTTTTTTTCCGTCCTCCGCCACTGGGGATAATTGTGTTTATACCCCAACTTTTAACTGCAACTGTGATTTTGCCCTTATTTTTTAGGGTTTGCGAATTTACCCCTGTTTTCTTGAAACGAAGTTACACAGTTTGCCCCTACTATGGATGGCATTAGGTGGGTCCCACAATATATTGAATTAAAGAAACATAAATGAGAAGGGAAAAATAATCTACAAGACATTCACTGGTGGAGAAACCATCTTTGGTCGGTCGACCAGATTTCACAATAGTCCCAGTTGTATTAAAAATCGGAAGTTAAAAGCTCCAGGGTACTTTTCAATCTTTAGTACCGGTTGGTGTTACCAACCGGGACTAAAGATCTATTTGTAGTCCCGGTTGATAACACCAACCGGGAAAAAAAGATCGTCATACGCTTTACTCCCGGACTAAAGATCTATTTATAGTCCCAACCGGGAAAAAATATCGACGTTGAGATCAGTGAGGCGTGCGCGATCGGATCGAGGTATCTCCTCCTCTCCTTTAACTCGTCTCTCCTCCTCTCCTCAACCTTATCTCCTCCTCTCCTTTTAGCTTCTCTCCTCAACCTTATCTATTCCTCTCCTCTCCTCTCTAACAGGCCAGGCCGGCGCGGCGGCGGCGGCTGGTGCGAGGGCGGCGAGGCGCGGAGGCCAGGCCGGCGCGAGGGCGGCCAGGCGCGGAGGCCTGGCCGGCGCGGCGCGTGGTGAGACGGCGGCCGGCGCGAGGGCGGCGGGGCGTGGAGGGCCGGCCGGCTGGTGCGGCGAGCCGGCGGTTTTTTTCTTTTTTTTAAGGAGAATTTGAGATTGTTGTGTGATGTATTTGATTGGATCTGAGATTGTTGTGTGATGTATTTGATTTGTGTGTGATGTGAATATGTAATTTTGTAGAAGTTGTGATGTAATTTTTTTTTAAAGATTTTGTGATGTATTTGAGTATTTGAGATGATCGATTGTGGATTTGGAGGCAATTTGAGGATGATTAATTTGGGATTTTGGGGACGCCGGGATGGGATGGGGTGAAATCAATATATATTAAAAACAATGAAGAAAAGAAAAGAATAAAGAGCAACCGGATCTAGCATCTTTCGTCCCGGTTGATAACACTAACTGGGGACTAAACATGCTTTATCTTTATCTTTAATCCCGGTCGGTGATGGATTTTTACTTCCGGTTTTTTCACCCGGGACTAAAGATAGTCTTTAGTCCCGGATTCCCCAACCGGGACTACAGATTCCCCAACCGGGACTTCAGGGGTTACGAACCGGGAGTAAAAACCCTTCTCCATCAGTGATTGGATTACCATTCTACCCCTGACTATTACGTACACCTATTCGCTCTCATCTTACCCACCGTTCCCATCCCCAAACCCAAGGGGGGTTAGAGCAGCCGGCGGCGGCGGTGGCTCCGACGAGCCGGCGTGGCGACGAGTGCTACGTGGTGGCAACAGGCAACAGCTACTCAGCGCGGGACACGACCACCAAGCGGCGGCGGCGACTCCTAGCTCGCGCCACGCGGCTATGCGAGCAAGCGGCGGCGGTGGCGACAACTCCTCAGGCGGCGCGGCTACGCGAGTAGCAAGCAGCATCGGCGGCTCGTCGGCACGACGACGCGAGGCGGAGACGGCGGCTTCTCAACATGAGCACCAGGCAGCAGAAGCTCCTCGCCATGGGTACGCGAGCACCAGGACGCGCGGCGGCGCTGGCTCGATGCGAGCATGAAGGTGGGAGAGTCATCGTGTCCTGCACATCGATGGCCTCCCGGACACCGCGATGGCATCGGGAATGAAAGGAGTCGGCGGAGGAGTTCGATGGTGAGGAACTGAGGATGTCGTCGGGCAGGCCGTGGTCACCGCGTGGCCAGCTCCGAACGGTGATACTCCTGGATTGTGCTCGATGAGTCCGTGGTGACGCATGTAGTTCATGCTTGCGCAATCCTGCATGAATTAAACAAGCTAGGCCTGCATGGTTGAGGTGGTCAAAATTTTGCCAAAATATTTGTTCTAGTTCGGCTCAGATTTAAGTTATTTCACAAAATCTCAGTTCAAAATAATTGTAAGTTTCATATACAAAATAGGGGTAAAAGTACTGGTAAGCAAGGGTATATATGCATTTTCACGTCCAACTTAACACCATTAAACTGTCCATCCAAAACCGGGGGTAAAACTCTCCTTCATTTGAAAAAAGAGGGGCAAAAACACAAACACTAAAAAAAAACAAGGGTAAAATCACAATTAAATTTAAAAGTAGGGGCAAGAATGCAATAGCCCCTAATTTTTACAGTCCAAGACGCAATTTCCAAGGATGAAAGTGTAAATTGGCTGGATGATCAATGTACCAATTTAGTGAGTAAATTGGCTGCACTTTTCATCATTGTTGTATGCCGCCCGTTACAAATGCAATGGTATTTTTCTTGTATATATATAAATACCCCAAACACTGAGGTGGTGTTTATATCATGGACTAAATTTTAGTCTCTGTCACATCGAATGTTTGGAACTAATTAGAAGTATTAAACGTAGACTAATAAAAAATTAATTGCATAAATAAGAGCTAATTCGCGAAACAAATTTTTTAAGCCTAATTAATCCATAATTAGGATATATTTACTGTAGCATCATATATACTAATCATGGATTAATTAGACTCAATAGATTTATATGGGGATGACTAGGGATCGGCCGCCCGATCAAAATCTTCAAAAATCGGGCGCTCGATTTATGTGCGAAACTACTTTAAACTGGTTTTTCTCTCAAATTACTTATCCAAATCATGATCCGATTGCACCATTAAATTCGTTGCAATTAAATCTTCAAAACAAGACCACACATGGATATATTCCGACGAAAAAAAATTAGCTTATTATTGAATTATTTTTAAATGTTGCACGATGTTCCATCAGGTATATCGGAATTGTTTCACTGAGTAGATTGAAAATGTTTCACTCGTTTAAATCGGGTGTTGTTTCACCTTATATAAAAACAATGTTTTAGCAAATAGCGAAAGAATATTTCAGTTCACTGCAACATTTGATCCATACATAGTGAAACATTATAAGTACACTAGGTGAAACATTTTTCAGTAGAACAAAAAATAAAACAAATTCCCTATTAGGGTTTTCAAAATATGTGGTTATTTTTGTTGTAATGGAGTATTTCAGTTCACTGCAAATTAGATATATATATAGTGAAACATTATGAGAACACTAGGTGAAATATTTTTGGTGGAACAAAAAAAATAAACCGAATTCTCTTAATAGAGGGGTTCCAAAATATGTGAGTAATTTGTTGCAAAGACATATAGTAGCAGAGATGTGGTGGGGCCTAGATCTGCACGTGCGGGGAGGGGCGCGCGGGGGAGCGCCCAATCCGGCTCCCCCGCACCGGGCGACAGATAATAAGCATTATCCGATTTATATCGCGAATTAATCCACGGTTATGGAATGAGTTTTGTCGTTAGTCTACGTTTAATACTTTTAACCAGTATCTAAACATTTGATTTGATGTGAGATGACTAATATTTAGTCGGGCATTACGGCAAGGTATCTCTCTCCCGCTGACAACCCGGTCACACCGAACCAACGGTCCAGATCTTCCCTTCTCCAGATCCAACGGCGGACACGCGCTCCCACCTCCTCATGAGGGCAGGGACCACCGACCGCGTCCGAAACCCAGATCTCCCCACCTTCGTCCGTCTCCGTCCTGGGCACCCAACGCCCAAGGGCCAAGGCCATACCATCGTCCTCTCCCCCAACCTCCTTCCCGCGCCAGATCAGATCCACCGCCCTCTCTCTCTCTCTCTCTCTCTCTCCGCTCGCCTCAGCGGCTAGGGGTTTCGCCTGCCGCTGCCGCCGCCGCCGCCGCGCTGGGGGACGGCTAGCGAAGATGCTGACCAAGTTCGAGACGAAGAGCAACCGGGTGAAGGGGCTGAGCTTCCACCCGCGGCGGCCATGGATCCTCGCCAGCCTCCACAGCGGGGTGATCCAGATGTGGGACTACCGCATGGGCACCCTCCTCGACCGCTTCGACGAGCACGACGGCCCCGTCCGCGGCGTCCACTTCCACGCCACCCAGCCGCTCTTCGTCTCCGGAGGTCAGTCAATCATTCATTCCTCCTAGATCTCGCCCATTTGCTGTGCTCTTTTATTTGCCTTTCGCGCGTTTGGTTGGATCCACGTCGGTATTGAGGGCGTTAGATTTCTGCATGCTGCAATGGCAACACCCGAGGTCTACGATTAGGTCTGCTTTGGTTGTGCAAGTGCCATTTTGTTGGTCGGATCTGGTGTTGCTTCTTCTATCATGCTAGCTTAAGACCAACTGTTTGGTGAATTGTTGTTAGTTTTAAGACCTTCAGGTGACATTTTGTTTCTATTTATGACCGAGATCTCCATTGATTTCCGCAATCCTTTCAAACAAGAGGTAAGATATGAGTCGATGTGTAGGCCTTAACTAGAGAGAAGCAGCTTTTATAGTTGTGAATCTGATACCATAGCAAGTTAGCAATGGCGAGGTGCCATCATGGAACTTTGGAATTTGTTGAAACCTCAATTTCGGGATCTGTTGAAACTTGAAACTAAGGCCCTGTTTCTTTCAGCTTGGGATTATTATAATCTAGATTATTGAGTCAGATTACTATAAGCTAGATTGTTGTAATCTGTAGTAGAATAAACGGTTAGTTGTTTCTTTCCTAGATTATTAGAGCCTAGATTATTGGGTTTGCAAGTCTAAAGAGGGAGTGGGGTGGCATGGTGGGTAATTTTTCACCCAATAATCTGGAAAAAGCTCACCTAAATGAGCTTATCAGATTATAATAAGCTGGGCTCCAGATTATAATAAGCTACTTCAATAAGTTGTCTGTTTCTTTCAACTTACTCCCAATAATCTGGATTATAGTAATCCCAAGCTGAAAGAAACAGGGCCTAAGTCACACTGGTGTTCCGCCTGGTTGTATTTCTGGGATAGCTGTGGGCTAATACGATTGGGATATGGAATTGTTGAATCGTAGATTCTAAGATTTCTGTGATGCATTGCAGGTGATGATTACAAGATTAAGGTGTGGAATTACAAGACACACCGCTGCCTCTTCACACTTCATGGGCACCTTGACTACATTCGCACCGTGCAATTCCACCACGAGTACCCATGGATAGTAAGTGCTAGTGATGACCAGACAATCCGGATATGGAACTGGCAGTCACGCACATGTGTGGCTGTGCTGACTGGACATAACCACTATGTCATGTGCGCATCATTCCATCCCAAGGAGGATCTGGTTGTGTCCGCATCACTGGATCAGACTGTCCGTGTATGGGATATTGGTGCTTTGAGGAAGAAGACGGTGTCACCTGCGGATGACATCCTGCGCCTCACCCAGATGAACACTGATCTGTTTGGAGGTGTTGATGCAGTTGTAAAATATGTGTTGGAAGGGCATGACCGTGGGGTGAACTGGGCGTCATTTCACCCCACATTGCCGCTCATTGTTTCTGGGGCAGATGACCGGCAAGTGAAGTTATGGAGAATGAATGGTAATACTGCTACTACGCCCTGAACTTTTTGATTATCATTTTCCATCGATAAACACTTACATATTTATGTTTTTATCCATTCATCCTTCCATATAACAGTACTACAAAACAATGGATTTGGTTAAATGATAAATTCATTTGTTTTGTTCAATTTATCATACAGAAGAAGTAACTAACTTGTCACCAAACAAGCTGAATGCAAGAAACATGTTTCACAATTACTCAATTAGTAACTAGCTCCCGACCTAGAGTATATCACTTTAGCTGGGACTAAAGGTGGTCACTCTTGTTGCGTAGCACTTTATTCTACTGCACATTGGTAGACTGGCCAAACGCTATTATATGCATACCACTATTGAGGTATTTGAAATGATGCAATCTAAGTGTGCTATTTTTGGACAGACACCAAGGCTTGGGAAGTTGATACTTTGCGGGGGCACATGAATAATGTGTCCTGCGTGATGTTCCATGCAAAGCAAGACATCATTGTGTCCAACTCAGAGGACAAAAGCATTCGTGTCTGGGATGCCACCAAGCGAACTGGTATTCAAACATTCAGGCGGGAACATGATCGTTTCTGGATTCTTGCTGCCCACCCTGAGATGAATCTTCTTGCCGCTGGTCATGACAATGGTATGATTGTGTTTAAATTAGAGAGGGAACGTCCAGCTTTCTCTGTGAGTGGTGATACTGTCTTCTATGTGAAGGACCGTTTTCTTCGGTTCTTTGAATACTCCACACAGAAGGAGGTTCAGTTGGCTCCAATAAGAAGACCTGGATCAGTCAGCTTGAATCAGTCACCCAGGACACTGTCTTATAGTCCAACTGAAAATGCCGTCCTGATTTGCTCTGATGTGGATGGAGGCTCCTATGAACTCTATATAGTTCCGAAGGATTCTGCTGGCAGGACTGATTATTTGCAGGAGGCAAAGAAGGGAGCTGGTGGGTCAGCTGTTTTTGTGGCACGCAACAGGTTTGCAGTCCTCGAGAAGAGTAGCAATCAAGTTCTGGTGAAGAATCTTAAGAATGAAATTGTAAAGAAAAGCCCTCTTCCTATTGCGACGGATGCAATTTATTATGCTGGGACTGGTAACTTGCTGTGCAAAGCTGAAGACCGAGTGACCATCTTTGATCTGCAGCAAAGGTTAATTCTTGGCGAGCTCCAGGCACCTGCTGTTAAATATGTTGTTTGGTCGAGTGATATGGAATCTATTGCATTGCTGAGCAAGCATGCGGTGGTTATAGCAAACAAGAAGCTTGTCCATCGTTGTACGCTCCATGAAACCATCCGTGTGAAAAGTGGTGCCTGGGATGAGAATGGTGTGTTTATTTACACTACTTTGAACCATATCAAGTATTGTCTTCCCAATGGAGATAGTGGGATCATTAAAACCCTTGACGTTCCTATTTACATAACAAGGGCTATTGGGAATAATATTTTCTGCCTAGATCGTGATGGAAAGAACAAGCTGATCACAGTTGATGCTTCTGAATACATTTTCAAGCTGGCCCTTCTACGGAAACGATACGATCATGTGATGAGTATGATTAAGAATTCCCAGCTGTGTGGGCAGGCTGTGATTTCTTATTTGCAACAGAAAGGCTTTCCAGAAGTTGCCCTCCACTTTGTGAAAGATGAGAAGACAAGATTTAACCTAGCTCTTGAGAGTGGTAACATCCAAATTGCAGTTGCTTCTGCCAAAGAGATTGATGACAAAGATCACTGGTACCGGTTGGGAATCGAGGCCCTGAGGCAGGGAAACGTTGGTATTGTGGAATATGCGTACCAACGTACAAAGAATTTTGAGAGGCTTGCTTTCCTATATCTTATTACTGGTTACATGGACAAGGTGGGGTTCATGTGCAAAATTGCTGGACAGAACAATAACCTGATGGGTCAATTCCACAATGCTCTGTATCTTGGTGATGCTATGAAGAGAGTTGAGATCCTAGAGAATGCTGGACAGCTACCTCTTGCTTATATTACTGCTGCCACCCATGGACTCACAGAAATTGCTGATAGGCTTGCTGCTGAATTGGGTGAAAATATTCCTTCTCTACCTGAAGGAAAAACTCGCTCTCTTTTGATCCCCCCTGCACCTCTCACAGCCAGTGGTGATTGGCCATTGCTTAGGGTGATGCGTGGTATCTTTGAGGGTGGACTGGATGCTACTGGGAAGGCTGAACTTGAGGAAGACGATGAAGCTGCTGGTGCTGACTGGGGTGATGAGGACCTGGATATGGTTGATGCAAGCGAAGCGATGGCAAATGGTGGTGATGGTTTTGATGCTGAGGAGGGTGAAGCAAATGAGGAGGATGGTGAGGAAGGTGGCTGGGACCTAGAAGACCTGGAACTTCCGCCTGAAGCAGAGACCCCTAAAAACGCCGGTAATGCACTCTCAGTGGTCTTTGTTGCTCCTCCACCAGGCATGCCTGTCAGCCAGATTTGGACTCAGAAATCTTCTCTTGCTGGGGAGCACGCAGCAGCAGGAAACTTTGACACTGCAATGAGATTGCTTAGCCGTCAATTGGGCATCAAAAACTTTGCTCCCCTCAAGCCCCTATTTCTCGATCTGCACATGGGCAGCCACTCATATCTTCGTGCACTTGCAACTGCCCCCATTATTCCGGTTGCTGTTGAGAAAGGTTGGAGTGAGTCTGCAAGTCCTAATGTGAGAGGCCCTCCTGCACTTGTTTTCACCTTCTCACAAATGGAAGACAGACTCAAGGCTGCCTACAAGGCCACCACAGAAGGTAAGTTCCCAGAAGCCCTGAGGCAGTTCCTTAACATCTTGCATACCATCCCTCTTATCGTGGTAGACTCGAGGAGGGAAGTGGATGAAGTGAAAGAGTTGATCGAGATTGTGAGGGAGTATGTCCTTGGCCTGAGGATGGAACTTAAGAGGAAGGAATTGAGAGATGATGTCAACCGCCAACAAGAATTGGCAGCTTACTTCACTAACTGCAAGCTTCAGAGAGTTCATATGAGGCTTGTGCTTGGAAGTGCTATGGGTTTGTGCTACAAGCAAAAGAACTTTGCTACTGCAGAGCACTTTGCAAGGATGCTGCTGGAGAACAACCCTAATGAGAGCCAAGCAAAGAGGGCCCGACAGGTGCAGCAACAGTGCAGTGGAAAGAAGGATAGCTGTGAGCTGAACTATGACTACAGAAATCCATTTGTTGTCTGTGGTGCCACATATGTTCCAATTTACCGTGGCCAGAAGGATGTTTCCTGCCCGTACTGTGGATCCCGGTTTGTTCCTTCCATCGAAGGGCAGCTTTGTACCATATGTGAGCTTGCTGTGGTTGGTGCAGATGCTTCAGGCCTCCTCTGCTCCCCTACGCAGTTGAGATAACTGGCGCTAGGTAAAACTCCCTTATATTCTTTCTTGTCTCTCAACACTTTGCTATGATATATTTTACCATGATCTGTACTGATTGTAAGGAAATAAGTATTATACATGGTTGAGTTTTTATTTCACTTTCTCCCCATTTCCCTTCTTGATTTTTGTTTACTGTTGTTACACTTGATATATGCTACTTGATATATGCTCAAGGACTTTTTGATCAGCTCATGAAAATCCTACGCTCAGACTTTATGTACCAACGTTTGATTCACTAGGGTAAATTTTCGGTGTCGTGGTGTTTACTTTCACTAGTAACTATGCTAGGTCCGTGAATGTAACAGTTGCCAATGCCCAACTTAACCAATTATGCTTAATTTTGTATTTCAATCCAGACGTGTGTGGATTGTGCTAGGGTAATACAAGCATAGTTTATTATTTAGAGGATTTTGCTGTTATTGAAGACAAGAGATGCATCAGTTACCCTCTTCTTGGTATCCTTAGAGCATCTCCAAGAGAGACCCAAAACCTGTTCTCTAAACTAAATTTTATGTATTAAATTAAATCTAAAATTGTATCACCAGCATATCTACAACGGGGCACTTTTGGTGCATATATAATCTCATGAGCTGTTTTTTGGTGCATACCTATGTCATTTTTACACAATACATTTTATCATGTCTGGTAATAATTTTTGATAAAAAAGTATTCGATTGCAGATGCCTTATTTCCAGCTCAGGAAAAACAATTGGACCTTTAATGCTTACATGGATGGAAAAATGGGATGTTAGATTTGATTTGTGATCAGAGAAGGCCATTACATTTGTGCAAAATTTTGAAATTTAATAGTTCATACAAAAAAGTGTGCAAATCCAAGACCAGGCTCAGGATACCAAGGAACCTCATCTTGCCTATGTAAATTAACTACTTTGAGCAGCTGTGGCTAGAAGAATGGATATATATCGGCCATGCCTCATGTCAGAGCATTTCAGAATAAATATTCGTGTTTAGAATAGACTTTTTGATGGTGAAATATTTCACCGAGGAATTGTGAGTTCTTACTTCAAAGCACATTGCAAATTGAGGTCGTGTTCCTGGATGGTTCGTCATTTGTCGCTGTTATCTTAACAAGCGGATTTCACAGCATAATTTTTTGCTGAGCTACATAAAAGTGAAATTGGATTTGATATGTAGCTCTTATCTTTTGTCTCCAAATACAATTAAGATTTTTATCTGGAACTAAAAATAGATTTGGATTTCATAAAGAACTCTTACTATCTGTTTCAGTTATGACCAGTAAAGAGTATATATGAAAATTAGAATTAGATTTAAATGTAAAATTGTATTATATATATAGTTATATGTAAATACAAATATATCGATCAATCTACACTATAATTTAGATCCGCTACTGTTGGTGATATGGGCCCAGGGGTACGCACAGTAAAGGAAAGTATCCTTCCCGTCTAGTCACGTGGCCACGCAGCCTCGCGTTCCCTCGTCCCTCGTATAGCGTTGAAGTGGCCAGAGGGCCTCGGGGTGCCACGTCACACCCCTCGGGCTCTTGGGGCGTGCTCCCCAGAGGCCCTCGCCCGGCCACCACGTGGCGGGGAGAGTGGTGGCGGGGAGAGTGGGTGGTGCGGAAGGCGCCGCTCAACGCCTTAAATGCGCGGCGCCTTGTCCCTCACCGCATTTAATACGGTGTGGGTGGACGTGCGGCGCCGCTCGATTGACCCACGTCAATCGGGTGTGACCGGTCTGTGACCAGTCACAGGTGATTGGACAGGCGGCAGTGTCCCCCATGTCCCGCCCTGTGTTAGGCGGTCGATGCACTGCCAGAACGCCCTCCGCCCGTGGTGAGCCACCAAAGTCTCCATACATTTAAAGGGAAATGAATGACATGGGTGTCCCCCATGTCAGGCGGGGGACGGCGCTGGCCCCACCCGAGGACGAGCGACCACTTTGCTTCCGGTTGAAGGCACGAATGGTGGTCTGATCGAGGCAGGGTGGGTCCCCCTCCCATGGAGGGGTAGGTATAGACGGTGCATGTGTTATCCCATTGAATTATAAAAGGAGGATCCCACCCACCGAGAAAAAGGGACGACTCTCGATAGCTTGAGCTCTAAAGGAAGAACAGCTAGGTTTCCCTAGGAGTTCAAGACTTCTTGTAAGAACTCATCATAATCCCACACACAGGAGTAGGGTGTTACGCTTCCTAGTCTAAACCTATATAATCCATTGTCTTCCACACAAACTGGTGAGCGATCCAGTAGTTAGATCTCAAGCAGAAGTACGCTCTTGATCATCGCGCCATCTCCTCCGGCCAAACTCACGGGGGGTGGGGGGGGGGGGGTCTCACGACCACCCGCTAGATAGGATCATTCCTCGACAGCTACGATTTAATGGTTAATTTTTTTATTTTTTTATTAATACAAGAATTTCTAGTGTTCCAAGCAAACGTGGTGGTTAATTTCTGAGTTATCTTTATAGTATGATTATAATAGATAATAGATTTTTCTTACAAGCTTGCACAATAGAGGAGCACAGCTATCGACAAAGATTGGCGCGGGTCGACTCGTGGGTAACAGGTGATCTATTTTAGTTTAACTAAACTAAATAGCATTGGAAGGATTCAAAACTAAAACTTAGGAGGAAACATATTCTGAATTTAGACAAAATTGAAAATGCACAGGGAGTAGAAACTCTGTCTCAAACAATGTTGTGCTTAGGGCGGAACTTTGAAACTACATCAGAAACCAGCACAAGGTCAAACCCTTGACGCAATTGTGAGGTGCATCCCACATGGGACATCATCCGAGATGTGTTCTTTGCAATTACGCTGTTACCAGAAATGTTAATGGATTTTTCCTACTGTTTTTGGCATGAACTGTAGCCGTTGCAAGATTTTTTTACTTGAGACTGCGTGATGTGAAATTTCTTATTGCTGATGCTGTTTGTGTACATACACATTTGGACGAAATATCCACACTAT
This sequence comes from Oryza glaberrima, assembly GCF_000147395.1. Classification (NCBI taxonomy): domain Eukaryota; kingdom Viridiplantae; phylum Streptophyta; class Magnoliopsida; order Poales; family Poaceae; genus Oryza; species Oryza glaberrima. Next base: position 1,765,385 of record NC_068334.1, on the reverse strand, counting down.
AAAAACTAGTCGTGAATAGGGTGTTCTCCCTTTTAATATTTTCTATAAACTATTCTTCAATATTTTATGATAGTATGTAATAGTCTAATATTTAATTGATTCAAATAAATGAGAAATACTATGTATTTAAATAAAGAAACAAGCCATACTAGCATATTGATATCTATAACATATTATTATACACTAGCAGAGTGCCATGGGATTAAAAGAAAAATCAAGATCCCATGAACAAATTATACCGCTCTATTATTTTATTTTTTAATTAAATACGGAGTATGTAACTATTAATTAGGTGTGCATGCTGTAAAAATAATTACTCTAACTTCATTATGGGCTGAGACCACTGTTTATTTTAACCACAATCTCTTATCCACTTTAAGCTGAGTTTGAGTAGAAGAGGATTGGAAAGATTGGAAAGATACACAAAACGAGGTGAACCATTAGCGTATGATTAATTGAGTATTAACTATTTTAAATTTTAAAAATGGATTAATATGAATTTTTTTAAAACAACTGGTACTTTGAAAAGCATGGGCGTGAAAAACGATGCATTTTCTCACTCAATATACCCTGAACGAACGCACCCAAGACTCAAGTCCATCTTGCTACATTAATACTCCCTCCATCTACTTTTGATAGTCATATTTCATCTTGACGCACAGACCAAGGATAAGTAATTTTACTTATCATCTATTTAAACATATTACTAGTCATTCCTCGTAAACAAGTAATTCATTAATATTTACATTTCTCGATGCCCATGCAGTCAATCTTATATATGTGGAAGAATGGAGAGTCACACATTAAATCCAAGAAAGTCATTAAGATGATAGGTTATTGGATTGAAATATGCCTATCAAAAATAAAATTTTCAGATATAGAAATACGTCTATCAAAAATAGATAGAGGGAGTAAAAAATTTAGTCCATCTCCTACAGTTGAAGAAAAGCTCGTTTGCTAATACTACTCTTCTATTTATTAGTCTCTCGGCTACTTAGTTCAAGTCTATTCTCTATCTCTTAACTCCAACAGAAAAAGACAGTAGCATTTGAAATTTTCGGGCCTGTTTTCTTTAATATCATTTTGAACCATATCATATTTTGGTAAAATTACCAAAAAATATCTACGTTTAGTTTGTTGTCAAATTTAGTCAATACATAAGAAATCCTGCCAAAATTTTAGCAATATTATTATCTTGCCAAATTTTTGATATTGACAAAACTTGATAAGGTTTATTTTGACTACAATCTGAACATGTCCTTCATTAACAATGGAATCCATATATCAATGATAGGATGGGTGGTGGAATGGTGGTAAAACATCCATCAATAGTACCAACGTTAAAGTAGTATAGATTTTCTTTAACGCATAGTAAAACACGTGTATTTTGCTAGTAAACTGTAATTCTTAATTAAGTACAATTATAGACAAGTCATTTATTTAGTTGCTGGTACAAATGACGCTGAAGTTAGTGTCAGTAATCCTCATTAAAACTGAGGGTTTTGACTTAAAATATGCTCAAATAAGATGAAGATCGAATAGCGATATGCGTGATATAGGTAGTATTAATTTGATCGTAACGAGGTGCAGATAACTTGTTTGTCCCCTTGGCCCTTGGATCTTAGTTAGACAACACTTTAGAGCTCAACAGGAGAAAATAAGGAATATGTTATCACCTTCGGTTATTCTGGTGGAAATTAATAAAACTGGAGAGTGGAGACACAGCCCAGTGGTGGCGGGTGGCAACGAGGCCCATCCATGGATACTTCCAGACGGAAACTCGGGGGATTACGTGGGCCGGTGGGCGTCGTGTCACGTTCTGGAAATCGATCTCAACGCAACGTAAACAAATCACGGAACGCAGCACGCGGCAGAGGCAGGTGGCGGTGGCACGCAGCCCTCCCAGGAGCCCAACACCTGCCGCTCTACGTGTACCCCTCTCCTTCTTCACGCCCTCCCATGCAAACCAACCTTAATTTGCTGCTTAGTACTTACTCTCCCGCTCTCGCGCACGCACGCACGCTACACCCCAAAACCAAGGAGAAAACCACACATCGAGAGTGCAATTCGTACGTACGCGATGGCGAAGAGCGGCACGGAGGAGTGGCGGCGCAACACCGACACGCACAAGATGAGCGCGGAGGAGGTCCGGGCGGCCGGGGTGGAGGCCTCCATGCGCCCGCCCGGACGCGGCCACGGCCCAGGGGAGGTGCTACACCAGCGCGGCCGGATGCCGTACGGGCCCGGGACCATGGCGCTCGCCGGCCTCGGCATCTTCGGCGTCCTCGGCTACCTGGTGCTCTACCACAAGGCGAGGCCCGGCACGCCCGCCACCGAGGTTGCCAAGGTCGCCGTCGGGCACGGCGACCCCGTCGCCGGCCGTGACGCCCACAAGACCCCCGAGGACGCGGCTGCTGCTGCGGCTGCGGCACGCCAAGGGAAGTAGCTAGCTAGCTAGCTGCTAGTTACTGTACTCATCCACTGACAGAAGATCGACGTACGTGGTGCTTTTGTTTTCTACTAGCCCATCACCCGATCCATGATCTTCTTCTTGTGTGCTGCTTCGTTTCACACATCTTTGGTTTGGTGCCGTTTTGTTTCGTGGATCAACCATGTATGCACGCATGTTTTGATGATTTTGTATGGTTAAACAAGCGGTAGAAAATAAAAATAAAGACGTTGTGTTAATTTACATTCCAGTGTATATGATGCAAATGTTACGGTTAATTAGTTGTGAAAATAAATCCTTTCATGCTTATCAGTATTTACGGTTAAGGAGTGGTAATTAGTTGCTGTGTGGCAGTGTGGCACAGAGAGACGATCTTAGAAGAAAAGGGACGTGCGCGCTCGGCCATCGGCCTGGGCCCTGAGGTCCGCACGACAGCCAAACCTTGGGAGATTTCGGCCTGTACTCTGCTACGAAGAAACTCCAACATAACTCCCTCAACCTACGTGCGACACCTTCAATGCTGCCAGAGAGTTGTTTTGGTGTTCAGGATACTAGATTCGAACAAGTTTGAGGGAATTAAATTGGACTATTTTCACCTGCTACTGCTAGATACTAGCGACGAAGCTCTGGAAGTTAGGGACTATTTTGACGCAAAACAGGGGAAAATAAGAAATTAAATGGGCTCTCCACACACCTTTGAATTTCGCCGAGGCTCTGCCACGTGATGGGCTGTTAGAAACCCACTTCTTCCGATTCAATAGCAAGGATACACCATGGTTTCTTCTTCCGATTCAATAGCAAGGATACACCATACAAGTAACAATCTTTTTGGTCTTCCGATTCAATAGCAAGGATACACCATACAAGTAACAATCTTTTTGGGGAAAAAGAGAAAGAAACTATGGAATACAAGTTCTGGAATCTTCTAGAACTTTGAGAGGAAGCTGGAGGTAGGAGGAGAGGTAGAGAAGAGAGATCGTTGAGAGGAGAGGTAGAGAAGAGATATCATTGAGGTTCCAACCCGGAACCAGGACGGTGAGAACCAGGACGTCACCGCTGCCGTCGCCGTTCTGATCGATCTGTTTGATACCTGTATATGTCTTGCTGCTACTGCATTTTGTATTGCGTTCCTTGACTAGATTGGGCTGTGGCTTGGTTGAGCAACTGAGCCGGCCCATGTGTAGCCTGTTGAGTTCCTAACCATTCCCTCTCCTTCAAATTCGACTTGTCTCCAAGTTGATGTCAAGTGAACTTTTGAAATTTGAAACTTCCACCTTTGATTTCTCTTGTATTTTTTACTGCTCAAAAGCTTCACGGATGTCCCCTCCATTTTTGAGCTTGCTGCTAATCTTGTTTGCCCCCTGCAATAATTTCTTCAGCTTAATATCAACTTTCAAAGTCCAACAAAGATACCAACTGGAATTACTTGCATGTTCACCACCTCCCAGCATCCAGTGCAGCCATTTTCTTGTCACATCAATCCACTTCCTTGTGGACCAACTTTCATAACAAGCATCTATAATTTTTAGCATATGTTTCTTTCTAAGCTCCTGCATGTTCCATATCATTGCTGTCATAGTAATAGAAGACATACTCCCTTCACTTAATATCTTCTCATGCCATCCAACCTTGGCAATTCTAACACTAAGCAGGCTGCTCAAAGTCTCAGAATTTGTAAAGCCAATTCCATGACCAAAATGATTACATGGTAGCTGGCCCCTACAACTCAACATAATTATAAAAAGGATGTCCTTGACTTCTCCAAGAGACAAAATTAGTTGCACCAGCTTGTCAGATAGAAATTCTAGCTGCTCCCCATAAAAATGCTTGTTACCAGTGAGTACACCCCTTTCTGCCTTAAAGAAGGAGCAATTACCACCCAAATCATACAAACTAACTTCCACTAACACCATAATCGTGTCTTCGATGTACTGTTTAGGATGCCCAACAATTAACAGCTTTATTTCTGCCTCAGAGGACCATATCTTCCATAACAGGAATTGAGGCCAAATCTTGCACACTAAGAGTTGAAAGGGACCATGATTTCCAAAGTGACCAATAGAAGGAGTTGCACAACTCAGGTCCAGTACATATAACTTAGCAACAAATAATTTCATTTCTTCCTTTGCTTCAACCATATTTGCTATCCCTAATTTGGCAAATGCATGCACATCAATCAAGAGCACAATGCTATTCTCATGGGGTGGAGGCCATGGCAGCATCAAATGCATTGCCCAATGCCTTCCTGTGAGCATTATTTCTGTGGGCAATATTGCAATATCAAGAAGTAATGATGCAAAGTACCTTATTTGAGTACATTCTGCAATTCCTTCAATGTCATAAGAAATTATGCCATTCTTGCTAACATCTTGCATAAAATTAACCAAGAGTAAGGAACCTTCAGGATACACAAAACTGAACACATGCACACCAATCCATTTTTGCTGCCATTGAAAGGAAAAAAATTGGGGCCAGCAATCCCAAAATAAATCAAGTGAACCATTCTCATCACCTGCAATCCAAGGCCCATGTATATAGGGCTGTCAACGAGCCGAGCTCGAGCGAGCTAGTTTGCCTAAGCTCGAGCTCGACACAAGCTCGAGTCGAGCCTATTGCACCTTCGAGCTTTTAGGCAAGCTCGAGTCGAGCTCGAGCTCGGCCATAAGTAGTATAATATATATTTTAATAATAATCTCTTGATAAGTATAATTATTTTCTAGCTAATCACACTAATAAAAGAGTATAAAATGATTAAAATAAATATATTGTGCTAACACATGCTAATTTATTTTGTAAATAGATAGTGATATATATATTTATCTATTAGTTTATTATATTAATAAGGTGAACATGCAATATAAATTATACACAGTCAAGCTCGGCCAGGCTCAGTAGAAGCTCGAGCTCGGCTCAGTAAAGCTCGCGAGCTTTTGCTCAGGCTCGAGTTCGGCTCGTTTGGAGCTCGAGCTGCTCACGAGCCTCGAGCTTTTTTGACAGCCCTACATGTATATCCAGTTTTTGCTTAGCCAGGCACCTTTGCATGATAGGAATTGCACTGTCAATATATCCTCCAAGATTCACAAATTTCCACTTCTTCCAGTCAAATAGAATCACTGTAGCACCTCTCCTTCTTGAAACCAGACAAGCTCCATTAACATACTTGCTATTTCAAGTTGTAAGCTCTTTGTGCCGATTCTCGTGCACAGTAAGATCCCAAGGAAAGAATAATTCCATAGTTCCTTGATAGCAAGCAGATCATAAGATTCTCCTATTGCATCAAAGAAATCCTAATGACCTTTGATCAAATAAAAATTGAATGAAGGCCATGGCATTGGCTGAAGATCAATATTGCTGACAATAACATCCATTTGCTTGGGGTGTGGCTATGGAGACATCAATTGCACCTTGGTGCCAGTCCTATTTGTTGGCCAAGGTGCTGATTGTAACTCATATCTACTAGCTCTCGATTCTATTATGGGAGGATGTGGCCCTGGACAATTCTTGACATCTTCCATTGATGTCTTCAATACCATGACTGGTGTGGACTTCCCCGGTGCTGAAACAATGTCCAGTGTGCCAAGAAAGAGTGGGAACACACCCTGGACAATGCCATTGTTGCTATTGAGTACGACCGTTGAACACTTGGCGTGCGTCTCCTTAGGATGGTTAGAGATGCCAATGTAGGGATCAAAGATTGTGTCCTCACTAACCACCGACTCCATGGATGACACAGAAGCAGTGGCGCATGCAACCACCGTAGCCACGGTGAGGCATGGTGTCATGGTTGGAGAAAATCATCGAACACTTGGTGGGCATCGGAGAACGTGTTACCTGGGGTGATGAAGATATTGCAGCCTCTGTGTTGGGGTTGAGCTCCTTAGTAGAGGCATTGAATTCCTCAACCCCATTGCTTCCCCGTCTACCTTTACACCGAACATCTCCAATAATCGATCTAGCTTCTCATCTATTCGACGCTTGGCATCCCTCAACTCATGTATTAGATGCAGTGCCTCTTCCTTAGTTACCTTCTCATTCATGACAAGAAGAATTTCTTCCTTGGACACCTTATACTGACTAGACATTCCATTGAACAGGTTGCAGGCGCTAATGCCATGAGCACCTCCCTTGCCTGAATCTTCCCCCACCTTGCCTTGCTGTCGTCCCAACACCTCCATGACAAGAGATCCCACGAACCGAGCAGCTCTGATACCAGATTGTTAGAAACCCACTTCTTCCAATTCAATAGCAAGGATACACCATACAAGCAACAATTGTTTTAGGGGAAAAGAAAGGAAGAAACTATGGAATACAAGTTCTGGAAGCTTCTAGACCTTGGAGAGGAAGCTAGAGGTAGGAGGAGAGGTAGAGAAGAGAGATCGCCGAGGTTTCAGCCCGGAACCAGGACATCGCCGCCGCCGCCGTCGTTCTGATCGATCTGCTCGATACTTGGATGTCTTGCTGCTACTGCCTTTTGTATTGCATTCCTTGACTTGATTGGGCTGTGGCTTGGTTGAGCAACTGAGCTGGCCCATGTGCAGTATGTTGGGCTCCTAACATGGGCTTTCAATTAACTTGTTATTTTACGTGCTTCATTTCGTCAACTCTCTGCTACTAAGAGTTCCTCAATTTAACTTTCCTTCTGGAATCTGCATTAGGATTTTTCTTTAAAAAAAAGAAAACACTCTCGGAGGCAGAACCATGCATTAGGATTTTTAAGAAAACACTACGAGAGGCAGAACCATGCATAGTAAAAATACCATCCCTATGAATTAAACCAAGGACTTGTCCTTGTTTTTGTAGTATGGCCTTATTTTGCACAAGCCATCCTAGAGATAGTAAGGACGATGAGCACGCTGATTTTGAATTTCTACCTACTCTTCCACGATATCAAGTCAATATAAATAAAATATCAGCAACCTCTCCGAGCAGTTATCAGAAAAACACCCAATTAAGATGACGCACCTATATTTGTATATTTGAACTTAGAAAAGTTAGTATGTACTATGTGTTAAGAGCCTAAATTATGTAAAGTGAGCCTTATCCTACGAGATCGCCTTCTTGCTTATGCATAATTGGTATTAAAATTAAGCATTTTGAGATGCCACTGAAACCACCTTGATCTTTTCTTCTGATTTGTCCTCTTTTGCTTCTTTGAGACGCCAATCTTAGGTTTTGCATTACGAGTCCCTTCCAGCACTTGTGATCGATCTGGCTCGCGTTTAGGGTTTTCAGTTTGGCAATAGAAATATTGGGCGTCCCTCCTCTCTGCACCTCTCTCTGTTTCAGCAACACACTGAAACGATCAATCAACGACATGCGCATGCAGCTTCGACCAAATAACAACCAGAAAATTATGTAATACATGTGTAGCAGAAAATTGAAACAAGTAGAAACAAATAATTGACAATATTCATATCCAACTTATTTCTGAGCGAAGAAAAAACTAACCCCCTAAAACATGATGCATCCACATCCTTTAGCCTTTAGCTTATATGCATAATCGGGAATTTAAATTTTAAAACTTAATTTTAATTTTCAGTTGGTTTTAAGGTTTTTATATCATAGTTTATTTTTTAACATTTCCTTTTATTTTGCTATGAACATGTATGCAAAATTTCTATAAACTATTATCTTTTTAAATTGTTTATAAGCCATTTTTTTATATTAAACATAAGCGAAACAAAAACGCCGCTAGCTTATGACTCAGGTAAACGATAGAAAACAAAATATAGACTCACAAGCCACAACTCTGACCAAAGTTAGTTGGTTAGCTGATCATCACTAAATAACAAAACAATTCAGCCAATTTGCTAATACTCTATTAAGACTTGGTGTTAAAATAAAACTAAGAACTGGCAATACTTCAAGCTAAATGTGGTATTGCAAAGCACTACCGATGGAGTAGAGCGTAAGCTGGGGAATCTTTGGATGGGATAACTCATTGATGCCTTAAAATAGAAAGATTCCAACTAATATATTTATGAAAAGTTTGAACCCACATATGATTTTTGACCTCATCATATATATATATATATATACGATTGAAACTAGAGCATGTAAAACGATGTTTAATAACGGGCTCTCTTCGTTATCATGCAAGTAAATTTGGTGATATGAAAGAGATTGGAAAGGAAAAGAAAAAATAGTTGCTACACATAACAACCACTCAAAGTTGACTCTTAAAATTTAATCATATTGCATGAGAATGGAGAAAATTAAAGGAAAGAATGGTAATAAAAATAATGGTCTTTACTATTTCGTCTCTAAATGATTAAGAGTCCACCTCGGACTCTTTATTTTGTACACGGCCTAATTGAGGGGCACAAGCAACAATTTTGTTCCTGTCTTCTTGCATCAGCTTCTCAATTTTATTTTAAACAAACACGCTTCAGTGTCTGTCGTCTCCTGCTCCTGCGACCCGCCAAACACCGGTGTCTGTCATCCAACCAGCACGCCCCGGTGTTCTCGGCCAAGATTTAAATTAAATTATGACATGTACATGTAACTGATGAAATGAAAATTAATTTTAATCCGAGTAACAAAAACAACATAAAAACTAAAAATAATTCTAAAATTTAAAATTAGTTTTTGGCTTACAGCCCGTAGCTGAAATAAGCAGACTCCAAAATCCCTTGCCAGGCACCGAGCCATGGTGCACAGAACTGCTTTGAAATATTTTTATTTGCAGTTGCTATTTTCACTAATTAGTTTTTTTTAATACACAGCATAAACACAACCGCTCACAACGTGTGAATGCTCACTACTATGAAAACATATACGTAGATCCTACCTATAACAACATTTCATTTTTGAAAGATTGGCCAATATATCTTAAGATTGATGAAGTCGCTACGGATATCACCATCGACTGATGCGTCACCTGTCACTAAAAAAATAATTATTCGTAAATGTAAGCACTTGTGAGTCTAGAACTTAAATCTAGCCACGATTTCACTATAAAAAACCATAACCAATTGAGCTTATATTTATTAATTTGTTAAAATGGTAGTTGATTAAGATTAAAACATGTAATTTTCAATTCCTGAAAGATCGCACAATTGCTGCCTTCATGTCTCCTATGTCCGACATACGTACACATGTATAGTTTGCATTATTATTTCTTTGTTTACAGCATCTTTTGGCTCTCGTGATCCACGAATGTTGTCATGTGGGTTGTTAGGTCTTCTAGATCCTTTGCACATATTTTAGACAGTGGCTAAGCCAGAATTAAGATATTGATGAAGGCCAACTTGCTGAGTGATAACGATTATAAAAACAATAGTGAATATGACGCGTTGCATTGGGGTTTTTAAACTACTTTACTATAAGAAACATTGATCTAATGGTTGATAACTCATACACACTTTAATCCAATCGCAAATACGTTTGATGACACGGCTAAATGCGACAGCTCTTTTGTTGCAATTAAATGCAATTGGCGGATTGTATCTATATAAGAATAGATGATAAAACATAATAATAAGCAAATATTGATTTCAATCCTCTTGTAAATAATAAAATGTTTGGGTTGATAGTTCGAAAAAAAATAACCTTTTGCATATAAAAAGTTTTAAAAAATCATTGGCAAATAGGTGCTTAACAATAGAGGCAAATGCCAAACCAAGCATGCATGCTAGAAAATGGTTTGCTAAGTCAAAGTAGGCCTAATACAACTAAGTCCATCACATAATCAACGTGATTATGAGTGAATTCTCGAGGGGAAGCAACGGCTTGGTCCTCCCTCCAACCCGTCTGGCTTCGCCACTGATTTTAGATAATTGAATCAATCCCGGCCTTTGCTTATCGTATTCTCAAAGAGCAAACATTCGGACAACTTCGAAAGACCGATATAAAAAGTCAATACATAGAAGAAAACAATATTTTGGATCCTTTGCATATATGGCCCGGAGAAATCATTTTTTTGGAAGGTTAATTAGGCTACTCTAAGTGTACATGATTTGAAACGGAAAGATGACATCCTCATTAATATTGCGGGTGAAGGACGAGACATTTATAGTTGACCGGGAGCTAGCTACGTAATTCTACCCTACTCTCTACGAAGCAACCATCATTTCTTTTTTTTTTTTGCCCCGACAGCTTTGCCTAACTCATGCCCAAGAAATTAGGGTTACCTACTCCCTCTGTTACATATTATAGTTGTAAGTTACCGTTTCATATTATAAGTTTTTTTTACTTGTTCTCAAGTCAAACTTTTTTATATTTGACCAAATTTATAGAAAAATATAATAACATTTCAAACACAAAAGAAACATATTATCAAAATATATTAAATGATAAATTTAATATAACTAATTTGGCGTTGTAGATGTTGCTAAATTTCTCTATAAATTTGATCAAATATAAAAAAACGACTTAAAAAATTGATCAAATATAAAAAACGACTTGTAATATAACACAGAGGGAGTACTGATTAAGGACGAAATATATCAATGAGAATGGAGATCAGTTTACATGCGAAAACAATTCCTTAGAATGGGTAACTTGTCACATTTTATAACGATGGAGGGTCTGTCCAGTTAATTAATAGATTTATATTCCCTTCTTATTGATTGTGTGGATATGCAAGAATTAATATATAAGCATACGGATTGGCATGTGCTAGGATGATTTAGCAACGTTGTTATATGTCATTAGGATCGAATCACAAGAACTAAGCCAACTAGAGGGGGTGAATGGTTAGTATACCCAAAAACCAAAAACTTTTAGCGGAAATAAAAGTTACCCTCGAAATCGACGGATCACGGTCTGACCAAAGTTGTCCTGCCGGTCTGACCGCCTGGTTGCCATCGGTCTGAAAGAGATTATATCTCCGGTCCGACCGCCGAGATCAGCTGCTGCTCGCTGTTGCCACCGCCGGTCTGACCGCCGTGCTCCCGCCAGTCTGACCGCCGAAACCCGGTAAACACAAATCGAAGAACTCTTAAAGTAGATGATGACTTTATTGATTCTCTCTGTGTTTACAAAGTGCACCAGCAGCACTCCTTACAAAAATTTTGACTAAACTCGAAACCCTAACTCAAAACTCAACTCAATTGCTCTCAAAAGCGATACCGGGAAGCCTGACGCTCCCCCTCTATTTACACATGAGGTAGGCAGCCTAAAGCCACGAATCAAACTCATACTAAGAGTCCTAAACACCTTAGGAAACCCTCTAGTAAAAGAAAGAAACTTTACATAACCAATCGTACCAAATTTGGACTCCTTCCAAATTTTACTCCACATCCCATACGCACACAATAACTCCATCGTATGCCATATGGAATCTCCATTAACCACGTGCATTAACTCTAGCCTAAGTATCCCGCATGATCTCTGACCACCACGGACGTCGTCTTATCCCCAAGCCAACTCCCGGTCCATCACCGCAAATACTCTCCCGAGACATCGAGTCACCTACACATGGAACAAACAAAGAAACCATATTCCGAGACCAAGCTATCTCCAACTTGACTTATTAGTAGCAAACAACAGTATTACATACGTATAGTATCCATCTAGAAGTCATAATCATGAAATAATCACGGATATCCAAACAAACAACCCGAAACCGAAACCGACACAGTGTCGGCCGGTCAGACCGCGGGTTGGCCGGTCTGACCGCGCGCATACCGCCGGTCCAACCGGCTACCAGAGCCCGGTCTGACCGGTCACATAACATAATGAATCCTGCGATCACATGTGAATCCAATCATCTCCAAAACCACTTCGTGAATAAATTCCAAATAACAAAATCAATAATCTCCAATGCCCAATTGTTCATCACAGAATAATAATAAAAAACACCTTTGATTTTACACAAGAATCTGTGGGATTTGTCGATCTGTGTAGTTGTTATGCAGTCCATTGCTAAAAATAAGAAATACCTCATAACCCGGACTTCAAAATTCAGATCTATGCATGGATAATTAACAAGGATTTCAAGTGATGCACCCACCAAAGCCGACTCTATATTTTCGAGGGCCCGAGGGCCCTGGGCAAACTCGACGTCATGTGCCCCTAAAATTACATCCTTATGTATATGTATTTCATTTTATCATGATCTTGCTCGTAAGGATGTAAACTATTTGGGGGCTAAAGGTTCTGAAAGCGCTGTAACTGATAGATGTTGGAAGCTTCCCAGACATGACTAAATTAAGTTATAAGTCTTAGGTATGATCAGCTGTTACTATTCGTCTTTCCCAACCGCATCTTACAGCAACGTTGAAAATGTGCTTGCACAAATCATCGGGTAAATTGAATGTACACATACGTCCAACCAAAATCAACGAGATCCTCTTTGAATTTACGCAAGTAGAGACTGTTGGATTCCAAAATAGGTTGGTGGTTCCGATCTGCGGAACGCCACCCAAAACCTTACAAATTCAAGTTTGTCGATCGATCTGAGAGCAAGCCAGGTCGTAGCTAGCTCGTTGAAAGCTTGACTATATATTCATGGCATGTGTGGTTGATCAGCTTCGTTGCACTGCACCGAATATTCAGAACTGCTGACCTCCATCACAAAACAGTGATGCTTAATTTCCTACGAGGAAATACAGTTTTTATTGACTGAAGTTTCAGGTCAATTGTGTGAAGAAAGATTAATTCAAAGGTGATCGACTGGCTGGCAGAGCTTTCAGATTCAGTTGATGACATCAGCAAACAAAAGATTCAATGCATTAATTCATCTCGAAGAAGAGGATTCCATCCAAACTACTCCACTGATCTGGATGCAGTTTCCTTGATACTCCTACTTATTTAGCATTTGACTGCTGATTGATCATTCAAGAGAAGATTCGTTCAGCTCATGAGTTCTCACGTTTCGCCGACTTCTGTTTCGTTGATGTCTCGATCATCTTAGCTAGAACATGTAAGCTGATGGGTGGCCACAAACGTCAAGCAGTAGTTGCACCTGAAAGTCAGAAACACAGGAACCAGATTCACTGCATTGACATGACATTTGTATGTATATTTGATATCTGGGAGGAGGAAGCTGCTTGACGGTTTCTATGCAACTTGTACTTGTCCGAATCTATTATTGGCATGGTATATATCTATTATGTTGTTAACTAGCATGGTGGCCTGCGCAGATTGCGCGGCTAGCTACCAATATTTCTTTTTTTTAATTTTGAACTTTTGATTTATGATTTGCTTTGGTTATCTCGTGTTTTGCTATGAGATGTATTTATTGGCATGACGAGTACTTATTGATTACATTTGGTTTATAGGAGTATTCCAGTTCACACTTATTTCAAAGACATTGTCTGTTTCCCGTGTGGTGAGATGTTTTATTTCTTTTTTTCGTTTCTACCTAATCCTAATCTCCTTCGATTTTTCTATTTCTCTTATTTTCTTTTGATTAATATGAGAATTTCTAGACCATGAGAGTAAATGTGGAGACTCCTTTTTCTGTTACTTTATTAAGTTAACTAGCATGGTGGCCTACGTAGATTGCGCGGCTAGCTACCAATATTTCTTTTTTTTAATTTTGAACTTTTGATTTATGACTTGCTTTGGTTATCTGGTTTTACTATGAGATGTATTTATTGGCATGACAAGTACTAATTGATTACATTTGGTTTATAGAAGTATCCCAGCTCACCCTTATTTCAAAGACCGTGTCCGTTTCCCGTGTCATGAGATGTTTTTTTTTCTTTTTTTCGTTTCTACCTAATCCTAATCTCTTTCGATTTTTCTATTTCTCTTATTTTCTTTTGATTAATGTCAGAATTTCTAGACCATGAGAGTGAACGTGGAGACTTCTTTTTTCTTGTTCAAATCTATTATTGACATGGTATATATCTATTATGTTGTTAACTAGCATGGTGACCCGCGCAGATTACGCGGCTAGCTACCAATATTTCTTATTTTTTTAATTTTGAACTTTTGATTTATGACTTGCTTTGGTTATCTTGTGTTTTGCTATGAGATGTATTTATTGGCATGACAAGTACTGATTGATTACATTTAGTTTATAGGAGTACCCAGTTCACACTTATTTCAGAGACCTTGTCCGTTTTCCCGTGTCATGAGATGTTTTCTTTCTTTCTTTTTCGTTTCTACCTAATCCTAATCTCCTTCGATTTTTCTATTTCTCTTATTTTCTTTCGATTAATGTGAGAACTTGTAGACCATGAGAGCGAACGTGGAGACTCCTTTTTTATTACTTTATTAAGTTAATAGATTGTATAATCTTTCAATACATATATCATTCTATAGTCTCTGTATGTAGAATATATAATATTTATACAGAGTAAGGTTATGAAAACAGCAAAAACTAAAATTTAGCTTACACAAACATGTAACAACACTGACTTTTCACAAGGGATTTTTAATGACACTTGCATATATATAAAGTTCAATCCATGATACAAAATATTGAAAAAGGATGTTTAGGGGCTATTCAGATTGATGTCATTTTCAACCATACCATTTTTTTGCAAAGTCGCCAAAAAAGTGTCTACGTTTAGTTTGTTGCCAAACTTTGATAAATACATAAAAAAAATAGTATTGCCAACTTGCCAAAATTTAGTAAGGTTTATTTTGGCTATAATCTGAACAGTCCCTTAGTGCAATTTAATTAAAAAATTATTAATGTATATGCCACAATTAATACTAAATCAAATTTGGTGGGAATTACATAAAGTTTTGACCCATCATAATAAAACACTTTCTTTAAATTAATTTCTAGTTTTTGAAATACTCCTCAGAAAGGTAGCACGATTCCTGAAAACTGTTTGTCTTTATAGAATTCTTCTATTATTATTTAGCCGTCAAACAGATAATTCATACATCTATATTTGGTAAAGAATTTAATCCCCTATTACACATCATTTATGAAGAAGTAAACTTGATCTCTATAAAAGTTAAGTATTAAGATATTTTTATTAAGAAGAAAAATACTACGTATACTGGAGCTAATATTTCAAGACTTCTATAATAACAACGTACTTCCAAATTTCTAAATGATATGGATTGTTTGGATTCATTTTGCTATATGAATTTTGAAGTCAGCTTTTTTTCTAATAAGCTGTAATAAGACTAAAGACTTTGTTCGTTCCAATTGCCAATTTCTGTTAATCTTTACCCCTATTTTTTTGGGACATGGAAATAGAATTCTATACAAACAAGCTAGTTAGTATTTTTTGTTATTTTTCAATTCCAAATTGTTTTTTTAGAGTTTTCCCTCGGAGAGGTATTTCTGTTATTTTTAAAGTAAAAAAATAAACTGGCCAAATTTAAACCATGGTTAAACTGGTAAGAAAAACAAGTTTAATATAACATCCTGTCTTCAAAAATCACGCGGCCCAGCCAATACAACAGGTGAGCCTACTTACACATATCACCCCACTTACACTTTCATTCTTGCTTCGTGTAAAAGAGGTAACATAGGAATTATATGGATAGAGGTACAAGCAGCACTTATGGGCCACACATGTCTCATCCTAAGTGGATCAGGATGTCACATACACCCGCGCAACCGTAAGGTTCGGCTCTAATACCATTTTTAGCAGTCTGCACCACGTAACCCAGCCTATCCGACGACAGACCCACTCACACTTTTAGCATCATTTTTGTAAAAACTTTAATTCAAGAGTGATGTGGTTGTAGGGAAGAACCCTTATAAGTTGGTTCCACCTTTGCTAAACTAGTAAGGTGGTACTAACATGCACATATAGCTCTGACGGGCCACACAAACTATATCCTAATTGGCCCAGGATATCACATTTCTAGTCATAGTTAGGTCTATATACCCCTCATAGTGTTAGTTCAGAGGTATATATGTATAAAACGTCGGATAAAGGTATAACTTCGTAATCATCGAGACAAATATCTATGCTTCCTAAAAATGCAAGGAAAATACATAAACAATTATAAAGATATTCCAACTTTGTAAAATTAATTTTGGTGTACATAGAGAGGTATGCATCCATGTAAGGATGGGAGAAAACCAACAGAGGAGTTGCTTGGTAGGGCTCCAACTCTTAAATTTAAGGGTTAATTGGAATCCATGCCATTGTAACTTTACCAAACTTTTTAAAAAAGTCACTAGTAGTCGCGATATCGACGGGGTGCCATCAGTATTTTGTAAAATTTGAACAATACCATTATATACATCTCAACCATGGTTGGACTACGTTTGTTCATACCGTATTTTCGTATGGACCAAAATGCCCCTAGCCTTAGAGGCTAACAAGTGGGACCCACCTTAACTTACTATCTTCTTCCCTAGTCATTCATGTAGCTCGGCGAGGCTGGAAGATTCTCGAGAGCAAGACGGCAGTGGGTTGTAGTACGGCGGCGAGGGCGGTGGAGCAAGTGGTAGTGTCGATCGCGAAGCGAGCGGCAGCAGTCGCGTCGACGGCGGAGCAAGTAGTAGGAGTGGTGGCACTCGGCCGGGTGGCTGCGGTTCCAGTGGTGTCTCAAGAAGATCCATCTTCGTGTTGTCCTCATTGGCTCCATGTTGTCTAAGTCAGCTCTTGACTCGCCGCCCGTTCCATCTTCAGTCAAAATCCTAACCCGCCACCATCCCCCTCGAGCTCCCACGCACGGCTTGGCTTCGTCAAGCTCCCGCTCCACCATCGGCCTCATCGAGCTCTAGTGCCATCACCGTCACTGTTGCCGCCTCCGCCATCCTGCTCTCGACAAGACACCGATCTTGCTGAGCAAGACGAAGAGTTGGAGAAAAACAGAAACTTGATAGGTGTGTACCACGAGGGCTAGGGGAATTTTGGTATGAGACGTATGTATATAATGGCATGGTTCAAATTAGACAAAATACCAACGGCAACTAGCCGATGTCGTGAATAGTAGTGGTATTTCTTTAATTTAACAAAGTTGCAATAGCATAGATTAAATTAAAATTAACTACAATAGCTGAGTCTGTATAGAGTTGTAGAGCAGAACATAGCTCCGCATCTCTAGTTTATTTCGTGAGAGCACTTCAGCCCACTCCACTCATTTTTAGGTGAAGTTGAAACTGTTTGATTGGGCTCCAGCTCCAGTTGAGATAAAGTTGAAGCTTAAGCTCTATCAAATAGGTTCTGAATTTAAATAACACAATAATACGTTGGTTATATCTTTATTTCATTTTGAAATGCATGTGTCTATATTGGCATTATACGTCGATACGTGTAGTGGGTGTGCGTGCGTACGTGCTAGTGGGGCGGGGTGGGGATGCGAAGGAGGAGGGCTCAAGCTTTGGCGGCAGTGGCATACATTGGTGTGCAGTCGCTCGTGGCATGGATGGGTGAAGAGTAATAGCTAGATGCGGATGCAATTGGCTGACTGCATACTGCATCTGGTAGACTCCCACACGAACGGACGAGAGATAGAGCAGCAGCAGCCACAATAGACTCTTTATTTCGATCTCAAGACCAGAATAATGTCGTCTATGCATGACAGTGAATGGTTTGATACTACTTCGATTAATTATTGCATATTGATATGAATTTAGTTCGGAAAATTCTCTGGGATGAGAGTTCGAGTCCATCCACGATGATGTGTTTTGTACCTCCTCTGTTTTATATTTAGTCACTTTAACATTTTTATTCTAATCAAATTTCTTCACTTTTAACAAAATTTATAGAAAATTTTAACAACATATAGAATACCAAATTAGTTTTATTTGATATAATACTAAATAAATTTCGATAATATATTTGTTTTGTGTTGAAAATGTTGCTATATTTTTTTTATAAATTTGGTCAAACTTAAAAAAAGTTTGACTAGAAAAAAATCAAAATGACTTATAATAATATAAGAGGGGAGTGGTTATAATAGTAAATGCTACTATTATCAAATAGTAAATGCACCCCGGCCTCCTCCATGTTTGGTTTTAATGAGCGAGCTAATCTTTTTTTTTTATGTTGTAAGGTTCAAACTGTAATCAAATACTATCTCTGTCCCAAACTTCAATAGATTTTGCACATTAACAATATGGACAAAATCCTTTATATAGGACGAATGTAGTAATAGCAAAGATCGTTACCAAGGAGATTTTTAGGGTTCTTTTGTGGCAACTGTGCTACGCTTTTCTTACTTTTTTTAAGCTGTGATGGAAGCTAGCACAACTGTGAAAATTTGTGGCATGGAGAAATCAAATTCAGTTATACAGTTTTTTGCTTTCGGCACATTTCGTTGAAACGCAACAATATCTCTATCAGCAATTTATATTCGAGGACAAATTCTCTTTATTAATTAGCAATTTATACTGAATGATCAAACACAGTTAGCGCCAAAGCACTAGACTCTCTATAAAACAGTTGCCCTAAACAACATTGTCATAATACACCTGCAAACTCTGCTAGATTTTAGAAAAATATTTCATTGACAATAGGAAAAGCTGGTTGAGTGCTAGCTGCATGAGTCGTAGAATAGTGAATTCCTGTACCTGGTGGTTGTATCTCTAATGCAACCAAGTATGGTATGTGTATTTTTCTAATAGATTGTAACATGCATGTTGCATAATTAATACATTATATATTCTTCAGGCAGGTCATTATTTGAAGCATACTTGCGTCAAATATCGCATGCTTTCTATGCTACTGCTAGCAACAACCATTTGGAAAAACAATTCATGAGTGACTTTTGGATTCTTTTGTAGAAAACAACGTGATGCCCGTGTTGAATTTGTCACTAGCTATATGCTTTTGTGTGGTGAGGGATACACTTGCCGCAAGTGCTCACTTGTGAACAAGAAGCAGAGGAATCTAATCATTTTCGTGGAGTTGTGTCTAGCTTGGAGCCACCCATTAATAGTATATATTTTTACGATTTATTGAGTAATTTCTTTTTTTTTAGAAACACAGTACAAATGCAGGCGCTCACAACGTGTGCACACTCACCCCTATGAACGCACACACGCACACCCTACCCCTATGAGCACCTCCGATTGACGAAGTCACCACAGACGCCTCGCTGTCGACGGGTACGTCACCTACCACTCAAAGAATAATTAGCCGTAAATACGAGCACCCGTGTCAAATCTAGAATTTGAACCCGGGTGGGTTGGTTCCACCACAAGGAACATAGCTAGTTGAGATTCAGCTTGTCGAGTTATTTGTTTCTACTATACATTTTCTTAGAGATATAACCTAAGATGGGAATTTTAAACGAGAAATTAATGAGATGTCAACCATTCTCTATATTGGAGCTAGCAACGCACAGTTTGTATATCGTTCAAATATTTTATTTTTGACGAAGCGAGTTGAACAATTAACCTAGATAGCTTTTTTTAATATGAACTCCTGAATAACTTGTATTGACAATTGAATTGTTCATGCTAACAATGTAAGCTACCTTAATCTTCAAGTTAAACCTCATGACCGGTCATTCGGACAATTTTCACATGATGAATCATAAGAAAAACAGCTGCAGCAAATGTGTTCTCCAAACTTGAGAGAAAAGGGAAAAAGAAGCAACCACGGTCTGGTACGTGGAGCTAGATAAAACATGACTAGAAGGACCAATTAGAAAAATATAAACAGGACAATTAGAAGCTTAATCATTATAATATTAAGCCGTCTGTCATGCAAAAATGGATTTCGCAAATGGCCAGCTGTTAATGCCAAATTTTGATAAGCTCCAAAGTTATCATCGGCCTAGAGACAATATCGGCTTTAGAGTCTTAGAATGATCCGATAGAAATTATCGGTCACCAGCAATTGGATTCTTGATGGATTTGGTTAAGTAAATTAATCAATTTTAAAAGAATCATATCTAGAAGAGGTCGACTTCAAGGAGGATGTGGTATGGCAATTTATCTATTAATTAGGCAGTCAGTCAGTTTCCTTTTAGTTTTAGGAAAGTATGTTTAGTATTCGATCAGAACTTGTATATTTTCTTTTATCTTTACGAAAGTTTGAATCGTGTACAATTAGGACTCTTATTAGCCTAAGAGTATAAATATGTACACCGAGGTCCCTGTAATCTATCTACACATATTAATATGTCTATTTTCAGCGCATCGCCACACTCCCACGAGGTTTTATTTCGACGAGTTCTTGGTTTCGCGCATGGGCTGCATCGATTGAGTTCGACCTCCGACAAGAAGTGAGTTCCATCATCTTCGCTTGCATTGGCATGGCTAGGACTTCCTCGATTGAGTCCGATATTCTAATCGGGCCGATGCAAGTGTTACCTATGTGGTATACCGTCTATATCTTTAGTTCCATTACTATTTATATTCTGATCAAGTTAATGTTTCTTTAAACAAAATGTCACTTTAGATAGATTTGTTCTATCCATCACATTAGAAAGATTTATCGACTCATTGAATATTAGATTAACATATACAATCTCGTGCTGCATTGGTTAGGTTTGACCTACTAGATTGTTAATTTAAATCTTGTTAAGCCGATAAGTTCATGTTAATGTTTCATCGGAGGGTTAGCCGATCTTATTTGATGTGTGGTTTTATTGTCTTCATTAAATTTAATGCATGACCACTTTGATCGGTGTCATATTGGATTGCTTAAATCTATTAGACAATTATCAACTTTATGCTGCATCGGTTGGGTTCGACCTATGGGGTTGTGGTTGTGAGTTATATTTATTTTAAGTTAATAGGCATCAATCAATGTTTCATTGAGGTTTCAGCTGATGAGTTATCTAGATATTGTTTAAGTGTTGTATTGGCTTATAAGGATTATATACAAGTTGATTTTAGCCAATTGCAGCAAATGTTTCATTGATTACTTAATCATGTAGATTTAATGACGTCGGATTTCGAACCGATATATGCTTTAACCATCGGATCAACATTTATTTTATTATACCATTATTGGCCGATTGGTTTCTATTGGATTAGATTGTTGTATGACTATAAGTTCTCACTGCTTGTCTGATTGCCTTTATATCATTGATCCAAGTATCAGAATCTATATTGAACATATAGCCGATTGTTAGGGGAAATTAGAACCATGCCATAATAATTTTGCAAAATTTGAGATATGCCATCCTGACCCATATGTCATTGACTCATGTGGGTCCTACATGTCATTGAAATACCGATGGCATATCTCAAACTTTGCAAAATTATAATGGCATGGTTCCAAATTACCTTACGACATCGGCTAGTATCGTTACATCGGCTTGTTAGCCGATCGACTCTTTGATCATCAATTTATCTATCTTGTTAGTTGCAAGATCATACTAACTAGCACGTCCACATAAATAATTTAGAACCTGCACCAGAGCTAAGCAGATCTCCCAAGACTTCATTTTTTTTTGCGTCAACAACAGCCCATGAACCCCCATCACAACTACGCAGGCGAATCATCGCGGTTGAAAATACACCTGCAAAATCCATATGCCTCGTAATAGAAAATCATTTTTTTTAGTAGTGTCTATAAAGTTGCTCAAATTACTAGCACGGGGCGGCTAGCTAGAGTCTAATTTAACTGGTTAGGTTTATTGTGCTGTAATCTGTAATCTTTCTACGTTCTTTATTGACAGGTGATATGTGCATCGATATTAAGACATCATGTGCTGATTTCTCCATGGGCATGTTAATAGAATATCTTTTTTCTAGTAGTGTATATAGAGTTACTCAAATTACTAGCAAGGGGTAGCTAGCTAGAGTAATTTAATTGGTTAGGTTTATGGTAGTGGAGTCTGTCTACAAGATAATTGAGCTATCGCCACCAATTTATTATAACGAAAAATAATTCGTGGCAATATATTGTACTATCACAATGATAATTTTCTGTGGAAAATAACTATATTTTGTTGCACTGATATACAAACATTTTTTATTCAGTATTTTTGTTGCAATAGGAAATGAGCTATCGCCACAAAAAACATTACTATTGCAAAAAAACATGTTATATCGCCACAATTTTAATTTACGTGGCAATTTGCATAGTACATGGTACTTTTCACTATTTTCTGTTGCCACGATGAACAAATTCGTTGCAATAAAAAATTTAGCATATCATAATTTAACTTATTCTTTTCATATGGGCACGGATTTAGATAAATTTTGTATGCAATTTAGTTCTCTACAACTTAACTTTTTTATTTGAAATCTTTTAACTACTCAAATTCATGATTCAAATCTCAGATCGGCAGGCTCAAATGGAATGATATGCATTTGTAAACAAAATGTAGAGCGCGCGTGAGGGAGAGATCCTGAGTTCGAATCCTAGCCATAACAACATATCAAAACAAAATAGTTAGGATAATATATTTTTATTAAAACATTTAGTTTGGTACGTAGAACTAATGCCACACATGGAGTGGTGGCAATAGTTATCTATTGCAACGATGTGAAATGTTGCAATATATTTTTTTGCCACATCCATTTTATGGCAATATCAAAATTTGTTACAACTAAATAAAAATCATTGCAATAACCTATTACCACGCTATTTATTACCACGGCTAGCAACAATTTTAAGATTGTGGCAACATGTAATTATTGCTACAATTTTAGCATTGATGCTACGATTTTTTTCGTGGCGATAAATTATTTTTCTAGTAGATCTATGTTCTTTATTGGCAGGTGACGTGTTTATATATCAATATTAAGATGTCATGTGTTGATTTCGTTAATCTCAAGATATGCCCATATAGTGTACGCTTGTATATTCTAGTGCCCATATGCATGCTCACTAATTGGTGTGCACGATCCCAAATTCTAAGCCTCCGAGAGCCAAATGGCGAAAGAGGAGAAAAAACAGGAGACATCTTACCGAAAAGTGAAGGGAACTCAACTTGTGGGAAAAAAGAACTACTGGAACGAAAGAAATATACCCGATTTCCCACTTTAGAATTTGTCTTGTGCTAATTTCCACGGCGTGAATCTTTTAGCATGCATGCATGCGATCGGTGCAAGAAAAGCTTGTTTTGGGTATTAAAGAGATGCTTGTTAATTAATTTGTTCATGCTTCAGCTTAATTAATTTAATTTCTTGCATGCTATAGCTTTATATATCCGGTTTTGATTCTATTTCTACACGTTCGATCGCTTTCTTGCGTATTGAGCGTGCTAAATAAAGATGCACTATGTATGCACTAGCCATGATCTTTTTCAAAAAGACGACGTCCAAGTTGAAAGGAAAATCTAGTAGTACTAGTAAAGCTGAAGGCATCAAAGCCTCAATTGTCACGTTCACATCGTACATAATATATTGCACCGTCGTGCAGGAAAATAAGCACATTATTATATCAACTTTTTCTAGAAGCTTTTTTCGATCGTCGGCTCATCCCTTGTGCTTTAAGTCCAGCTAGCTAGGTGAAAAGTGTACGTTTAGCTAGCCAGTATCTTCTTAATGATAATATGATAGACTCATCGTACTGTTCTTCATGAATAGCTCGTAGCTAGTCTACACCGAAAAGTTAGGAGCTGCTGAAAAAAAACAAATTTTTGTGTTCCATTTGGATATGTATACAATGGTCAAATAAGACGATAGAAAAAAGATCACTGAGAATTTTATTTTTTCCGACAGACTAATTCCCAAAATAAATTCTTATGGCTATTAATTTCATGGTGGTACACAAAATACATCACTTTCTACTTAATAATCCACGTTTCCTTCACTCTTGCTGTCTTGTTAACTAAGATCCATGGATCCAATAAATAGCACGTACACTTCACTCTTTCACAAACTATACATAGAGAAATTATGTATTTGTACTTCACTGTTGGGTTGGATACAGTGACGCGATGATGCCGTATATACGCGCGTATGCAGTGTAACAAGTGTCAACACGATAGAAAAGACTATATTAATGCTTAGTATTATACTATAGATATACTTCTCTTTTGTCTCTCTAGGTATTGATTATCTTGTTGCAACAAGGAATTTGTGCATCTTTATATATACTACTTCCTCCGTCTACTTTTGATAGATATATTTTTAAATCTGAAAAATTTATTTTGATAGGCATATTTCAATCCAACAACCTATCATTTTAATTAATGACTTTCTCGGATTTAACACGTGACTCTCCATTCTTCCACACAAGATTGGCTACATGGGCATCGAGAAATGTAAATATTAATGAATCGCGAGTAAGGAATCCCGAGACCCGATAAAAATAGACTCGGTCTCGGACTCTGCCAGTCTGATTGGCCACATGCCGCCGGTCTGACCGGCCCTGTGGAGGAAACCGGCGATTTTCCCAAATCTTGGTAATTTTTCTTAATTTGAACTTATGTGCCAAATTTAGGTGTAAACAACTATTAATCGCGTGCTTCACATATTTCAAAGAGCAAATCATTTTAGTATATTCAAGGAAATATTTTAGCAACATAGCCTGTGTTACAAGAATCAGGGATCATGTTGTTGTTAATCTGATTACTGGACGTGTAGACGGTGATTAGTTTTTTTTACTGTCCATGAATCCTGATTTATCTTAAATTTCAATAGCGCCAGGTGGTCCATGTAGCAATCGTGCCAGCTCTAGAATATAAGAGCACCCGTAATGGTAAAGTAAGGTGCTATCTATAAAACATGTACATCTCAGCAATAGATTAGATTAATAGTAAACCACTTCAATGGTATGTCTACATAGGTATCTATAGCTCTCTAATCTATTGCCTCGTTTTTCTCTATAGACTATCTCCAGGTTAGTAGATAGCTTTGCTCTCTCTTTTCATTTAATCTATTCTAAGTAGGAAAATATGCTAACATGGATCTCTTGTAAAAAGCCTATAAATAACCATTGTGGCTGCCTAAGTGATATCTCGATCGGGGGTAGCTGGGTACCAACTCCAATCCAAGTTAAAGGCCAAAGCTGATGGCCTACGTACGACCCAGCAGCTATATTGCCAATCGCTTCTATATGTCCTGACATGCACATATACCTACAGAAGCTTCTGAATCACGCGTGCATGTAGAATATAATAATTTTCAGTAATTCACTATATCCAGTCTCAGGTGCCTTGTCGCACTATTAAAAAGTGATTTTTTTTCGAACTTCCAGGCTCATTTCTATAGGCTGGTCATAAGAAAATCTGCTGGTAATAATGATGAGGATGTCCTATAATTTAAATTAAAACCGCTTGTGAAAAATCTGATCATGCATATATTCGTAGAATAGTTCTTACCAGCTAGCTAGTGATGAGTACTACCACTGCTCTCAAATATTTATCATATACATATTTAGGGCATGTTCACTTTGATGCCAAGCAGGATTTCTTATATAGTTACCAAAATTTGGCAGCAAACTAAATATAGCCACTTTTTTTTGTAACTTTACCAAAATTTGGTAAGGTTGAAAATGGCATCAAAGTAAACAGGTCCTTAAACTTTGATCGATCACACTCCGGCCTACAATTTTAGTAATGAATTTGTAAATATTTAAAAATATACAGTGTTATATAAATATGTCGCACGTTAAAATATGCATATCCGTACAGCTTTGGTTTATAGACGATATTTGATAATTTAAAGTTTTAATATGATCAAGATTTTAATAGTAGCGCAATCAATATAAATGTTGATGATAAATATTTTCTTTCGAGAAAATGATAATAAGGAGTGTACTATTTGGGAATGGATAGGAACAAAATCAATTACGAGCGCACAAGGAAAATAAAAGAAGTTTTCTTACCAACTGGGGTGTGTGATGGCCCTTCCATCAAATGGGCCCTACCATATTTTTTTTTTCCTTTTCCAACCGTTTTGAACCACTCTCGCTCTCGGTCTGTGTCTCTCTTGCCATATTCGTGTTGTTTTCCTCTATAAATACAGCCACGGTGCGTGCCTCGTCTCCTTGCATCCGCTGCACCCACCACTCAAAAACCTGCAGCTTGCTCCCTAGCTTAGCTAGCAGACGACGACACAGGTGTACCTAGCAAACTAGCTAGCAACTGTACACGCGTAGCTGTCGTCGTCCCTGCAGGGGGCGTGATAACATATATCACAGGGAAATTAAATTAACTAGCTCGAAGAAATTCAGGGAGGAGATCGACTGATCGAGATGCCGACTGACGAGACAGCCGCGGCGGCGCCGGCCACCCCCGCGCTCTCCGGCCATGGGCGCACCGTGTGCGTCACCGGCGCCGGCGGGTTCATCGCGTCGTGGCTCGTCAAGCGCCTCCTCGAGAAGGGCTACACCGTGCGTGGCACCGTCCGGAACCCTAGTACGCACTGCAATACATACTCTTCTTGATCGATCTTCTTTAATTGCTGAGTGTATAATTAATTTGATATATATAGCTAGTTTTAGTACTAACTCCATTAATTGCTGACGATATTGGCAGTGGACCCGAAGAACGACCACCTGAGAGCCCTGGACGGCGCCGGCGAGCGCCTCGTCCTCCTCCGCGCCGACCTCCTCGACCCCGACAGCCTCGTTGCCGCCTTCACCGGCTGCGAGGGCGTCTTCCACGCTGCCTCCCCCGTCACCGATGATCCTGTATGTACACTACATTCATGTACTTCAATGGCAATTAACTGTCTCGATCGAGAAAGCAGTATAATTAACTAGTAACTAACAAATCGGTTTGATCTGATCAAATTCAGGAGAAGATGATAGAGCCGGCGATCAGGGGGACGAGATACGTGATAACGGCGGCGGCCGACACCGGCATCAAGCGTGTGGTGTTCACGTCCTCCATCGGCACTGTCTACATGAACCCCTACAGGGACCCCAACAAGCCCGTCGACGACACCTGCTGGAGTGACCTCGAATACTGCAAGAGGACAGAGGTATGTCGTGTCATGTCATGTGTGTACCTAGTAGCTGGCTTAATTAGCTTTCCTCCGATGCATAGTTAATTAACATGCATGCAAATTAATTAGCTTTCATTTTAAGTGTAGTTATAAATTTCTATATTCAACTTTTTTGACCCTCCGTCTTATTTATAAAGTTTATAAAGTTGATTTTAGAAAAAAGTGATACATAAAGTACTATTCATATTTTATCATGTAATAAAAATAAAAATACTAATCATATAAAAATTTTAAATAAGACGGACGATTAAACTTTAAACTCACAAACCCATAACTGAGTTTAAATTAAGACGGAGGGAATATATATATACGCCTTCAATAACAAGCTAATAATTAAAGATCATCAACTTGTTATATACTAAGTAATTAGTTTTCATCTGAAAAGAATAATTAAACGAGACTGGGAAGATTCTAGGTTATATAACTTTACGGCTTCAAATCTTTGAAACTACGACTTATATCAACTTATGTATACTAATATATGATGATTACTGAATTCATGCTCATGGTTTGTCACTGTCTGCTTAATTTCGTCAAAGCTTTTAACGCATGTCAAGTTTTACCAAACGTGGCTAAAAAGAGGTGACGTTGATTTCTCATCTTCCATGGTCATCATCGGTGTTTCGTAGTCAAGTTGACAAAGACCAAGCCATTTCCTTTTGAGGAGCTCTTCTTAACTACCCCAAATACTTTTCTTCCACCTACTACCGCGCAAATATATCCAGAATTGTCATTTACTCCTCTGTAGTTGAGACCAAACAGAGCAGGATTATTTTCATAATTACTCATATTTATTCATCTTACATGAAAATAATCTGCAATCTCTTTTTAATAATAATAATAACGTATATAGGTTCAGCCCTTTTTGAAACGCTTCTAACAACTACAACTTTTCTTACAATCGATCTATAGTTCTCCAATTAATAGTATAAACTTGTGCAGAACTTCTAAGAATAAATAGTTATATATGGAATATAGAAAATTTTATAACTATATGTAGGAGTTGCTCTAAAACTAATATCAGATAAATTTATATGGGTTTCAAGTTTGTAACGATTAAAATTTAATTAATTATACGCTAATGATTTTCTTCTTTTTCCGTGCTCTAGCTAGCTTCGTCTTCATTTTCAGTATAAATTAAGGAACACGACCTTAATAATCACTTGGAAACATGATCATATATAATATATATATATACATGAATATAATACTTCATAATTTTGCAGAACTGGTACTGCTACGCGAAGACGGTGGCGGAGCAGGGTGCGTGGGAGGTGGCGCGGCGGCGTGGGGTGGACCTGGTGGTAGTGAACCCGGTGCTGGTGCTGGGACCGCTGCTGCAGGCGACGGTGAACGCGAGCACGGAGCACGTGATGAAGTACCTGACGGGGTCGGCCAAGACGTACGTGAACGCAGCGCAGGCGTACGTCCACGTCCGCGACGTCGCCGAGGCGCACGTCCGCGTGTACGAGTGCGGCGGCGCGCGGGGCCGGTACATCTGCGCCGAGAGCACCCTGCACCGCGGCGACCTCTGCCGCGCCCTCGCCAAGCTTTTCCCGGAGTACCCCATCCCGAGCAGGTGCAAGGACGAGGCGGCGCCGCCGGTGAAGGGGTACCTCTTCTCCAACCAGCGCCTCCGTGACCTCGGCATGGACTTCGTCCCCGTCCGCCAGTGCCTCTACGAAACCGTCCGAAGCCTCCAGGACAAGGGCTTGCTGCCGGTGCTGCCGCCCACCGCCGACGACCACCACCACCCTTCCTCGTGATCCCCCATCCAGCTCCCCCGGCGCCCGGCCATCGTCACTGCATATTAATTTCTGCTGGCTGCTGATATATATACTCTTATTGAGTTCTAATTTTTTCCTTTTTCCGATCGGTTTTTACATATATATTATATCTACATGCACACCGATCGACACACTTATGTATATTTTTATGTGTGTATTGTACGTATATTATGTATGTGATTTAATGGCCGGGTGCATGCATGCGCGACTCGTGAGCAAAGTGATATAGCGTCAGTGCTGTGTGTGACGTGCACAGTGCATTTAATTAGTACGTAATCTATGTTTGGTGTCACTGTAATATAAGCATATGATATTGCTCCTTGGTAGGAGTGCATATAATTAATCAAATGTCATGCACCTAAGCTGAGTACTTAATTTTGATGTGACCTACGTTTCTTCTTTTGAACCAGCAACTCCCAAACGCATGTCACCTCGCTAGCTACTTACATTACATCAACCAATCGAAAATAAATTAGTCCATCCGATCACAAAACATAGAGCCTATTTTACTTTGTTAGGATAAAACTTACTCTAATTAAAGGTGGCTAGAGGGTGGTGAGGGTGGCTTTATTGGGATGGTCGGAATGGTGAAAGACTAGTGGTAGGCAGTGATGCGACGGTGACAATAGTGCTAGCATCAGTCCCCTGAAGATAGAGAGAGCGTTAGACATGATTGACAACATGGTATATATGAGAAGCCTTGTTGTTAGGAAGGTAGGACCATAGGAGCAGCGAATCTGGTAGTCGGAGAAGCCAGAGAAAAGGGAGGAGAGGTAGGGTAGGAGAATTCCGTCGGACCTGAGCAAAAAGTGGAGGTAAATGTGTAATAATATATATTGTAGAAGGAGGGAGGTGGTAGGAAAGGGATGATCGACGGGCCTCGTCGGTGCGGGCCAAGGGGAGGGACGGAAGGTGCACTTCGGCACTGCGTGCTATGTAAACAGATCCTTCACTTTGTGCAGTTTGCAGTTGTGCTTCACAAAGCTAAGGGAGTCTCATCCGCGTGTTACGGGTCAAGATAGGGATCAATTGAGTTGGTAATGGAATGAGCGGATGAGGTTAATATTTTAGCATAAATCTTGAAGTAATCCTACTCGTCCAAAACTTAAGAAAATATATTTTTTATAAAAAAAACTACTACCTCCGTCCCATTATGTGAAATCATTATCATAATTAATATTTGTGATGAACAATTGGCTTTACAAATGATTTAATCGATGAATTGGTTTGAAAAGATGTGTGGATGTTGGTGTGAGTGCGTGTGACTAATGTGGGTCAGGTTGTGATATCTGTGCCCAGAAACGGTTGTTTTGTCTGATTGTGTGCAGGTGACTTGAGGTCAGCCTTGGTCAATGGTGAGGACCGGGACTATGCTCAGGGAGGAGCAGAGGTCTAGTGCGGTCGGGATACCATGTGAGAAGGTGACTAGAGTCAGGATTCTTGAAGGTCAACTTCGGTCAACGGTGGGGATCGGAACTAAACTCGGGGAGGAGTTGAGGTCCAGACGGTCAAGAATACCGGGTGACGAAGTTGGATACGAGATGGCACACGGTGGATGGATACCGTGTGGGAGTGATCTTCGCAACGGGCTTCACGAGGTGTGCGTGCAAGTGCCGGTGTTCGCGAAGGAGATTGGAAGAAATTAGAGAGAAGTATATGGTGCTACAGTGCTTCGAGTTACTGTAGCAGGTCGTGTATGCATATATGTGTGTATGCTGGTTGTAGCATATGCATGTATGTATGGTGATTGATGCATGCATGTTGTGCCATGCATGTGTGATGGCCTGGTGGGCTTCGGTGGCAGCTGGCTGGAGGCCGAGCCGGTCCAGGAGTAGTAGCACGTCGGCCCACGTGCGATAGGCCCAAAAAGGAGCAAGCGCAGGAGATCGAGTCCGATGCGGTTGGCTGCGACTGTAGTTTGAGAGAATTACAATTTGGGATTGTAATTTGATTTGATAATTAAGGATAGAGTCCTAGTGGAACTAGGAGTTGTACTCCTACTTTGAGTAGGAGGATTTTCGGTATAAATAGAGGGGGAGGGTGTGTCCTCCCGGTATCGGTTTTTGGAGAGCGTAGAGTTGATAGTTTAGTTAGGGTTTCGAGTTTAGTCGAGATTTTTGTAAGGAGTGCTGTTGTTGCACTTTGTAAACACAAAGAGAAGCAATAAAGTTGTCATCTACTTTGAGAGTTCTTCGATTTGTGTTTCATCGGGTTCGGCAGTCTAACCGACGACATACCGGCGGTCTAACCGGCGGCGTGCGAGCGGTCCGACCGGCGGCGACAGGACTACGTCGAGATTTCCATCGATTTGAGGGTAACTTTTATTTCCGCTAAAATTTTTAGGGTTTTTGGTTTTCCCTACCATTCACCCCCCTCTGGTAGGCTTGGTTGCTTGTGTTCGATCCTACAAGTGGTATCAGAGCCTCGTTTTCTTCTTTGGATTTTTATTGATCTAAAGTTTTTGCCATGGCTGCTCCTGTTAGGTTTTCAACTAAGCCTAATGTTTTCGATGGAACGGATTTTTCTTTTTGGTGTAGTAGGATGCAATCTTACATTATGGCTGAGAATTATGATATTTGGAGAAAAGTTTCTCATCCTTATGTGATTCCTAAAGTTATTAATACTGATGCTGCAAAAATTGAGTTTGAACAAAATTGCAAAGCTCCCAATATTCTTTTGAGTGGGATTTCTCGTTCTGATTATGATCGTGTTGTTCATCTTCAAACTGCTCATGAGATTTGGATTGCTTTGTGTAATTTTCATCAGGGAACAAATAACATTAAAGAACTTCGTTGTGATCTTTTCAAAAAGGAGTATATTAAATTTGAGATGAAACCTGGAGAAGCTTTGGATGATTATCTTTCTCGGTTTAATAAAATTTTGAGTGATCTTAGATTTGTTGATTCTTCTTATGATGCAAATTATCCACAATTTGAGATTTCTCGTCACTTTTTGAATGATCTTGACATGTCTATTTGGGAGATGAAAGTTACATCTATTCAGGAGTTTGTTAACATGTCTACTTTGACTTTGGATTCGCTTTACACAAAATTGAAAACTCATGAGATGAATATTCTTGCTCGTAAAGTCGATTCTAAGTCAAGTGCTTTGGTTTCGTCTTCGACTTCTTTGGATGTTGGTGCTTCTTCGTCGAAGTCTTCTGTTCTTGCTTTATTTAATGCCATGTCTGATGATCAACTCGAACAGTTCGAGGAGGAGGACTTAGTTTTGTTATCTAACAAATTTTCTCGAGCTATGAAAAATGTTAGGAACAGGAAAAGAGGAGAACCGAATTGTTGTTTTGAGTGTGGAGCACTTGATCATCTTCGCTCACATTGTCCTAAGCTTAGGAGAGGCAAGAAGGAAGATGATGGGAGAGTCAAAGAGGATGACGTGAACAAGAAGAAGAACACAAAGGAGGAGAAGAAACATTGCATGCAGTGGTTAATCCAAGAAATCATAAAAGCTTTTGATAAATCGGAAGATGAAGATGAGAGCAAAGGTAAGCAAGTTGTTGATCTAGCTTTTATTGCTCGTAATGCAAGTTCTGATGTTGATGAATCTGATGATGATAATGAAGAAAAGCTTAGTTATGATCAATTAGAATATGTTGCTTACAAATTTGGTAAGAAACTTCAAACATGTTCTATTGTGCTTGATGAGAAGGATCATACTATTGAGATTCTTAATGTTGAAATTGCTAGATTAAAATCTTTGATTCCTAATGACGATAATTGTCAATCTTGTGAAGTTTTATTTTCTAAAATTAATGCTTTGCGAGATGTCAATTCTGTTAATTGCAAAAAATTGGAATTTGAGATTGAAAAATCTAAAAAGTTGGAATCTTCTTTTGCTCTTGGATTTGCTTTACATGCTCGTGTTGTTGATGAGTTGATTTTGACCAAGAACGTTTTGAAAAAATACAAAGTTGCTTTTTGTGCAAGTTCTTTGGTCAATGCTTCATGTGCAAATAAGGCAAAACAAAACAATGGTGTTTTGATTTCTCAAGATTGTTCAAAGTGTATTCTGAATGAGATGAAGTTGAAAGATGCTTTAGGGCGTGTTAAACACATGGAAGAAATTATTAAACAAGATGAGGTGTTTACTTGCTCAACTTGTAGAAAACAAAAAGGTCTTTTGGATGTTTGCAAAGATTGTGCTATTCTTACTCAGGAGGTTTCTTATTTGAAAAGTTCTTTGCAAATATTTTCTGATGGTAAAAAGAACCTCAACATGATTCTTGATCAATCTAAAGTTAGCACACACAATCATGGTTTAGGTTTTGATTCTTATGCTTATCGTGCTAGACATCCTCCTACTGTAGGAGAGGTGAAATTTTGATTGAATCTGAGCCTAAGAACACTGTGTTTAAATCTGCTGGCATCATGTCTTCTTTGAATGCATCTTCTTCGAAATCAAATGTTGTGAATGCAAAACCTTCTGTTGTTGCAAAACCATCAATTTCAAAAACATCTAGTTCACAAACTTGTCGTGAGAAGTACACTTGTTCTTTTTGTGGAAAAGATGGACATTTGGTTGGTTTTTGTTTTCGACTTGCCCGCAAACAGAAAAAGGAAAGAGAAATTTCTTTTGGAAAACGACGGTGGCAAAAATCAGGTTTTTGTTTGAGGAGCCCGGTTAGACCGCAGGGACAGCGGCGGTCAGACCGGCCTCAGGGCAACTTTGGATGTGATTCAAATCAGGCTTTTGTGAAGCGACAAGGTAAGTTTTCAGGTAAGTCTGGTTCTGATTTTGTTAGTGCATATGTACCTACTGGTTCTACTGGTCGTGTGACTCAGTGTTGGATTCCAAAATTTCTTATTTCTAACCCCAACACGGAGGCCTCGACATCTTCTCGTTCGTAGGTATTTTGGTGGCATACTCCCCATGAGTGTTCAACGTTGAGATGACGATTGCTTTTAAAGGTAACATCAATTTAGTTTTGGCTTGACATATTTTTGGTTCTACTCTCTCGATTATTAGCTTTTCATATGCTAGTATTTGAGGTAGTAGTTTTTTTAATACAAGTGGATACATGTCAATTCATGAGAACCTTGGTGATGTCATTGGCAATTGGATGTCTTTTTCAAAATCTTTGATTTCTTTTCGGGTAGAATTGAAGGTTAATTTGAGGGGGAGTTAATGCTTTTTCATGCATTCATGTTTATTTTCATACATTGCTTTTAAATCTGAAAGTAAATAAAAATAAGAAAAAGAAGAGCTTTGTTTTATACCTCTAGTATATTCTTGTGCATGCTAGCAAAATAATTGAGGTCTATTTGTTTCTATGTTAGCTTGTATGCATTTTAGTCTTTATATGAGGATTAGATATTTCTTTTAAGTGAGATGATGCATGATACTTAAATTCGTTACTTGAATTAAGAAAATATGCAATATTGATGCTAGCATATGGTTTGATTTATAAATGCTTATGTATATGCTTTATTGAATTGTTATTCCTCAAATAGCTTTAATTGCTCATTGTGAAAAGAGAATAAAAAATATAAAAAAATGAATACCGAATCCTTTGAAACAGTCTTTACGACAAGGACGTATTCAATGTGAGCAAAAATAATAGGTGCCGAATCCTTGGAAACAGTCTTGACGACAAGGACGTACCCGGAATAATTGAGAGAAAAAAGTGAGCAAAAAGGCTCAAATAAAAGTTAAAAAATTCTCTTGGTTATTTTGTGCTAAAGCTAATTTGAGAAAGAGTGATAAATGCAATAGGTATATATGTATAGTATTTATTTTTCAACCTATGTGCTTGTGAATATATTGCATTATAAATCATTTGAAATCATGAATCCTTATTGTTGATTTGAGCTTAATTGTAATATGTTTGATTCATGTTTATACTATGATGCATGCTTGTTAACTAGTTGATGAATTTATCTCCCTTGTCTTGCAAAACATGACCTTGAATTGCTTTAGGTACATTTCAAAGCTCTCGAAAAAAAATGGTTATTACAAGTGACAATCATGACATCATTGCATTGGTGCTTTATTGGTTATTATTTCTCTTTTGTATTCTTGATGAAATCATTATCAAAAGGGGAGAAATATACAAAATGCATGCTTCTTGAAAGGGGGAGAATTGAATTGTTTCGATTTTAAAAATAGTCGATTTTGTGCTTTGATTGAAAATTGATGGGAGAAATTCTTTCTTTTAGAAAGGGGGAGAGTTTTTCTTTTCACTTGTGATTTTTTTTTATTTTTCAAAAACATAAAATTGCATTTTGAAGATGTTGCCAATGTGTTCATCAAGGAGGAGATTGTGAAATCATTGTCATGATTAATATTTATGATGAACAATTGGCTTTACAAATGATTTAATCGATGAATTGGTTTGAAAAGATGTGTGGATGTTGGTGTGAGTGTGTGTGACTAATGTGGGTCAGGTTGTGATATCTGTGCCCAGAAAGGGTTGTTTTGTCTGATTGTGTGCAGGTGACTTGAGGTCAGCCTTGGTCAATGGTGAGGACCGGGACTATGCTCAGGGAGGAGCAGAGGTCTAGTGCGGTTGGGATACCATGTGAGAAGGCGACTAGAGTCAGGATTCTTGGAGGTCAACTTCGGTCAACGGTGGGGATCGGGACTAAACTCGGGGAGGAGTTGTGGTCCAGACGGTCAAGGATACCGGGTGACGAAATTGGATACGAGATGGCACACGGTGGATGGATACCGTGTGGGAGTGATCTTCGCAACGGGCTTCACGAGGTGTGCGTGCAAGTGCCAGTGTTCGTGAAGGAGATTGGAAAAAATTAGAGAGAAGTATATGGTGCTACAGTGCTTCGAGTTACTTAGCATGTCGTGTATGCATATATGTGTGTATGCTGGTCGTAGCATATGCATGTATGTATGGTGATTGATGCATGCATGTTGTGCCATGCATGTGTGATGGCTCGGTGGGCTTCGGTGGCAGCTGGCTGGAGGCCGAGCCAGTCCAGGAGCGGCAGCACGTCGGCCCACGTGCGATAGGCCCAAGCAGGAGCAAGCGCAAGAGATCGAGTCCGATGCGGTTGGCTGCGGCTGTAGTTTGAGAGAATTACAATTTGGAATTGTAATTTGATTTGGTAATTAAGGATAGAGTCCTAGTGTGGAACTAGGAGTTATACTCCTACTTTGAGTAGGAGAATTTTCGGTATAAATAGTGGGGGAGGGTGTGTCCTCCCGGTATCGGTTTTTGGAGAGTGTAGAGTTGATAGTTTAGTTAGGGTTTCGAGTTTAGTCGAGATTTTTGTAAGGAGTGCTGTTGTTGTACTTTGTAAACACAAAGAGAAGCAATAAAGTTGTCATCTACTTTGAGAGTTCTTTGATTTGTGTTTCATCGGGTTCGGCGGTCTAACCGACGACATACCGGCGGTCTAACCGGCGGCGTGCGAGCGGTCCGACCGGCGGCGACAGAACTACATCGAGATTTCCCTACCATTCACCCCCCTCTGATAAGCTTGATTGCTTGTGTTCGATCCTACACATTATAAGTGCAGCTATGGTTTTCCGCACCCAACTTTGACCGTTCGTCTTATTTAAAAAAAATTAAAAACATAAGTCACGAGTAAAGTACTATTTATGTTTCATCATCTCATAATAATAAAAATACTAATTATAAAAATTTTTCAAATAAGACGAACGATCAAAACTGAGCGTGGAAGCGCCGCAGAAGAGTCATCGAGCATTAGTTCACTCGTATACTTGCATGTTTTTTACGCGGAAAGTACTGGTTTGGGCTCTCGAGCGTGTAGCAGAGGTCAGGTGCCCAGCGCAGTAGCGAGGAAGGTCCAATTTTTGACGTTCCATTGTAGGTGCGTGCCTTTCATACCTCTATGATAACCATAACTTTTGCTGAAAATTGAACCCTAAATGTAAAATAGGGGTCATCATATTTCATTAAAAAAATTGTTTGCTGCCCCTCACCGTTCTTAAAATGCAGTAATATGTATTATTATACTTTATATCTCTTTTATTGAATGAATATCTTTTTTGGGCTGGGACTGCCATGCATGTGGCTGTGTTTAGCAGGAAGGATCCAGTGCTTCCTTGAGCATCTTTACTAAATAGTTGTATATGCATGGTTCCTACCTACTCTCTCTTCTAGTGCGTGTGACATGTGCCACTGAATTCCTATCGATTCAATTGATTATTAGTGCTGTATAAGACGATCGACTGGTGCACTGTGAACGAATCCAGTATTGGGAAAGGGAAATTCATAGAGCTTCGGGAAGAACTCTAGATGGAGAAAAGTAGAAAATCATTAGGTTTCATAGATATGAAAATAGAACTCGTACTTTACGGCCGATGTCGCCATGTTGTTGCCATGTTTCGCCGCGTGCCCTCCCTATCGGCTTATAATAAACAAACAAATAGAAAAGAATCTTGACGATGCTTGCCTGTATTTTAAATCAAGTTAGGGAGTGCATGTGAATTAAAGATTCCAAATGAACTAGAGCTCATACACATGTCCCATCCTACAGCAATGGTGGACCTAGGAATAACTTTCTTTGCCATTTTCTATTGGTTTCTGGTGTTTTGCTTTAATTAGAGCAATATATATATATGCTGCTGTTTCTTTTCAAAAAGCTACTTATGCTGCAGTGGATTTCGGTTGGAAAGCAGAGTAGGCTAATATATTTCAGAATGCCATGAAATAGCAAAATAGTCTGCCTATTATTATTATGCAACCATGTATAGTCCAGAAAAATTACATAATATCTATAAAAGTGGAGGTACAAAATATGAGGATGTGACTTTTTTTTCTTAGCTTATTCATTCTTTTCATTTTCAAGTGTACAAATCCTCTCCTCCAAAACTTTATTTATAGGCAATGTCTTGCCCACATTTCATATTAGTGATGGGCCCAACTAGTGGGTAACTGGGCTAGACTTCTACATGCCACTGGTTTTCTAACATTTTCCCTTTTCTGACATTAGGTCTCACTGCGTGATGCATTTGCCTCATCAAAACTCCGTAAAAACCCACTGGGAAATTTTGGAGAAAAATGAGTAGATAGCATATGTTTGTAATATCGTATGAATTGCCTCATTAAAAACATCGATTAAAAACTGTAGGGAAAACTTATCCAAGGGAAGAAAAGTACAATCCACCCAATTCTTCATTCAATATTTCTATATTGATTTTGGGCACTTGATTTTTCATATCAAAATTCTGGAATGAGTTAACAGAATTCTCCCTCTGAATTTTGCATTTCTCTAATTCTCATTATTTCAGTTTCTCGGACATATTTATCCAAGATAAGATGTCAACGATGATTTAGTGGACAAATCTGCATGATTTTCACATAATTCATTCCGCAATATTTTGTTGTTTTTATCCAATTCATGTGCATAGAAGAACTTGGGGTTCTGAGTTTGCTTCTCACGTATCTCATTTGTATATGTGTGACATATTCTACTTTATCCTCATAAATGATATTGGATTTTCTATCAGAATCCACTTACTTTTAGGACTACATGTGTCACACAACGGGTATTACAATAATGTTATAGCAAATACTGCAATCCATAGATATTAGAACGGGTCTTACTGATGAGGGATGTTAGGTCCCAATCTTATGATAGGTATTGATAAACAGTCGATTTGGGTGGAGTCGCGACACAAATCGATCCGGCTTCTGAACGAACACGCTACTGAGCCCTGCAATCGCAGCACCACGTCTCCTCTGGTTATCAACCGTGCCGAAACCCGGTTGACCTCATCGAGAAGGCTAATCACTGCATGCGAATCGAAGAACACAAGCAAGAACAAGATAGATTGCAACACAATTGCATATGAATGATTAAGCACTTGAATTTGGGGTTCCACAAACCGATCTAGCGACGAAACTATTCTTGACAGAATAATCTAAGCAAAACTCAAACCATAAAGATTACGGCGAGTATTGAAATATAGAGTTTAGGGTCGTACAACCAACCCTTGATGCAACCCTAATGGGTTCCAACATGATACACGGCCCAAAGACACAAATACGGTGACGCAGCACCAGGACAGATTATGTACGTCAACTTGTTCGGTCGATTCCCGTTGACTCGGAAAGAATTTGGATGTGGGACCAAAACTATTCAGTACTACAGATTACGTCTTTGCAGACGGACGACAACGATTTTCGCATGTGGCTAGGCCAGCCGCATGTGCGAAATTTTCTGCAAAGATCGTCATCTTTGCATACGGCTAGAGCAACCGTATGCAAAAATTGGATTTTTGCAAGCGGTCCCCTATACCAGCCGCATGCGAAAATGAATTCAGCGAAATAAAAAAAAAAGCCGAACCCTAGCCCATCGCCGCCCAATCCAGCCGGCCTCCGCGCTGCCGGATTCGTCACCGTCGTCGGCCACTTCACCGCTCCCACCGTCGTCCGTCGTTGTTGGCGCCGGATCCGCACGGGGACAGGCCGCCGCCGCCGGATCCACGCTGTCGTCGCGTCCCCGTTGGATCCACGCCGGGATGGGCCACCGACGCGGATCGACGCGAGGTCGCGCCGCCGCCGCCAGATCGACGCCGTCGTCGCGCCGCAGGGAAGGGCGGGGAAGTCGATGGCGACGATAGAGGGAGGTAGAGGTGGCGGATCCGCGCGGGGATGGGCCGCCGACGCCGGATCGACGCTGTCATCGCACCGTCGCCGGATCCACGCCGAAACGGGCCGCCGCCCTTGGCACTGGAGCCCGCGGCCGCTCCCGCCCCCGGCCACTGCCGTCGCCACCGCGCCCGCCGTGCCCTCCCCGCCCCACGCCGCTCTCGGTCGGCACCGCCACCGCGCCCGCCACACCCCGCGCCGCTCTCGGTATGAGAGAGAGAGAGAGAGAGAAGAGATAGAGTGAGAGAGAGAAGACTGAGAGGAGAGGATAAGATAGGGTTAGGTGTGAAATTTTTTGAATTGCGGAAGAGGGAAGGAAGAGGGACCATTTTCATTGCGGGCTACTTAAGCATCCGCATGTAAAAATTGATTTTTCATATGTGGCTTTTTAAATTTCAAATCGATTTTTATGGCACTAGATAAACTCATATGAAAAGGTTAAAAACAAAGTTGTTGAACTCATTGAGATCTACCATTTTTCTTTTTGTCATTTCTCCATCCGAGTTTGATTGAACTATATAAAATTTGAATTTTAAAATATAGGAAATTCAAATAATTTTTCGGGTACTAGATGATTTCAAATGGAAAAGTCCTCAACAACAAAGTTGTATAACTCATCAAGATCTACAACTTTTGTTTTGGTCATTGTTCTATATGACTTTGTTTGAACAGTTTGAACTTGATTTTCAAAATATGACAATTTCAAACAACATTTTCAAATACTAAATGATTTCAACTGAAAAAGTCATCAACAACAAAGTTCTATAACTCATCAGGATCTATAACTTTTATTTTGGTCATTTCTTCATCCAACAAAGTTATCTGTAACATTGTTCACAAAATGTATATCTCGTATATAGTTTTATAAACTATGGAGAGAGAGATGTAAATTTTGTGAAAATGTTTCCATCACTTTGTTGGATGAGGAAATGAATATAATATAAGTTATAGATCTTGATGAGTTATACAACTTTGTTGTTGATGACTTTTTCATCTGAATTCATTTACTACTTCAAAATATTATTTGAAGTTTTGAAATTCAAACTTTTAATTGATAATTAAACAAAGTCACAAGAAAAAATGACCAAATAATAGCAGTATGAACACAATAACATGATAGAGCATGGTTTTAGAAACATTTAGGAAAAAAATCATCTAATTTGGATTTCATATGATTGAGATAAACTAGTTTCAATTTTTTAAATTTTTTCAAATTTTATTTTCGTATACGGCTCCTTAAGTGGCCCGTATGGAAAAATTGATTTTTCCATGCGGGCGCTTAAGTGAGCCGCATGCAAAAATGAGCTCATTTTTGCATACGGCCATTTTAAGAGGCCCGTATGGGAAAATCGATTTTTCCATATGGGCCACTTAAGGAGCCGTGTGGGAAAATGACGCTCGATTTTTGCAGACGCCACTAGTTATGGTCCGTTTGCAAAAATCATGGGCTCTCGTACATAAAAATCACTTTTTTAGTAGTGATTGGAAAAGTTATCTTCTTAGCTTTCCATCCATATAAAGAACGCCCCAATCCGAGCACGTATACGACCTGGGCGTCCGTTTTAGTGCAGACTGGTCCTGGACTCCGAATTGCACTCGAAGTCGACTTGGTTTGGGCCTCCACCTTGACTTGGACGTCCTCGATGATCCTCCATGACTCTAAGTCGTTCTCCAAGTGTCTCCTTGTCCCCTCCATTGTTCCTAATCACAATATAATCATTAGGTAGCAATCTATTCTCAAATTCGTACAAAGAAGAACATAAGAACGAGCTCACCTCTAAATTCAATTGTCGCGCGCGAGCTCTTGTTATCGGTCCTTGAATGACCGTTGGAGGATTGTTGTGTGTATCCGAAGGAGTGATGTCCGCATCACTTAGTCTATTCATCTCGATATTTGGTACTTAATGCTAGTCTATGCCAATTCACCAATCATCAAATACTACTTTAGCATTGTCCTTATGGACTTCTAAAGATGATTAGTGAAATTCATTCGAGTTCACGTCATCTTGTTGGATCAATCTTGGCAAATATGCAGTTTCAAATAGACACGGGATATTGACTAATTCAGAAGCGTTCTATTGATATAGTACCAAAAATAGGAGCGCAAGTATTCCATGCAATCCACTTCAGAGATGCTGAAATTATACCTTCGTGGTATGTGGTCCATGTGTTAATCTCATGCTGGTGCATACTGGCACACAAATCTTCCTTATTTAGGGAAATTATGCATATATGTGCTATGACCATACATCTTATAATTCTAAGACCAATATGGCAGAAAAATTATTGCAAACAAGTAGTGTAACCCAAATCTTCATAATTTTAGAGAGTTCAATGAAGTTCATAGTACAATAAATGTTTTTATAAAGTGCATATTTGTTCCATAGGTAATATGATCGTGGCACGGCCAAAATTTTCAATTGCTACTACTAGCAAAGGCCATAGTATTTCTATTTCTATTTTTTTTAAAAAAAATGCCTCTTTCTCTTAAAGTGCTATTTGTGGTTAAGTGGACCACAATTCAATCTTTTTCTTTAATGTTTGGGTGCAACACAAAATTCAAAGCATTATAATCATGTGCTAGGAAAAAGCAACAAAATAGTAAACGTCTCAAATATACTATTTTATACTAGAAATAATCCTTTATTGCAGAGAAAAATGTGTGCTCTACTAGGGTAGAAACCATTTATTCAATTCAATATTGTATTAAAAAATATTGTATTGAAAAAATATTGTATTCAAAAATTGCAACAAACGATGACAAAGTGAATTGATTAAACAAAGTATTCCGGTACGTTGGATTCAATTAACTTGACAGTGAGCTTCTTGCTCGGCAGCTATGACAATGTTTTTCTAGTCTAAAATAAATTTTAGGGCCGATCCAGCCTAGCATAGGAGATTCTACATCCGTAGCCATGCAAATAGGCTAGGAGTTCTCTTCATGATGAGTGTGCTTTTCCTTTTCTTCTCATACTCATGAGTGCATTGTTCTAGATTCTTCTTTCGTTGAGGTAAATACAGACCAGACAAGCTGCTCGTGTTGATTTCATTATCAACTGTGTGCTGGTGGTTTGGGAAGGCAATGTTCTTCTAGTTAACACTATCCTGAACATTACATAATTCTAGTCTCAACTAGCTAGGCATACTTCTTGTATGCGTACGAATGATACTTGCGTGCGACTTTCATCGCGTTTAGATAGAGCATCAAGAGTTTTCACATTATTGGGTGCAAATTCGGTGTATCGTATTACCATACTCTTCGGATCATTTGCTTAGTGAATTTGAATCGAAAATATCCATTCCTGCTCATAGTTCTTGCTCTATGAGTGGTGGGTGTGCATCATAATCCTTTAAACCACTTTTTTGTGCAGTCAAAAGAGTGCCTATGCCCTCATTCGTCTAGTGAACTTATTCAAGAGATATCAAATAGAAATGCTTGATCAATCTCATCAAGTTAATAAATAGAGCGCACTTGAGTTAATGGTGTTCAGAGCTTCCTACTACAGTACAATTTCAACTTTGGTTGCATGTGTCAGGGATAATCTAGATTTGGCGAACTTTCTAGTTCGCGATGCCAATCATCTTTAGTCATTCGAAAATATGTGCAAATTTTATTCAGGTAACATGCACAAATGTTGCAATATAATGGTACACAAAATTTTCACAAATAATTCCAATATATTCTATGCAATTCTATATATTTTATCACAAAGATATTAGTTAAAGGTAAAAACAGCATTACAAATAATCAATAATAAAAAATGCGATAAATAAATTTCATAATCATAAACATCAACAAGAAAAGTGCCTCAACTTGGATGGTTGGGATCGATATTCAAAATTCCTTGGCTCTTTTATGCAAGAATACATTTTTTTAGTGGATTTTGCAAATATCGAATGCTATTTAAACAAATATCCCAAATGAAGAGGGTTATTTGTGTATTTTCTAGAAAATTCAGTGTATAAAACGTAAAGTTTCCAATGCAAGAAATAGGCGCTTAATTTCCAAAAACTACAAGGGACTTTTTGTAAAATCGTAGGAGATTCTTTTTCCTTCTATTTTTCATTTCTTCCTCTTTCCCCCAATGGCCATGCGCATGGGCAAGGGAAGCTGAGGCGGTGCAACACAGCCTAGGCGCACGACGGCCAAGTACGAGGGTGCAACGGCACGGCCCAGCGGCTATGAGCCACGGCGAAGTAGTCATGCAACGATGATGGGAGGATGCGGCGGCACGACGGTTGGTGCCGGAGGTGGCATACGGGCAGGCACAAGGTGAGCGGTCGGTAGGCGGCCATTGCGGGTGGTCAGTGACAGCGGCTACGCTAGCTAGTGCTACTTGCCACTTTTTCCTCCATTTTTTTTTTCCTTTTTTTCTTTCCTTTGTTTTCTTCTTTCTTTTCTCCCTCCCATAATGGCGGCGGAAGCCGTGGGCGCCACTGG
The DNA here is from genome assembly GCF_000147395.1 of Oryza glaberrima. Classification (NCBI taxonomy): domain Eukaryota; kingdom Viridiplantae; phylum Streptophyta; class Magnoliopsida; order Poales; family Poaceae; genus Oryza; species Oryza glaberrima. The sequence continues at coordinate 1,721,435 of NC_068334.1, read as the reverse complement.
GCGCAGTGCGACGATGTCGGAGGCTCAGCCCAGCACTATCCGACGCTTAGCATGGAGTGCGGCCATGCGAGGATGGTGACACGTGGCCATCCGATGGCGAGGTGTGGCGCGACCATGTGCCGGCGGGGCTAGGAGTGGCACGACCATGCGGTGGCCCACTGGCCGACGGTGCGATGTGGCGGTCTCCATGGCCATGGTAGGAGTGGCGGGGCTACAGCCTTCTTTCCTTTTTTTCGTTCTTCTTCTTTCTTCTTTCTCCCATTGTTCCCGTGTGATACAGTTCGCGGCCTTCATGTTGCGGTGCACGATTCATGGTGGGACACGGGCGTCCTACAGCCTTGCAACCTGGACGTCATGACGCAACACAATGAAGTGCATGACTCGATCCGAGATTTATTCGAGGGGTGCAATTTCCAACCAGTGGCACTGCCCTTAACACCCGAATTGGCTCTCCACCGATGACTCCGAGTCGGCGGTGGCGGTGTTTGTCGCGAGTGGTAATACATATCAAGAATGGAGAGAAGAATCCATTTTTGTGATTCGATTCAAGAAATACGATGCAGATTTACAATTTCTTACCCTTCTTCTTTCTTGGTCTCCAGTAGAACATCATACTGATAACGCATTACGCAACCCCTCCTGCTGAAGTATAGTTCAAGAGGGATTGCATAATTCTAGAAAAAATAGAGGCACAAGATGTGGGGGTGTGGCTTCTTTCTCATTCTTTCTTTCATTCTCACGTGTACAAATCCTCTCCTCCAACTCTCTATTTATAGATGATGCCTTGTTCACATTTCATAGTAAGTGATGAGCCCAATTAGTGGGTAACCAAGGCTGAGCCTTCTGTTGACGAACGTAAAGTGCAAACTTTAACTTTCAACTCCTGCACAGAAGATACTCCCTCCGTTTTAGGTTATAAGACTTTCTAGCATTGCCCACATTCATATAAATGTTAATGAATCTAAACGCATATGTATGTCTAGATTCATTAATATATATATATATATATATATATATATATATATATATATATATATATATATAGGGTAAGACTATTCTACACCCACCCAAGGTATAGAATACTTATTCTATGCCCCCCTCCCCTCCCCTCCCGATTCCCCCCACCCCACACGCCTCTCCCGCCCTCCTCCCCCTCTCCCCTTTTTTCTCCCCACCAGCGTTCCTCCCCTCTCCCCTTTTTTGCTCCGCACCCGAGCCCCTCTCCCCTTTTTTCTCCCCACCAGTGCTCCTCCCCTCTCCCCTTCTTTTCTCCCCACCCGAGCGCTCGCTCCCTCTCTCCCCTTCTTTCTCCCGATCCCCCCTCCACCTCTCTCCTTTTTTGAGAGAGAAAAAAAATAAAGGAATAATTCGCCTTCAATGGGAATAGAACTCAAGACCTTCAACTCAAATTACCACATGGCACTAACCAGTAGGCTATTTCTCAGTTGTGAGAGAGTTTTCTTAGTAAAAATTTATCTTCTCATACGTGCTAAATCCTTGTAGTATTTGGCACAAAACATGTAGTAACGATACGCGTCCGGTTACTACAAAATATATAGGTTGTTATTACAGTCAAGTGACTGGTATTACTGGGTTAAAGCCTCACATACTAACCATATACTTGTTACTGCACAAAAGTAGAAGTGTTACTATATGATAGGTGTATGTTATCACTTCCAAGTAGCTATGTTACTGCACGATAATTGTAATTTTACTATGTCATGTTTACGAGATGAAGATCGAATAGGTGGGCTATAGGTAAAGTCTGTTGGTGGCTTTGAGCGAGGTCTGATTGATGTAGGAGTGTTTTGAACAATTTTATACATTTGGTAAAACCATGTTACTGCATGTATAGGCCCTTGTTACTGCAAGGTACACATTATGTTACTGCATGTGGATGATTAAAGTTCAAAATGCCAATTTTTGAAAAGCAATATCTCACAAGATATGTATTGTTTTTTAAAACCGTTTTCACAATGATACTGTAGTGCATGTGGAGGTTTAAACTTCAAAATGCATCTACATATTCCCCTCCACAAGAAATCGTTCTTCCTCCCTCTTCTCAAGAAAACTGGTCTCCTCCCTCCAATATAGTGTTACTGCAATGCATGTATATGACGTTACTGCACTTTTGACAGTAATATTGTTGTGAATTACAGTAAACTAGGAATTGAAATAAAAATATATGGGTTCAAAGTCTTAGATGCTAACCATATACTTGTTACTGCACAAAAGTAAAAGTGTTACTACACGGCATATACACGTTACCACCTGACAGTTACACATTACCGCATGTTTATGTAGTAACACTATCCAAGAACTGCAGTAAAACACTTTGTTACTGTAGAACATATAGAACGTTACTGCACCTTTGGCAGTAACATCGTGGTGAAATTGTAGTAAACCAGAAATCAAAAGAAAAATATGGGTTAAAAGTCTCACATGCTAAATATACTTGTTACCGCACAAAGTTGAAGTGTTACTACATGGAAGGTACACGTTACCACATGTTTATGCAGTAACACTATACATAAATTGCAGTAAGACGCATTGTTACTACAAAACTTATGGCTTTTACTACACACTTACAATAACGTCGCGATGGGATTGTAGTAATGCATAACAGATAGTAGTAACAAGTAGTAATGCTATAGTATTACTACTTGTGGAGAGTTAAGATCCAAAAAAACCCAAGCTTCGAATAACAATATCTCTCATGTGATGTATGATTTTTTAAAACCATTTGCACCATGATGTTAGAAAAAAAATGCTTATCAAAAGTAGATCCGTCATGACTATATTTCAACTAAATTTGAATGTTGTTACTACACGTAAGACACAGAATTACTGTTCGATGGCTGTCGCGTTACTACACTATTTCGCAAGACGAGAGCTGAGAAGAGGTGGGTGGTGGGGGAGTTGGTAGGCAGTTTGACCGGGTTTTGACTGATGTGGGGGTGTTTTGACTGACCTTTGACTGAGGTGGGAGGTGGTTATAGAATAGTTTTTCTCTATATATATATATATTTGTGTGTGTGTGTGGGCAATGCTAGAAAGTCTTATAATATGAAACAGAGGTTGTATCAAATATACTATCAAATCTTAGTGGTAGGAGTTTACCACTAACCACTTCCACTAGTTTTGGTAAATATATGTATGCAGGACATTTAAGGAGAAAATACACCCACCATGTGATTAAAATGAACCTCTGGCCAATTATATGTGAGTACAAGGATTGGAGGGTGCACAAGTCAGTCGAAACCGACTTAAAAGTGGGGCCAAACCATCCTTAATCGCCATAGGTGCCCACCTGTAAACTGCTGGAGAAAGTCTGTGGAGAGAGGTGGGGCCCACTAGCCACTCTTGGCCCACCTTATCTCCACCTTACATGTAGAAGACCGGGATGAACTCCCAATGACGGTTGTGAGGGGTTAACCACCATTTGAACCATCATTAGCAGCTATAAAAGGAGGTCTTCCTCCACACTTCAACACACATAAACTTGAGCTCAAGTAGAGTACATCTCACTTGTAGTTTCATAATTAGTACATCGGAGTTCTTTCGAGAATTTTATGGAGTGCTGGGTTGTCGCCATTCTTCCTACGGAGTTCTGGAGAAAGCCAGGATTATTGGCCTTCTTCTCTCGCTCGTACAGCGATGGATGCTTCTTTTATAAAGTAAGTATTTGAGTTTGTTTATGTTCTATAATTAGTTTATTTATGTGAGATATATCGGTATGTATTTATCAATTAGTGTGCAACTGAGTGCTCTAGTACTAAGTCTCTTGATAAAGAAAGAAGTTCCTGAGCATGGCTAGAATAGTAATTAATAACTTAGGCATCGTGTCTAGGTTAAAAATATACCTTTGTTTGTTGTGTGCTCCATGAAAAGTGAGGTAGGCAGCTGGTGGTGACAACATTGTTTGTTCTTTGTATACCTGCACGTTCGGGTACATCATAGAGCTCAAGGCCGGACTTAGCCAGGCAGATAGAGTTTAACCTTTAACTTAATTAACTAACTAAAAAGACGTAGGAATCTTCTCTAGCCAAATTATTCTAAGGTTGTTGTTCATGGATTGAATCAAGATCGTAGATAATGCACGCACGTTCCTCGTGTTCGATACCATTGGATTACTCTAAGGGGAGGTGATATAGCGGCATTCCGTACGCTTGCGAATTAATCTGTGATCGTAAGAAATACCAACAAGCCGGTTCCTTAATAGTTTTCTATGCAAAGATGTTTTTTTTGCCCCGCCGAGAGGAGGTTCACATGGTGGAGTAGCAGAGATTTCCACCATTTGCACATTTAGGCCCCGTTTGTCACAGCTTCAGCTCCCAACTCCAACTTACTTAGAGCTGGGGCTGTGCCAGATGGTCTAGATTCACAGAATTTGGAGTGGAGTGGGGTGAATTGCTCGAGAAATTTGTATTGTCAAGGTGGAGCGGCGAAAACGTGGCTCCACAGCTCCACTCTGAAAATAATTACAGGGCCACCCATCCCTTTTCATCAAAATTACAGGAAAATGCCATCGCACTACCCCTTAGATCAACCTGAACCGGTGGGTGCGATTCCCATCCACTCGTCGCCCTCGGGGCCTTATCGCTAGAAAGGAGACAAATGGGAGACGAGCGAGGAGGCGGCTGCGGCGATGACTGCGATGCCACACGGCGGCAGAGCTGCTCTCTCTCCTCCTCTTGGAGCTACGTTTTGGGCAACTAGGTGGCGGCGCACGGTGACGGCACCTTTCTGCATGCAGCACGGTGACGATAGCAGGGTTTGAAGCATGGCAACAGCGGCGGTGTGAAGGGATTTCTCCATATCTGTGTGCAAGTTATCCCCAAACCTTAGTAAACCAATTTGATAGTTCAGATTTAGCACATGAATAAATACATATGTACTCCTTAGTAGCACTGACTGATGTATGGAATACAATGAAACGAGAAAATTAAACCCCTTATATACCACTGAAAGTTCATACATTATCATTTCAATCTTTTCACTTAAAACTTCATGTCATAATCTTTTTTTTACTAGTATATTTTCTGAATAAGGATGCACTTTCCGACAGTGTATGCGCAATGATTTGAAAGCACATACCTCCCCAGAAGTAGAATTATTTAGGCAATTGTCACTGTCCAGTTGTTTTGTCTCAGATAAATAGATATACATCCAAGTTCAGATAATGACAATGTCATATTGGTGGCGACAATGGCTACCCACAATTCATTTCTCCCTCAACTTTGGTTAATTTTTATGGGGATTGATTGCTTGATTGTTGGTTATAATCACGGGAGAATGACAATATATTATTATGGCTGTAGTACACCAAACATATGTCTGGATTTGTACATTTTATTTTTTGCTCATGTTACTTTCATGCTGCTAGTTCATCTTATCATGAAAAATAAATTGATTTGTACATTTGATTTCTGCTCATGTCATGTGTGGGTAGTAACTATGATATATGTTAAGTACTAAATTTGAACCTATGATATATGTTTGTGTTGAAAAAAAAGATTTGTGTGAGTCAGTGGATGACAGGCATGGCTCAAAATCGGCCTTCGAAGGGTGTTAAAATGCCCATGGGCTCTGCTGATTGGAATGACTACAACACTAGAGTTGTCTATGAGATTTTTGTTGAGCAAGTAGATGCGGGTAATCGTCCAAATACCTATTTATCTAATCCTAGGTATGATGAAGTCATTGAGAAATTTGCAGCAAGAACAAGTTTGAGGTACACTAGGCTTCAAATTAAGAATAAGTGGGATAAGCTTAGGGTTGAATACAATTTTTGGATGAAGTTGACATCTCAAACATGTTTAGGATGGGATAACACAAAGGAAACTGTTACAGCTACTGTGGAACGTTGGAAGCAACTGAAAGTAGTAAGTATTTTGAAATAATGTGTTAAATTGATAACTATTGTGCCAAATTAATTGTTCTAACCCATTGTATAATGCCATGTTATGTAGGATACACCAGGATGCACCAAGTTTATGAAGGTTGGCTTGCAAAATGAAGAGCTACTGCAGAAAATGTTTGAAGACATTCGCAATACCAGTGTCAACCATTGGTCTTTATGGTAAGGCACTACACCAACACCCACCAATGAGTCAATTCATATTGCTGATGATAATGAGATCGATGAAGAGACAGAGGATGATGAACCAAGTACAAAACGAAAGAGAGGTAGTGGCTCAAAGGTGGATAAGTCCAAAAAGAATAAGAGTGGATCCCAAAAGATGGTAGAGGAGATGTCAAAGAGTAATGAACTCTCTGCACAGACTTTATCATCTATTTAGTCCTTCACTAAAACAAGAAAGGATCCTCCGGATTGTTCTATAAAGGATGTTATGGCCTTGGTGGAGGAATGTGGTGCTGTTGAACGGATAAATGAGTATTTCATTGCAACTGAAATATTTATCAAGAAGGATCAAAGGGAAATGTTTGTTAATTATTTGCACACTCCTACAGGTCGCTTTGGATGGCTTAAGAAGAAGTATGAAGTGAAGTACGTAAATTAGTTGAATGTGGTGTAGCCATGAATTGTATCCCTTTAATCAAGTTATGTCAATGCATTTCAGAACTATAATGTGTTTGAGACATATGTTTGTATGGGTTAAATTTAATTCTGAACAATTTGTGGTCGTATCACCTTGTTGTTTCAGTTGTATTCAATTATGAGAACAATTATTGAGTACCTATGTCATGCACTGTTGTTGGATAAAATCACCTTGTTAATTAATGTTGTATACCCATGAATGTGAACTTATTTTCAGACCTACTATGAACTTGTTATGCACTACTATTGGACTGACTTATTTTCAGCTATATATTCATGAATGTTGATATATCTGTGTTCTAATAATATTTGTTGTTTTAATGTGTAAATGTCAAAGTGAGAGTGAAGATGGTTCATCAGATGAAGAATATGAATTTGATTTGCTAGCCATGTAATTGTTTGCTATTGCTGCAAGCAATTTTTGTACAACTCGAAGAATTGCAGAGAACTATTACTCTCTCTACTTGGATAAGGCTGAGCCTAGGACATCACGTCTCAGTGGAATGGGATGGGTACAAGAAACTTTGGCCACACGAGGTGAATGCTACAAGATGCTTCGTATGAATGGCCACACCTTTATTGCATTAAATGATTTTTTGGTTAGTAAATATAAGCTGGAACTTACTGTACACATGCATACATTGGAGGCACTTGCAATTTTTCTCTACATACTAGGTGATGGTTCATCAAACTAAAGGGCAAAAAACCGTTTCAAGCATTCCGGTGAGACAATTTCAAGAAAATTTGAAGTACTCTACGTCGTAGTGGATTTGGGACGTGATATTGTACGTCCAAATAATCCAAACTTTCCTACTATCCATGACAGAATTAGGAAAGATCGTCGCATGTGGCCACATTTTAACGATTGCATTGGAGCAGTTGATGGTACTCATATCTTTGCATTAGTTCCAGATGATGAGAAGATTAGATATATCGGTACATCTAAATCAACAACTTAAAATGTGATAGCTATTTGTGATCATGACATGAGATTTACCTATGCATCTATTGGGTAACCTGAGTCGATGATTTCCACTATGCGCGTAGAGATTTCCACACTCATGTCTTCATTACACTATGTGCATCATGGTCAAACTCATTCGGAATAATCGATTCCAAATTTACATCAACAATATATTTATAGACAATCAGCACATAGTTTCTCAATTTTAAATATTGAGTTTAACTCCCTGGTTTGATGCAGAGCAGCAGAGGCCGCTTGTCTTTTACGGTGATGACTTCTGATGCTTGTGAGATAATCCTGTCTACGGCTTGGAAGAAACTTAACTGAAGAAGTGTTTGTTTAGTGGTACTAAATGGTGGAAATTTTTTTTTTGGAAACTTATTAGAGAAACTCAGTAGTGTTTGTCTCTATCTTTTGGTGTGAACTTAAGATATTTTAGAGAGAATCTTTCCTGTCAAATAAACTACAATAAAAGGCAGCACTTTTCTATAATTTTTTTTAAACTTGTCACAATGAATTGATTACACTATTTGTGGAAATTGGCAATGTGCCTTTGTTGGGCCATTTTACAGACTATCTGAAAATGAAAACTCATAGAGGAATCTATTTATAACGCCTGAAAATAAGTATCCTATATATAGGCGTCTTTCAAAACGTAGATGCAAAAGTAAATCATTATAGTGCATTAAATGATTCTCTCTAAACTTACATTTTATTAAATTTAGAAAAATATAGGTAACTGAACAAATTAAGCCACGATATCTGCAGCTTTGTGAAATTTACTCCTATGTTTTTGTTGCAATGAGTACACAAACTATGCTTGTATTCATTACCGGAGAAAAGGTTTTCCAAATGACGCTGGCAAATACCAGCTAGATCGATCTAACTGATTGATAATTTCTTATAGAATAATACGATCATCTCTAACCAGAAAAACCACTGAAACCTTGTTTTCCAACCCATCCACGAGTATACGACAATAAATTTAACTAAAATCTTGGCCCATTTTCATGTACATATGTATTTTGTAATCTTTTTTATATATTATTTATATTTATTCACTATAGGAACCTCTCCTACCGCTTACTATTTTTTTTAAAAAAAAATCTTGGCCCATTGAAACGAAAGGGCCAGGATTCCAGCCATCCTATACAAGGCCTCAGTTATTTTATATTACCATTCAAAAAAGAAAAAACAAACCACTGATCACAGAACGTTTTTGAAGGAAAAGTAGACAACTAGACATACAGCGCAATATGAATTATGACAAGATCAAGGTACGAGAAAGCATGACATTGTTTACATATGCTGAAGATTACACCGGCAGTAGCATTAATATTTCTGTAAACAAAATTCTATGAAGAACAATTAATACATATATACAGAACTTTCATAAAAACGGATAATATTTTGATGGATTTATAAGAGGAATTAACTAGTACAAATCTTCCGCATGATTGACATGAAAAAGCCAAAGAAGCTCGTCTTAAGTCTTCTATATTTTCTGAGTTCTAAGCACCCAAATGCACAGTTTGCTCAACAAACATAAAAGGCATGGAGCAGCAGAACTAAATATACGAAATTGGGAACATCAGATGTCTTTCTCTGTGGTTCACATATTTTTAGCATAAACTACAAATTCAGGTTGCTAGACTAGATTAATCCTATTTGTTCAATTAACTATATGAAAACTAATTTTAAGCCACGATATATGTAGTTTTGTGAAATTTATTTACTCTTATGTGTTTTTTTCACTGAGTATTGTCAACAGAAAATATATATGTTTGTACAGAATGACGAAGCAAAGGTTTTCTTTCCTCATCAGGCAAACATCAGGTTGATCTAACCAATTGAGTTCATACAGAACAAATATATAATTTCTTACCGGGAAAACCATTCAGGACTTGTTTTAATGGGCCAGATCCCAACCCATCCATCTGTACTAGTTTACAAGGCAGGAACTTTAACTAAAATCTTGGCCCATACACATAAATGGGTCAAAATTTCAGCCCATGCGACACAAGGTCTTAGTAATTTGATTTTCCCCATGAAAAGATAAAACAAAAGTGATCACAGAGCACTTTTCAAGGAAAAATAAAGTACATACAGCACAATATTGATACTGCGAATTACTAAAACTTGGTGCAAATATTACGGATACGGTAATATTTGTGCCTGTAGGCATCTATATGTGCCTGTAGGCACTATCTGCAAAAAATAAAATATACGGATACAGTATTGTTTTTCATGGATTTGTAAGAGGAAGAATAATCTGTATCTGACTATCTATGCTATTCTAAAAGAAGTCAAATGGTGGTGGCAGTGAATCTGGCACCACCGCCAACTCTATTTATAATGTTTTTACATAAATGTATTTATATAATGTTTACCAACTACTTATACATGTTCGTTAATATAGAAAATAGTTCTACGTACATATTGATTCAATCTTATTTGATCTCTAAAATTGTATCATGCAAATAGATCTATAGGGACGAATTGTTCTAAATACCTCACAATTCATTGTGTTAAGCTCTTTGCGCTTCGTCTAAATTCTAAGCATTTGAATACACAGTTTATTCAGCAGACATGTAAGGAATTGAGTAGTAAAACCAAATATTTGTAGTGGGAGCTTCAGATATCTTTCTCGGTGGTCCTGACAGCTTAAGATACAATTCCAGGTTATTAGAGTACACAAATCCCATGTGTTCAATGAACTTACTTTGTTATATATATGAGTACATAACTTTCTACTTTGAACATACTGTAACATCAAGTGTCCTTTTAACTTACCTTAACATCAAGTTACTTCCAATTTTAGTCAATATAGTACTGGTTCATCTGGCATAACTTTCTGCCTAACTGAATCCCTGAATCCATTTTAACTAGCTGACCATAAATCATCCAATCAAATATGAAGGCCCAATGACATTTCAAGCGCAAAAATAAATAAGGCTGATGGTATCAAACAAGATCATATATAGATCATCGTCATCTTACTAGATAAACTTACATATATTAATAACCCATACGCCATCCATACCGTTGGACCATCAGCATCATCTTACTAGGCAAACTAATATATACTAATCCATGACCAGATCACATATCATTGGATCATCCTTACCATCTTATAATAGATAGAGTACTAATGCATCCTAAAACTATTGGCGTGCAGCTATATGTAACAAAAGGGGCACAGCATGCACAGAGTCATACCACGATGGAGGATCTTGTCAATCCATGTTGTTGAGCAACGTCCTCGTCACCTCCTTCCTCATACTATCTAGCTTCAACATCGTCTTGAGCTCCAGAACCCTCTGCTTCTTCGCCATGCCGTTCATACGGACGGCTGTACCATCATCGATGAACTCCAATCCCATCTTGAGAACATGTCCACCCAACTCATTGGTGCTGATCCTCTCCACCTCATCGACGAGATAAGGATACAGAGGACGCAGCTCCTCTAGGTCCCTGCGGCCCCTGGTTCCCGACGCCGGAATCGAGCTCTTCTCCGGAGCCGGAGAGGTTGGTGGTGGCGCGACGGGGTTGCCCCAAATGGCACAAGAGAGCTCGAACCTGTTGTCGCCCGGTACGGGCCGAGGACCGGAGAGCATTTTGTCGTACTGGGTCCGTAGGCGGCGCACCTTCTCGTAAATCTCCGAGACGGTGAACTCCTCCTTGTCGAGGCCGCGGCCGGCGAGGACCTCGGGCAGCTGGGAGCGACCCGGGGGCGCGCCGTGCTTCTCGACGTGCGCGGCGAGGCACTCCAGGATGCGGAGCTCGTCCGCCTCCGACCAGACGCGCGCGAACGCGACCGGCTTCTTCGTCGCCTTCGCCTTTACCAACTCCCCGGCCGGTACGGAACCCTCCAGGCGCTCCGCCCCCAGCGCGTCCCCTCCTCGGCCGGGGAGCTCGTCGGCTGGAGCGGATGAGGAGGGAATCGCAGAGGCGGGCCGGCGGCGGGTCGTAGCCATCGCGGCGAGGGTTTCGTCGCCAAAAGCAAAGTGGGGTGGTGACCAGTCTTTGACTAAAGTCACCCTTTGTTTCCGGAGGAGAAGCACAGCAGTTGAATTATTAAATTAAAGGCCCTTTGGGCTTCCGGCTTCCCCCATCTAGCGAGGGCCGTCACGTCAGATACTTATTTTTATGAGTAAATTAAATGGACAGAATACAATTTATTATGTTGGTGTAATTTAGTGTGGTAATAGAGACTATAATCTAGCTATAAACATTCATATTCGATGAAATAAAAGAGAAGAGAGAAGAGCAGCTGGCTACAGCTACAACACAAACTCTAAGATGTATTTGTGTATGACAGATGGGATAAGATATTAATTGTGTAGTATATATTTATAGGTAATTATTGTCTGAATTGATTATTAAATTGACTATAGATAATTTGGAGCCAACGGTTAGCTATACTATTAAACTTGCTCTGAAACGCTAGTTTTAGTGCATGAATTTATCTAAAGCGTCCCAACCACGAAAATAAAAATACTACATGGGGCTAATCTTATTAATTTAAGTGTTGACTACGATACAATTATTAGATCTTATACTCATTAACTTATCCTTAGCACATACATGATCAAATTGACTGACCGGTTGAGCTTGAAGCCATCTTAGTCGCGGTAGGAGTCGTCGGTGATGTCGAGGTCGTGGTAGCAGGTTGCCGGAGGTGAAGCAGATGGCGTCGCCCTTCAGGCCGCCACCTACACTGGCCGGGAACGGCGTTGGAGAACGCCTTTCGGTCTCCTTCCAGCACTTCTTAGGATTGGCGTTAGGGTTTATCGGGAGGGTTTAGTGTACTTAGATCGTCACCTAAGCACAGACGGCCTCTCTCTTTTAATATAGCGCTAGAGGAGATCGGGGGAGAATCCATTATGGAGAACGATGCGCGTCCGATCGGCGCACGTAGTGGATGAGATGCGAGCGTATCGCTCGCTCCTCGCCGTTAGCCGCGTGTGGGCGTGGGTGTGGGTGGGCCTAGACCACGACACGTCTCTCTGGTCTCGTTACCAGGAGATCAACCAACATTCTCCCACTTGATCTTCTCCCACTTGATCTTAATGCTAACGAGTCCAGTCTAAGTAGAATAGCGAACCAAAGCAATGTGTCATAGTAATCAATAAAATGTCACTATGACAACATTACCTATAGCCACTATAATACCTTGATAGGAATCAACTTAATCTTATTGGGTGTTGATTGATTCTTATGCCTCTATTCTAGAATCTTGCTTATAGGTCACCTACTAATCCCATGCCGGCAATATGCTCATTAAATAAGTTGGGTGGTAGACCTTTAGTGAGTGGATCCGCAAGCACTAACTTAGTGCTTATGTGCTCAACCTTAATTGTTTGATCCTGGATTCTATCTTTTACAACATGATACTTAATGTCAATGTGCTTGGCAGCTGCACTTGACTTGTCGTTACTTGAATAGAAAACTGCGGCTTTATTGTCTCAGTATATGGTGAGTGGTCCATTAGCGCTGTCGACCACTCTTAACCTTGGAATGAAATTCTTTAGCCATACCGCCTGTCCGGTTGCCTCAAAACATGCAATAAACTCAGCCTGCATTGCCGACGATGCAGTTATAGTTTGTTTGGAGCTTTTCCATGAAATAGCCCCTCCTGCGAGAGTGAAGACATAACCTGATGTGGATTTCTTAATGTCTATGCACCCTCCAAAATCAGAGTCTGAGTAACCAGTAACTTCAAGGTTATCTAACTTTCTATAAGTTAGCATGTAGTGCTTAGTGCCTTGCAAATAGCGAAGGACTTTCTTAATAGCCTTCCAGTGGTCTAGTCCTGGATTTGACTGGTACCTGCCAAGCATTCCAGTAACAAAAGCCAAGTCCGATCGTGTACAGACTTGGGCATACATTAAGCTCCCGACAGCTGAAGCATACGGAATCGCCTTCATTTGTTCCTTTTCTAATTGATTCCGCGGGCTTTGGAATAACTCAAACTTATCGCCCTTGACTATTGGAGCAAGCGTGATAGAGCACTTACTCATATTATATCTTTTTAGCACTTTGTCAATGTATGATCTCTGAGATAACCCCAATATGCCCCTAGACCTGTCTCAGTGTATCTCAATGCCCAATACATAAGAGGCATCACCAAGATCTTTCATGTCAAATTTAGATGACAAAAACGCCTTAGTCTCATGCAGCAGGTGCTTATCGCTGCTAGCCAATAAGATGTCATCCACATAGAGTATTAAGATTATAAACTTCCACCCTTACTCTTCATATAAATGCAATTATCCACTTCATTTTCCATAAATCCAAAGCTTCTTATCATATTATCGAATTTAAGGTACCAATGTCTTGACGCTTGCTTAAGACCATAAATTGATTTCTTACGTCTGCATCCCATATGTTCCTTGCCTTCCACAACAAAACCTTCCGGTTGTGTCATGAAAACTTGCTCTTCCAAGTCACTATTAAGGAATGCAATCTTAATGTCCATTTGATGTAACTCTAGATCATAATGAGCTACTAGCACCATGACAACTCTAAATGAGTCTTTCTTTGAGACAGGGGAGAATGTTTCATTATAATCTACCCCTTCTCTCTGTAAAAACCCCTTAGCTACGAGCCTTGCCTTGAATCGTTCGACATTCCCTTTGGAGTCATACTTAGTATTGTTGACCCACTTACAGCCTACTGTCTTGACCCTTTCAGGAATATCTACTAAATCCCAAACACCATTAGTGCCCATAGACTTTAATTCATCTTCGATAGCTTCAAGCCACTTGGATGAACTTTCACTATTAATGGCTTCATTAAATGAAGTAGGATCGTCTGATTTCCCAATGTCTTCTCCAATATAGACCTCATAGTCACTGCGAATAGCAGACCTTCTCTCCCGCTGTGTTCTTCTTAATGGTTCATTAGTGATCTCAGTGGGTTGTGGAGTTTGCACATTATCTTGTGCTACAGGTTCATTAATATCCTCAACTGGAGCCTGGGCCTCAGAAGAAGACGCCTGCGGCACAATCTGAGGTACAGTTAGATTTTCCTGTTGGATGGCCGATTGCGAGAACCGAATCACCTCAAGGTCTATCTCCCTGTTCTGTAAGCTCCCACGGATTTGATCATTCTCTAAAAAGACTGCGTGTCTCATCTCAACAAACTTATGGACACGGTCTGGACAGTAAAACCGGTACCCCTTAGATCTTTCTGGATATCCGATGAAGTGACAGCTTACAGTCTTAGAATCTAATTTTCTTAAATGTGGATTAAAAGGCCTAGCTTCAGCAGGACAGCCCCATATCCTTAAATAATTTAGAGTCGGTTTCTTACCAGTCCATAATTCATAAGGTGTCTTAGGTACGGACTTGGTAGGAACCCGATGTAATATATGGGCAACAGACTTTAATGCCTCCATCCACAATTTCACAGACAAACTGGAATGACTAAGCATGCTTCGCACCATGTCCATTAGGGTGCGGTTGCGACGTTCAGCCACTCCATTCTACTGTGGTTCTCCGGGCATAGAGTATTGGGCTACAATGCCATTTTCTTGTAGGAATTTGGCAAATGGCCCCGGAATTTGCCCATATGGAGCACTCTTGCCATAGTATTCTCCTCCCCGATCTGAGCGCACTACTTTAATCTTAACATTTTGCTGATTCTCCACTTCAGCCTTAAAAATCTTGAATTTTTTTAGTGCCTCAGACCGGTCATTAATGGGAAAGATATAACCATAGCGAGAGTAATCATCAGTAAACGTAATGAATGAATCATAACCATCCACTGACGTTATTGGGAATGGGACACATATGTTCGTATGGATTAATTGAAGTACTCCCGTACTCCTAGTGGCTCCTTTCTTAATTGTCTTAGTAAATTTGCCTTTTATGCAATCTAAGCAGGGATTGTCCTCAGTAAAATCTAATGAATGAAGTATCTCTTCCTTAATGAGACGTTCCATTCTCCCCTTCGAAATATGGCCTAAGAGACAGTGCCATAATTTCGATGAGGTCTCATTAATCTTAACATTACATACAACATCATGAGCATTCATTGCAGAATTATCAAGAGAGAGCAAATAAAGTTTGCCTTGCTGGAGAGCAAGACCCACAATCTCATCATTAAATTGAATAAAACATTCTTTGTGTCCAAAATGAACTCTAAAACCGCGTTCGGTTAAACATGAAACAGAAATAAGGTTCCTTTTGACAGATGGAACATAAAGAACATCATGTAGTGATAAATGATGGCCTCCTTCCAAAACTAATGAAAGGTCTCCAATAGCTTCTAGATGAAGTTCGTTTCCGTCCGCCACTTTAAGACTTCGCTCCCCCTTTGCGATAGTCCTCATGGAACTCAATTCCATTCTTAGCGAGCCACTTCTTAAAGCCATTACAGTTCTTCTAAATGAGCCCTAGCTTTTTGCAAAACCTGCATATTATGGCACTTGCTGATGGACCAGGAGTAGGAGAAGCAGGTGTCTTAGGCTTCCCCTTAGGCTTGGGCTTGTGTGGAGAGTTCCTAGGTTTCTTACTGGTTTCAGCAACACAAATCTCATCAGCCTTCCTTTTGCCTTTCTCATTATCAACAAGGTAGGCTTGCTTCTTTGCCTTTCCGCCTTCTGACACTCCTCCTCCTCCACAGAGTGAGAGATGAGCTCGGCGATTGACCACTTGTCCTTCTGAGTGTTATAGTTAATCTTAAATGGACCGTAGTTAGATGGCAATGAGTTCATAATGAAGTGAACCAGGAAACCATCAGAGATGGACATGTCCATACTCTTTAGTTGTGCCGCCATGTTGGTCATTGTCATGATGTTTTCTCTCACACTCCCCTTCCCGTTGTAACGAGATGTGAGCATTCTCATGATGAGAGCACTAGCATAAGTTTTCGAGGAGCCCTTAAAGTTCTCCTCGACATTAGCCATGTAATCCTTGGCGTTTTCAGCATCTGGAATGCCGCCTCTTAATATCAGATCCAAACGTAAATAAAGCGTAAAATACTTACAGAAGAGGCACTTAGTCCTCACACCGAAACGAAAGCAGCAGCAGTGGAAAAGGCGATCCTAGCTGGGCTTCAACTCCACTCCACAGGCAAAACTCAACTGGGGTTTGAGCCTTGATCTTCTAACTTCGTCTTCAGCTCAGAAGCACTACACTTCTGAAAAGGGGGAACAATAGCAATGCTGAGTACAACCATTGTACTTAGCAAGCCACACCAACAATGCAGACGTGCAAGGGGATACAAAGACGGTTTACGGCTATTTGTATAAAGGCAGTTGTAAAACATTTTATTGAGCAAAACAGTAAAACTATTGAGTAATTAAGGTAACATTCAATCTCCACTAATCAACGCTACACCACGTTGAACAGGCCCAACCATTCCACCTGAACTACAGTGCATTGAGTCGATTTATTGGGACTGAGACTAATCACGGTGATTCTGGTTGATCGCCCATAACCATGGGCACGGCTATTCGAATAGTTTTACTCTGGCCAGAGGTGCACAATTGTACCCACAAGACACAATCCACCGGCATGTAACCGTGCCCGGCCGGACACGTCACCATGTCGAGTGATTGTGACAAGACCCTTCATATAACCCCCTCTGACCAAACACACCACACCTCAGGTTTCACCCGCGCCCCCAACAGGCAGCGGGCAGTCCCCTTTCTTGCCTAGGCAAATCAGAAAGCCGCATAGGCCATCACAGGGCCCATCCGAACTCTATCACGCTCACCCTTGCCTGGATCCGTCAGCCAGCGGAAAGCTATACTTCAAGTCAGGCAGTTACCCATTCCCGCTTGTGGCAAGCGCTGTATGTCTTCCAGTGCATCCCGCGAACCGGTCCTTAATTGCCATGGTTGCGACCAGCAAAACCATGCACCCACATCGCACCATTCAGTCACATTTTAATTAGATAATTATGACCAATGCAACATGGTCGGGTGTCTCGAGCACGCAGCCCGTTCTAATACTAAAAAGGTCTAATACTACAATTATCCCATCAACTGAGCTAGTGGTTGTTGAGGACATCAATACCAACAATACATCCACGCCTCCACAAGTACAACTTCATGGTCCTATTACCCGCGCTCGTACACGTCAACTCAACTATCAGGTGCGTTCATTCTTAAATTCATATGATTCTTATTTATACCCCGGAGATACGTGCACTCTTGTTTTACTCAGGAACAATGGAGAGGATCAAACGGGGAGAGGATTTGCGCGGGATGGATTCGGACTGCAGCATAGCACCAACTTCTGATGGCCGCCATGACTTCATGCGAACTCCGATTTAGGCGTGCAAGTACTTCATGGAAAGCTTGTCAAGTCTACTTTCAAATGGATCCAGTCTCATGTCCATATCAGTTCTAGAGTGGCCGCAATCTTCATTTTACTACCGAGTCCTTTTCTGTCCATGGTGCTGCGTCACCTCTTTGGGCCCAATGGGCCGTGTATCAAGTTGGGTCCATTAGGGACGCGTCCTAGGTTGAGAGAACGACCCCAGCACCCCTGTGGTCGTCCTCTTCCTCTTCTTATAGCTTTCTAAGCCGCCAAGAATAATCGGGTTTTGTTTAGATCAAAGTATAGCGTCGCTACTTTGCCAAGTTGATCCCGTGATCGATTAGATCACCGGATTGCTTGTTACTGAACCCCACTTGTTACTTCTGTTGATTCAATCTAACATCTTTGATTCGCAAATTTAGTTGCTGTTCATCTTGTTCTTGTTGGTTCTCGATTGCTTGCAGGAACAAATACCCTTGTGGTTGGGCTGATCGTGCATCCGTCGAGATTCACGACCGCCTCTGGAGTTGGTGTAACGATTGCAAAGGCGCAACATCCCTGGATAGTTGTAGTCGGATCGCCAACGTCACTCCATCCAATCGACTTATCACTCTCATCGAAAGATCGGGACACCCTCGAGCATATCAGGTGGTATCAGAGCTGGGCCCTTGTTTAAGGGGGTGGGAATGATGAGGACATCCTCCACTATTACCCGCTGGCAAAGATGCAAAAGTCGGCGACGACCGTGTGAGCCTCTAAATAATCCCACCTTGCTTAGCTTGGGAGGAGGAAGCCACCTTAAAAGTGAGAGCTACCCTTCCCCTATTGGACTAGTCTTTTAGGGAGATTGGGCCTTTTCCTGAGTAGGTGTGCCTATGAATTGTTGGGGTCCGGGCAACCTCTTAAGTTATTGGGCCTCGGCCAACCCCACCTGGGCCGGATTGTTATCAGTGGTAATTAAACATGGCTAAGCATATAGTTCTAGCTTGGTCAGATAAGTAACATGAGCTAGTCGATTTATTACCCAAGGTTGACAAAGGATAGATATCAAATAATAAGGCACAAGCAAGCAGATAGATAATACCCGAATCCCCTGTAATTAGTAAAACATGCATATTTATTTGCAAACGGTAAAACATTTGTAAAGTAGGATCAAAATGCTCAAGCGGAATGTGTGACTAGCCTTGCTTCTTCAAAAGAATCTTCTGAACTCTTTTCCTCGCGACCGCAGACTTCTGAAATAATGGATTCTACGCGCTGGCACGCAAAACGAGGAAAAACTCTAATAAAAACCAAGCAAACATTGCATAAAAAGTAAACAAACATGTAGAGCTCAATTTTAGATGAATTATGCAAGTTGAATGGCCCAATTTGGAGTTCGTATCAATTAGATATGAATTTTACAAGATTTGAGCCATTTAAATCATTTTTTATAATTATTAACGAATTATTGCACAATTACTATTTATTTTTACAAAGGAAAAAGGGGGCGCTGACATCATCAAGGGAGAGGCGCGTCGACAGGCGGACCCCACACGTCAGCGGCACAAGGGGACGGGCGCACGGTGGACTCGGTCCACCGCGGCTGGAGCGGCACCGTGGACGGCGGCACGGCAGGTGCACGGGCACGGCTCAGGCCAGCCCGGCCGAGCGACAGCGCGCAGCGGCGCGGCAACCGGCGGCGACGGCACACGCGGGCGACGGCAGCGCACGCGAGAGAGCGGAGACGCGGCGCGACAAGGGGAGGTGGCAGCCAGCTGCCCGGCACGGCCAGCAGCGGCGCGGGCGCATAGCGCGGCAGCGGTGACCCGGTTAGACGGCCCCCGGCGATGGCGGTGCGTCACGAGTAGGCCCGGGAGGCGGCCGACGAAGGGGAGGAAGAGGGAGAGGGAGGGGAGTGCTCACCGAGGGGCACGACGGCGAAAGGGGCGGCCGACGGCAATGACCGGCGGCGGCGGGGCTCCTCAGGAAGACGACGCGACGGAGCTTCGGCGACGGGCGTCGCTCGAAAGGGGCGGACGGGCTTGGCTGCACCATGGGATGGAAGGAGAGGTGTTAGGAGGGGAAGAGGTGGCTCACGGCGGCGTGAGTCGCCGGCCGGAGATGAGAAAAAACGGCGGATTCTCACATCGAGCGGAGAGGCCAGGGTTCCAACAGCGATTGGAGCCAGTAGAGTGGTGCCCGAGGGGCTGTGTGGTATGGCGGAGCCGGCGGAGGCAATAGTGTCGTGCAGAGTGCTTGGTAGTAGCGGCAGATTGTGACCGGAGGCGGCGAATGCGGCGGCGGCCTCGGGTTTGCCGTGGAGGTGGTTATTCGGTGGTGGAGAGGGGAAAATAGGCGGTGACCGGGCTTGCCCTTGAGACGGCGAAGCTGGTGGAGGTTGCCGCGTGTCACGCCGGCGGCTAGGACGGCGGTGATGTGCGGCTGGAGGCGGTACAGGCGGCGGTAGCTCAGCCTCGCGATCGCGATGGTGCTGCGGGGGTGAAAGGGGAGGACGAAGTGGATGCCGGGGCGTGGCATGACGCGACACAGCTTTTGGTGGCAGTGGTGCAGCACGGCAGAGGCGGGAGCGGCTGTGGCGGCCGGCTCGAGGGTCGCCGGCGATCGGCAGCGCGCGGGAGTGGCGCAGGGAGAGCGAGGGAGGCGACGGGAAGCTCGGGGAAGGAGGGAAAATGAGAGAGAGAGCTCCGGGGTTAGTTTTTATAGGCTCGGGGAGGGAGAAATCGTGGCCAGGATGGGCGGCAACGGGGCGGCAACGGCCGGCGTGGTGGAGTGGCGACGTGGGCACGTGGCGGGGGGGATCCGGCGCCCTTTTTTTGGGGGAAAGAGAGAGAAGAGGTGGAGGAGGTGGTGGGGATGCAGTTCCACCGCTTGGGCGCAAAGGAGGATGGCGGGGTGGCGCGTGGGGCGCAATGGCGGCATGGTGGCGGTTGGAGGTGGGCTGGAGGTGGGAGGAAGAGCTGACAGGTGGGGCCTTGGGTCCACCTGTCGGCCGGAGGGAGGGGGAGGCCGGTTTGGGGGGGAACAGACTTGGAGGGGGGAGCGAGCTAGGCCGGCCTGAGAGAAAGAAGCACGTGGGCCGCGGGAGAGAGAAGGAAGGTTGGGCCAAAAATGGCCCAAGGAAGGAAGGTGATTTGATTTGTTTTCTTTTTATTCTAATTGATTAAATGCACTTTGTGATGTTAAAATTACTTCTTGAGCTCCGAAAAATTCACGGAAAAATCCGGAGAGTATTTTAGGGCAGAAAGAATGTTACAAAATATTCTCGGCCAATGATTTTTAAAGGAAATTTTAATTTCCTCTATAATTTCACTTGATTAATTTGATTTAACTTTTATTTAATTTCTAAAATGCATTATTTAATGATTTTTAGTCCCGAACGAAAATCTGGGCGTTACAAATTCCAACCTCCCATTTGCTCTTCCACTCCCTAAAACTCTTACTCCATCGAAGAGAAACAAGATCGCGCTGCCACCGGGTGTCGAACACCTGGTGAGCGGGGGCTGTGCCGCCGCCACAGGGCTTCTCGGCCGGTGTGGGTGGCGGGGTGTGGAGAGAAGTTGCTGTTGCTGTTGTTGGAAGGAGCCGGGAGCCACTGAATGAGGAAGACCAGGTGTCGAACACCTACGAGCGTTGCCAACCGCTAGCCGCCCCTGTTTCGGCTGCACCACGCCGCGCGCCGTCGAACTCCGCCGTCTCGCCATCCCGTGGTAAGCCCTCGCGCCTATAGCAGTGCCTAGTCACCCTGAAGCTAGCGGCCCCCTCGACTTGGGGTGTGCGCCGCCGTAGCCATGCTGACTTCGTCCGCCACCACGCCATGGCTGAGCTCGCCATGGGGAGACCTCGTTCCAATGTAGCATCGGCGAGAATTTTCCTTTTCTATACTCCGTGTGAAACCTAGATGGTTAAATCGAGGTCGCCTGCACACGAATCAACCACCATTGCGCCGCCGCTGTTCTTGCGATCTCGGTGCCACCGAGCTCCATCGCGCCGCGCGTCGGATGGCCGCCGTGCCTCGCCGCTGCCGCCGGTGGGTTTCAGGTGATGCACCGCCACCTTTCCCCACCGCGGGCCGAGCCGTCCCGGCTCGAGCCGTCGGGCCGCTGCACGCCGTTACTCTGTTCGGTCGCGAGCGAGAGGTAGAAGATGATGGGGAAAAAGAAAGAACGAGAGATAGAAACCGTGTGGGACCCACATGTAGTTAGCGCACAGCAATCCTCCACCTAATGGTGATTAACCCACATAATGGCATGTGGGGACCCTGTTATTAAAATCTAAGAAAACTTAGTTATAGATTTTGTTACAAGGACTGGTTGACCCCCTTGTCAATAGGGCCGGTCCCACCTGTCAATGACACAGCTTGTTTTCCAAAAGACAATAAAACTGAGAAAAGAAATAGGGGGATGGCCCGCATGTCAACCACAGTGGGTTTTGGATAATGTTTCGGATTAAAAATAAATCAATTATAAACAGTACCATTTCACAATTATTGGTATTAATTCAAATTTGAATCTTTAAACTTACATAACTCACTCATTTTAACTAGGATTCGAATGAAACTTGAACCTAAATTCATCTAAAATCAAGATCTAATTGTTGGTACTACTTTCTCAATTTACTTTGTTCTGTTTGATTTTATTTGAATTCTAATCAAATCTTTCGCACGTAAATTTAGATTCCGAAGGAGTTGCTGAGTTAATCAAAGATCCGGGTCAGCAAATCTGTGAGCAAGGCAAGTTATCACTAATCTTTGAGCATGTTGGACCTATTGCGAACTTATTTTGATTTAAATAAAGTTTGCATGCTATTTATATGTGAATGTCCTACTTTGTTACATGCCATACCTTTGATATTGATTATCCATATAATCTTTGTAATGCATGATCTTTGATATTGATTATCCATATAATCTTTGTAATGCATGATCTTTGATATTGATTATCCATATAATCTTTGTAATGCATGATGTCGTGTGTCTTTAGTCAATATTTGACAAATGCTTAGCCCATGCTAATTTAGACCCATGCATATTCATATTTGTCAAAATGCTTTATGCTTGGGCAATTACCTTAGGGAAGGTAATTGACATACGACATGTGGAGACATGAGCGCCACATTGCCATGACAGTGATGAGATGATTTGTGAAAGAAAATTAAACTAAACAAATATTTTCGACTAGGACGGCTGGAGGACTTGGGTGGTGTCCGGTAAAGGCTAGTGCCATCCCTGGTCAATTAAGGACCGAGCCATGAAGTTAAACATGAAACGTCTCCAGTACAACCGTACTTCTGGAGTGGGTATAGACCTAACAGAGTAAATAGCCGAGTGGAGGTAGTATCCCTGCATATTGGTTTCTTTTAGGTGTGTGAAGTGACAAGCAGTTTGCTAGCGAATGCCCGGAATGGATGGCCAGTCCGCTGGCAGATGCCCGTTACGGATGGCTAGAGACTGACTTGACAAGACTACAAGAAGATACCCAAGAGAAGACAGCCGATATGGACTGGGTTCAACTACAAGAAGCAACGTTAGGAATGTGTGTGTTTTTCCCTTCCCGGGAGCGCCAGAACTCCTCTCACTGCTAGAAACTTATGACGCCTAAAGTGCATGAGGATATAAGTTCATGGAGCATATGCAAAAGTGAGGTAATTGAAAGGCTTTGCTGTGACGCGTCTCATGTGTTGGGACGAGGCTCATGTGTTGGGCAGTCGTGGAGTACGGGTAAAGTGTACATCCACTGCAGTGTGAGTAAACCAAATCTATTCGAATAGTCATGCTCATGGTTAATGAGCATCGGGACATGTATTACACTTGGCTAGACTCTAATTTCTTAATCTGATTGGATGGGATATGCATGATGATTTTTAGACTGGTGGATCAACTTCTCGAGAGGTGAGAAGGGGTAGACCCCAGAAAACCATGACGACCAGTGGCGGGAAGCTATCGTTGGGAACACAATGGATGGTGGACAGAACCATCATTGTTTAATGAACTATAGAGATAAAATTTGATCAGTTTATGCTAGGTGTTAGGCTTGTGAAAAGAATTGCAAAATTGGCTTTATGCAAATAAACCATTAGCCTTTCATTGAATATCCTCAATCATATGCATCATTGTTCTGGTGGCTTGCAGAGTACGGTTGGTACTCACTCTTGCTATTTACAAATTCCATCAGAAGCTGGTGATGATGTCTCGGATGACCCATATACTTACTACCACGAGGGTGAAGAAGATGGCGGCGCTTAGTAGGTCTTAGTTACGGTCGTTGCCTGTGGCAATGGCGTCGCCGCTACCTTGATTCTGCTCCTTATCTATTTCTGCTTTTGGTATGTATTCCGGACCGTTTGGTCCTATGTTCTAAGACTGCGTGCGGGCTTATGATGTAATAATTCGCGCTAGACAATCGCAATTGATATTCCAGCAATGTAATCATGAGTACCATACTACTTGATCCAGGGAAATGGTACTATTAACACGAGAGATTCCTGTTATAAAAACGGGGGTCTACATGGCGTGACCCAGCTGTCTCGGACAGAAGCCTAGGTACCCGAGGTAATGCAGGTTTCTCGAAGATTGTGTTAGGGAACCAACCAGCAACAAGACAACTGATAACACAAGACAAGGAGTAGATTTGTAATAATGTGAGCCCCTCCATGGACTATGAAAAGAAGGGGACAAGCTACGGATGAAGGGTTGGACTCTTTAGATCAGTATACTTCGCTTTGTAGCCTGAAAAGGCCTTCCTTGTACTCAGCTGATATAGGAAAGACAATGAAACCAACACAGGAGTAGGGTATTACACCTCCGGATGGCCTGAACCTGTATAATTCTTGTGTCTTTTGCTTGGCGGGGAGCTCGGGCTCCACAGATTCGCTCTTGCTTTGATCTCTTTCTACGCCGTACACCACAAACCCCCTGGTCGAATATTCACACTTGGGGAGGGGTCTCCACTCTCCGTTGTCCGAGGAATCGCTCCCTCGACAGATACTATTGAGAGAAAGCAAGAGCAGTATCCGTGCACTTCCGTAGAGGCAAACATGAGCCTCGGATACCCTATGCTGTGGACCAGGGCATTGCCAGTACTTATATTCCACACCACCAACCCCACTATGATACCCCTCCCCCCACGCGCACACACATCCCACCACCACCACCGCCAATATACCTCATAAAATCATGGCCCAACAAGCATTAGCTTTAGGCCCAGCTGTCCAGAAGCCTAGTACTGCTTCTGTGACTGCGCATACACAAAGGGACTAGCTATAATTTTGTCGATAAAGATGTAAATACAGTACAATCATAATGTAATTACATTGTAAGTTACATGTGATTGCAATAACTTTTAGAAATCCCCAGTAACATGCTATTTTTATGAAGCGGAGGTCACAAGACCGAATCTCCTCACCCGTGCGTACTATGATTTCTTTTCTTCCCAACTTACATCAATATTGAAGTAAATCTAATGATCTAAAATTATGTGAAATTTATATCATAGTTACATGCAAACTATAATATAATTACATTATAGTTATACTGCATTTACATTTGATAAATTTTGTAAGCGTATAACAAAATCGTCCACGAATCATGCGAGAGACTGAGAGAGGCTACAGGGGTGAGATATTAGTGGCGCATCAGACACGACTCCTTCTTGCTCTTTGGTATATACCATAGTTATTGAGACCGGACCGGCAATTGAATCGGCAAAGCCGTCGGTTCACTGGTTTATTGGTCTGATCGGTCGAGGTCCAAAGCGGTTCAGTACCTAATAAAGAAATAACTCCTTTGTTCCAAACATAAGGAAGCACATGGCTTGGTGGTTGGCATAGTTGCTTGTATGCCTGGGAAAGGCGGTTTTCTGCAAAATCAGGCGGTCCAGCCGGTCTATACCAGTTTGATTGCACAGGCGGTCTTTTAGATGAACCAGACCGGCAGAGGCGCTGGTTCCGGTTTTTTCCGGTCCGACCGCCAGTCCGGTTCGGTCTCAATAACTATGGCATCTTGGGGCAGGGCGGGATATGTAGAGGATACCTAGCTTGCAGCTCCTACTCGATCAGGATCAGTACTTCAGCTGTCGTGTCCTCGACGACCAGTTGCGCAGTCTCCTTGCAGAGATGGGGAACAACGGTTTTGGTGGCACTGAGGCCGGAGTAAGGAGCAAGCAAACAAGAGTGCCCTCAACCGGATCGGGTGCCGGCTTTCCCTACAAGAAACTGGCCCAGAGCAGCGCTGCTCCCTGTAGCAGAATTGCCAGATGGCTGGACTACCCGGGAGGGGAGCCGGAGGCGGGACGATTGAATTGTCACCCATCGAGTATTTGAGGGCGGGATATGTAGAGGATACCCAGCTTGCAGCTTCTACTCGATCAGGATCAGTACTTCAGCCGTCGTGTCCTTGACGACCAGTTGCGCAGTCTCCTTGCAGAGACGGGGAACAACGGTTTTAGTGGCACCGAGGCCGGAGCAGGGAGCAAGCAAACAAGAGTGCCCTCAACCGGATCGGGTCCTGGCTTTCCCTACAAGAAACTGGCCCAGAGCGGCACTACTGCCTGTAGCAGAATTGCCAGATGGCTGGACTACCCAGGAGGTGAGCAGGAGGCGGGATGATTGAATTGTCACCCATCAAGTATTCGAGTATATACCATAGTTACTGAGACCGGACCTCTCCTAAAATAAGTGTAGTCGTGGATATCCGTGTCCAACGTTTGACCGTCCGTCTTATTTAAAAATTTTATAATATTTTTTTAAAAAAATTAGTCACACATAAGGTATTATTCATGTTTTATCAGCTAATAACAATGAAAATACTGATCATAAAATAATTTCAAATAAGATGAACGGTCAAATATTGGACATGACCAAGGTAAAACTGCACTTATTTTAGGACAAAGGGAATAGATAACAAACTAAGGCTGTGTTCGCTAGAGAGTGTTCCCAACCGGTACAGTGCGCACGGAAAACAGAACGATTCATTAGCGCGTGATTAATTAAGTATTAGCTATTTATTTCAAAAATGGATCAATATAATTTTTTAAGCAACTTTCGTATATAATTTTTTTTTGCAAGAAATGCACCGTTTAGCAGTTTAAAAATTTTGCGCGTGGAAAACAAAGGAGATAAGTTGGGAAACCTGGGGTAAGAACATAGCCTAAGTAATTTTACAGTCCCTGAAAAAGTATCGGCAGGTACCACACTTTCTAGGGTCAAATCTAGTACCTCTAAGTACTACCTCGATATATAAAAAAATAGTATAAAATTTAGGTACCTCAAGTTACTTTTTAAGTACCATGAAATTTCTCTTATCTTTATTTTCTGACTTGGCGCTAATAGTTAGTTGTTTTTTAATTAAATTAGCATGTGTTGGCTTGCTTTATTGAAGACTCCCGAGGTTTGGTTTATGCCATCTCACTTGTGATATTTGTGCAATGTGCTTAAGGCCCTGTTTGGTTTATGGTACTAATGGATTAGTCCCTCCATTTTAGTCCCTAAGAATCCAAACATGGATGACTAAATGTGTATATTGGGACTAAAATCCATTAGTCCCTCGTAGAGGTACTTATAGGGACTAAAGTGACAGCCTCTCTCTTCTCTCTTCCTCGGTCCACGTGCCTTTAGTCCCTTTTAGTCTCTGGATCCAAACAGTAGGTACTAAAGTTTTTAGTCTAGGGATTAATTTTAGTCTAGTGACTAAATGATCCAAATAGGGCCTAAGTACGTGGATGTATATATCTGAAGTGTATGTGATCAATTGTGACTTATGTGGAATGTATGCAGGTGCATATGTGATCACCATTTTCTTAAGGGCGTGTGGTTTGTAATTCCATATATATATTAATGTGGTTTCCTTCCCTATTTCTTTGTATTTTTCCTTCAAGTTTTGATTTTTCTAATACAAATCCTTCTGGCCTCGTTCGGTTCGAGTGTAAAAGGCCGGGATCCCCGGCCCCTTCAGGGAAGCCCACCACGCGGGGAAAAAATCCCTCTGCTGACAAAAATCGCATTCGGTTCGGTCCGGGAAGGTGGGAATCCCGGCCCATTACCCCCCAAACCCTAGGGATATTGATCCACCACCCAGACCGGTGGAAAGCCACCACGCTCCACCCGAGAGGCGCAGGCGCCGTCTCTCCCCGTCGCGCGTCGGTGCCTCCCGCGCCGCTCTCCTCGTCCCGTTGCGCGCCGGCGCCTCCCACCGCATCCACCGGCGACGGTGCCTCCCACCGCATCCTCCTGCGCCGCTGCCTTCCACCGCATCCGCCCGCGTCGCCGCCTCCTCTCGGCTCTCGCTGTAGACACCGCCGCTGCCTCACATCGGATCTGCCGGAGCAGCCACTTGTAGACGCATCCGCGGCCGCCACTGACTTCCCCGGCACCCCCCGGCACCGCCTTCCTTCCTCCCAGTGCAGACATCTGGTGAGCCCCTTACTCCTCTCCCTGTCGCTGCTCGTGTGGATGAAGAAGCTTATGTTTTGCTGCCATCCCTCCATGCAAGATCCATTGGCAATTACTTCTCTGTTCAGTCACCTCTGTCCGGACACCGGGTCTTTCCCAACAAGAACCTCCTCGAGGAGCATCTTCTGCTACATCAGCTAGGTATGTCAAACACCATCCTTCTTCTGAACTCCACCGACGATTCAAGATGGCACATGCATGCTTGTCAATTATCAGCATTACAGACAACTAGTAGGGTGCCCGTGTGTTGCTACGGGGAATTTTGTTGATCACGGGGGATAAAGCCGTGAACTCCAGCATTCCAACATAATTTAATTAGTGTTTCAGAACTACTCGCTGACTCAAATTTAAGGAGCAGCAACAGTAATGCTCAAACTCGTTACATAAAATGACTTGTACGTTGGCAACATTAAGAGCCATAAACTGCACCGATCAGAATGTAACCAATTTTATGAAAGAAATAACTTCAGTCTTACAGAGAAACTGCATAGAGGAATACCACATTACAAAATATCGGTAGGGTTTGCCCTCCGTGCCGCCCGCTCGTATTCTGGCCTTCAAAGTATTCGTCATGATTTGGAGGAGACAATCATTGAAGTGAAAAAAAACTAACTTATTTCACCAGTTCTGGAAATGTTTTATTCAGTTTCCTGGTACTATCAATGCTAAGAGTTGTCTACCCTGGTTATCACTGATCCAGAAAAACATAGTACCATTAATCAACTCAAAAGGATTGTGTGATATTTTACTGAACAAATAGAATGCGCTTATTACATAATTGATATTTCAACCAAATGGACCGACAAATTTTACTGAACAAATAGAACGCTCTTGCTCAGTGCAGCATGCTCTGCAATGTCACCCCATTTTGCTTGCAAAATTACTAAAGCTTCCAAAAGAAGCAAGGTCTCCTGGTCAGTCCAGCTAGTACCACCAAAGCCTGGAATTTCTGCAGATTCCATAATGATGAAATCAGTTTGTGACATGCGTGCATCCAAATTTCCTTTGTCATAGTCTGTGTGGAAAGGTTTAAGAGAAAACAATCAGCATTCAGCTAAATAAATCATCAGACCTAAGAACTATGCTTCAGTACTTTTGTTAGGTAAAAAAATTAAAGAAGAAGAAAAAAGAACCATATAGAAGTATCATGTCACGCCCGGAATTTCTATCCAAAATTCCAAACGCTTACATGTGTGTGAACCCTCGTCCAGGAATCAGCCGAGGCACACAATAACAAATTGATAATAGAGTACAATTATTACTCTAATTAATAAGCGAATAAAATGTCATTACAGAGGTAGATAGTTCCTCTCAATCAATAAAGATCTAAGCAGCGGAAAAAAAAAATAAGATAAACGGCGCAGACGACTCCACTCCACAGGCAGCTTGACGAGGGCTACACCTAATCCTCCACACCATCAGCATCACTGTAGAACTCCTCCTATGATGAATGATTGCGAGGTGAGTATATGACATACTCAGCAAGCCACGCAGCAATTATGCAAGTGCACAGGATAACAAAGGATGGCATAGTAGGGTTTCATTTGCATAAACAGCATTTAATAGACATTTCAGAATTTAATAAAACAGTTAAGTAATAATTAAACATTATTAATCCAACGCTATACAACATACCCTGTTGCATAGGCCCAACCATTCTGAACAACCAATCCCGGCTGCACAGTTCTATCTCCAAACCAGGAATATACCATTCCAAACCAGGAGCTAATCAAATTATTACCAGTCATAGTATCTTTTATTATGATGAGAGGTGTGAGACTAATCACGAAAGACATTGTTAGACCCGCCCATAACCGCAGGCACGGCTATTTGAATAGTTTTACTCTGACCAGAGGTGTACCACTGTACCCACAAGACACAGCCTCACGACATGTCACCATGCGCCTTGATACCACCACGGTACCTCAGAAAGGAGCTGTGACAGTACCCCTCGCACAACACAATCCACCACAGCGCACCGTTCCTGGATCATAATCACCCCCTTATAAACAAGGCATGGACTCCCCAGCGACCCCCGTGGGCTTATCTCTGCCACTTCTCAGTCTGGTGCCCCGCAATGAACCATGCTATACAAAAGGTAAAGCCGTTGCCCACGCTGGCTTGTGGTTGGCACGGTTAATGTTTCACAACCGAAACTCGTGAACCGGTCCTTAATTGTCATGAGCACGACCATCAAAACCATGTGCTCACAACCCACCATTATCAGGTTTTAGTTGGCAAATTAATTAATTAACCAATCATGATTAACCATCATGAGTTATCATTAAGCCATCATTAAATAATAGTGAGTCATAAGTTATCCCAATAGTGTGCTAAAGTTTCTAAGCATGGCTAAGCAATCACATCTAATATCTAGCTGAACCGATATATAAAGCTCAACTAGTCAATTTATAATAACCCAAGGTATCAAGGAATAAAGTAATCAAGAACAAAAGGGCTATAACAAACAATAGGTTAATTCCACCCAATGACATTCGAAAATAAATGCAATAATTGAATAGAAATAATAGCTTTAAACGGGATCAACATGCTCAAAGGGTTGTTTGGGATCTGTGTGACTTGCCTTGCTGGCCTCGGAACTCCTCAAATTCTTATCCTGCGAAAACGGACTCTCCGGAAACGTCGGAATCTAAACAGAAAAGAGCAAAACACCAAAACAGCACATAAACAAGCATGAACAGTACATGTGGATATTTTTAACATGTAGATCTCAATTTTAGAAAAATTTAGAGACTTGAACCAACTAAATCCGAGCTAAGATGAATTAGTTATGAATTTTTAAAGATTAAATCGGATTAAAACACTTATATGGATTTTAATTGAATTATGACGCAATAATGAATTATTTTTGAAAAGGAAAAGAGAATTTATTGCGTCAGCGGCTAGGGTTTGCGGTGGATCGGGTGCACGGCGACGGTTCACGAGATTGGACGGCCGAGATCGATCCATCCAAAACGAACGGCCGAGATCGACCGGTCCACGGCCGAACCACGGCGGACGGCATCGATGACGTCGGCGATGACGTCATCTCCGGCGGCGACCGAACCGCGCGAGCTCGCCGGCGAACGACGGCGCGGCGGCGCGAACGGAGAGCACCTACGGGTAGCGGACGGCACGGCGAACTCACCGGTGACCAAAGAAGCGGCGGAAGAACAACGGACGGCGACAGCGGCGAAGAAGAAGCGGCGGCGACCTTCGGCTTGACGACGGCGACGGTGTTCCGGCGGTCGACAGCGACGGCGGAGGGGCGGACGAGGACGGCGACGCGACGGCGACCACGACGGCGGCCTTCCCGAGCGACGGCGACGACCGGAGCGACGGCGGCGCACGGCTGGAGCGACGGCGGCGACGGCGGCGCTAAAGCTACATGGTGCTAGAGCTCTACCGGCGACGAGAGGCGAAGGCGAGGGTGGCGACGGGTAGCGGAGACACCGGGGATCCTTTTATAGGGGCAAGGACACGGCGGCGAAGGCCCACGGCGGCCGGCGATGAGAAGGAAAGTCTAGGGTTCGGAGGAGAGAGACCGATCCGATTCGACCTCGAATCCACGAATTTCCAAACGATTTTAGCCGATGATTCCAAAAGAGAAAAGATAGAGGAGATCGAGAAGATCATTTCCCCTCTATCGATTTCATCGGAAACGGAAAGGATCGGCCGGATTTGGAAGGAGACGGCGGCGGCGCGGCGCTAGGGTTTCGGGCGGCGGCGGCGCGAGGAAGACGAAGAGTCCGACAGGTGGGCCCCACCTGTCAGCGAGCGGGAGCGCGCGCGCGAGCGGCGGCTCGGCTGCGGACTGGGCCGGCTTGGGCCAGAGAGAGAGAGAGAGAGGGTTTTGGGCCGACTTTCGGCCCAAAGCCAAAAGAGACTTTTTAAAACTTTTTCCAATTTAAATTATTCATGAAATGCAATTCCATTTATTAAAAATACTTCCTTAGCTCAAATAAATCCCAGAAAAATCTAGGAATTATAGAATTAAGCAAAGTATTTAATGAAATTTTATCTGGCCCCATTTTATATTGGAATTTATTATTTAAAATTAGATCTTCTCTTCTAGGCTTTTAAAATCATTTCTAATAATTCCAATTAAACAACAATTTATATATTTAGGATTTTTAGGGTGTGACATATCATCAGCTCCATATTGACCTTACCATGAAGCTACCTAAGCAAGAAACCAGGTGGGATCAGGTGAAGGGATGTGAATCAAATGGTTTTGCAGTTGATGGTTGTTTTCCAGAGTCAGGTAATAGACTAATAATAGAGTGTTGTTAATAGATTTGTTGTCAATGTCAGCTACCAGGTTAGATAAAGCAGAGTTCAGGCACTGGATAACTTGTCCGCTAGCATCCTGCATCCAAACTTGTAGAGTTGTAGGACACAACGACAATGCAAAAATCTTCGATTTTTCATTTCCTAGTATAAGTAGCACATAAAAAACCTGCAGTTGATCACAATACCTGTAATGGTGTATATAGGCCTTGCCAAAATCCCACCGAAAGTAATGTTTACTACTGTCCAAGAAAAAAAACACACGAAATGTTTGACTTGGAATATAAAAATTACAGAAAGAATGGAATTTAAGCAAGCATATTGTGGATGGTTAATTAGTCGCATAATATACCTTTTCTAATCTGTGAGGACCTCTCTATACACAATATTTTTTGTGTATGTTGCAGCCTGTTTAGACAATTCCTTTCCTTTCTTCTCATTGTCCTTCACGCCAGTACGCTTAGACTTTTTCTTTTGTTTCTTGTCTTCTACCGGCATCGATAGTATTTTTATGTTTGTTCTAGAGGTTGCTCTAGACAACACGACGTATAATTGACCATAAGAGAAGACAGGCTCCGGTAAGTAGACGCCTGCATTTGGAATTGTTTGACCCTGCGCCTTATTGATAGTCAATGCAAAGCTCAATCTAACCGGAAATTGCTTCCTCTTGAAGTGAAACGGGAACATATCATCATCAGAAGGACATAGAGGTATATGAGGAAGGAAAACTCTGTTCGCAACTACTATTGTGCATCGCAGCCATGGGCAAACCGAAGAGACTGGCACCTAAATACATCTGTTCGCAACTGAGCATGCAAGCTCCAACCTGTTTGGTTCTATAATGACTATAAGTGGTACTTTCAGATTCAGCATATGCAGAGACTTATAACAGCAGGCTAGTATCGGTCTGAAATTCATTTCCTATTGATCCCCAACGAGCAGAAAAGAGCAGGCTGGTACTTTCAGATTCAGCATATGCAGAGACTTAAACGCTACGACGGTGGCTGCGAGCGGAGAAGGGTGGTCGGCGATGAGGGGCTCGACCCCGTCGCAACTCCTCCCGAGCGGCACGAAGGGCGGAGGCGGAGCAGCGGCGGCAGGCGTAGTTCATATATGATATGGCTCAGCGAGGATTAAAACCTAAGTGATTTCCCTGAACATCACAACTGTAACGTCTAAGCAAGCATTTTGTCGAACACCTTTTGGGCATGGGGAGCATTAGCGTATTACCTGCAGCTTGCATTTATTTGCATTTATGTAGTTGCATCGGGCTAGCGAGGGAGCTCTAGTGGAAGAGAGCGGGATCGGCGAC